>NC_090832.1:78288782-78598964 GCF_028021215.1 Eschrichtius robustus
CAAACCCAAATTACAAAACCCTATCAGCACACAGCAGCCAGTAGGGCCATTAGCATAAAGGCAGCAAACAATAAATGCTAAATCGATTGTGGAGAAATGCATACCCTCGATTCTAAGTGGGACGTGGTAAGAGCCACTAATGAAAACACAAAGAAGGTGCTTTGAAAAGGGAAACACGGTGCTACCAGTCAATCAATCACACCCACTGCTGGGCCTATCAACTGAGAAAATGAGAATCAAAAAGTCACAGGCTGGCAATCCTGCATCCAACAATATTTACCATAGCCAACACTTGGAAGCAATGAAAATGTCCATCAACCGAGGAATGCGCAAAGTAGAAGTGGTCCTCGTGCACACTGGGGAATTACTCCAATAAAAACTAAAAATTAAATTTAAAAATCCAACAAAAGTAAGGAGACATCAGCTTGTGTGGGTTTGTCCGGGCACACTCCACTCTAATTTATAACCGAGAAATACCACAGGCCGCAAGGGCTTTTCCCTAGTTACCATGGTGGGGACATAGAAAGGCTGCCGCCCTCTGGCATTTACCTGCAAAAGCAGCTTTAAAGCCTGTGCTAATGGTCATTTCATAGGAATAAGTACTCCAGAAATGTAAATGAAACCTGCCCTCAAAATGTCTTGAGGGAGGTAATGGCCAAAACATTTCAAAATGTGATACATACTTTAAGAGAACACTTTGAAGAACTAAGGGGTAATCACAGGTTGAAAAATAAAAAGGACATGCCTTAAAGCTCAATTTCAACGGATTATGAGGCACAGGCGAATTCAACCACAAAGAGGTATCAGCTGACACTTGTCAGAATAACCATCAGCAAGGAAACTACAAACAATAAATGCTGAAGATGTTGTGGAGAAATGCATACCCTCAACTTCAAGTGGGACATAACTTGAAAAGGGCCACGAATGAGAACAGAATGGAGGTGCCTTAAAAAGGTAAACATTGAGCTACCATATGATCCAGCAGGCCCACTCCTCGACCTATAATCTAAGAAGAAAGAATTGGAAAGACACAGGCAGGCAAATCTGCATGGCACAGTATTACAATAGCCAAGATATGGAAGTAACCAAAAAGTCCACCAACAGATGGGTGGACAAAGAAGAACTCCTCCATGTACAGATGGAATATTCGCTAGTGAAAAAAATGAAACAATGCCATTTGCAGCACCATACATGAGTCTAGACGTAATCACACCACATGTAGTCAGTGAGAAAGCAAAAGACACATATCCTATCATATCACTTTTAGGAGTTACTTAAAAATTGATACCAATGAAGATATTTCCACAGAGAAAGGCAATCACAGATTCATTAAAAAAAACTTATGGTTCACCAAATAGAAAGGGATGAGGATTGGATACATTACCATATTGGGGTTAACAGAGATATACATACCATGTGAAATATATAATCACCAAAGACGTACGGAAGACCAGGAGAAGACTACTCAACATTGTGTCATAACCTACATGGGAAAAGGATGCGAGGAAGAATAGATACACATATATGTGTGAAAGAACCACATCTTGCACACCTAGAACAAACAAACCATTGTAATCAAATTTGCTGGGATAAAAAATAAAAAGTAAATTACAATTATAAACAAGAAGTAATGAGACATAAACATAAAGTGCTTTTTTCCTGGCACATTCCATTCGAATTTACAACCTAGAACACCACTTCCATTAAGGCTCTGTTTCCCCAGTTACCAAATTTGGTAAAGGAGAAATGCTGCCACCTTGTGGCCGTTTCCTGCAAGAGCAGCTTTAAACTCACAGCTAATGGTCACTTAACATTCACAAGGACTCAGGGCTGTAAAGGACACCTGCCCTAAAAAATTGTGCTGAAGTAGGGAATGGACAAAAAAATTCAAAACAGGCAAATGTTTCAAGAAGAGGGTATGAGGAGTTAAGTTTTACTCACACTCTTTTAAAAAAAAAGGAAAATGGATAAAAGCTCAACCTCAGGGAGTGTTAGACCCATGCAATCTAATCTACAAAAAGGTTCAACTTAGACCAGTCGACTGACCATCAGCAAAATGTCTACAAACAATAAATGCTGACGGGGTTTTCAAGAACTGTATCCCCTCTACCTGCTGGTGAGACGTAAAGGGGTAACAGCCAATAATGAGAAGAGAAAGGAGCTGTGTTTAAAAGTAAAAATGGAGGTACCATTCAATCCAGCAGGCGCACCATTGGACCTCTCACCTGAGAAGACAAGAATCGAGAAGACACAGGCCGCAAAAGCTGCAGTGCAGCCTTATTCACAATAGCCAAGACAGTGAAGCAATCAAAATATCCAACAAGAGGTGAATGGATAAAGAAGAAGTGGTCCATGTACACAATGGAATATTAGCCATGGAAAACAATGAACCATTGCTCTTTGAGGCACCACAAATGGGTCTGGAGATAATCACGAAACATGAGGTAGCTCGGAAACCAAAGACCTGTATTCTATGATATCACTTATAGGCATTATCTAATAACTGACACAAATGAATATATTTCCACAGAGAAAGACACTCACAGACTTGAAAACAAACTATGCTCATCTAAAAGGAAAGGTGGGGGGAATGGATAAGTTAAGATTAGTGTTGCTCTATGTATACAAACACATAGTATATACATATATCAAAAAGACCGACCATCTAGCAAGGGAGGTCTGTGGAACACTCTGTAACATTTAACATGGGAAGAGGATCTGTACTTGAATAGACATATATAATGTACAAATGAACCAGATTGTGTACACCTAGGAGAGACAATATTCGAAGCTTTACCACAATTAAAAAAAAAATTAAAACCAAGAAGAAATAATGAGACATAAACTTATGGGGGTGTCTCCAGGCACATTCCAATTTAATTTACAACCTAGGAACACGACTTCCAGAAAGGCTCTGCTGCCCTAGTACCCAGATTTGGGAGTGGAGAAATGCTGCGTGCTTGAGGCCACTTCCCACAACAGCAGCTTTAAACCCATTGCTAAGGGTCACTAAATATTCACCAAACTTGCAGTTCGGGAAATGACACCTGCTCTCTAAAAAAATTCTGAGGTGGAAAATCGACCAAAAATTTCAAAATAGGGCAACCTTCCAAGAAGACAATTTCAAGAAATATATTGTACTCCCAACTGTTTCCTTTTTTTTAACAGAAAAGAAAACGGTGGAGAAACATGATGAGTTTTACGAATTTTCAAAGACATGCAAACCCAAATTACAAAACCCTATCAGCACACAGCAGCCAGTAGGGCCATTAGCATAAAGGCAGCAAACAATAAATGCTAAATCGATTGTGGAGAAATGCATACCCTCGATTCTAAGGGGGACGTGGTAAGAGCCACTAATGAAAACACAAAGAAGGTGCTTTGAAAAGGGAAACACGGTGCTACCAGTCAATCAGTCACACCCACTGCTGGGCCTATCAACTGAGAAAATGAGAATCAAAAAGTCACAGGCTGGCAATCCTGCACTCCAACAATATTTACCATAGCCAACACTTGGAAGCAATGAAAATGTCCATCAACCGAGGAATGCGCAAAGTAGAAGTGGTCCACGTGCACACTGGGGAATTACTCCAATAAAAACTAAAAATTAAATTTAAAAATCCAACAAAAGTAAGGAGACATCAGCTTGTGTGGGTTTGTCCGGGCACACTCCACTCTAATTTATAACCGAGAAACACCACAGGCCGCAAGGGCTTTTCCCTAGTTACCATGGTGGGGACATAGAAAGGCTGCCGCCCTCTGGCATTTACCTGCAAAAGCAGCTTTAAAGCCTGTGCTAATGGTCATTTCATAGGAAAAAGTACTGCAGAACTGTAAATGAAACCTGCCCTCAAAATGTCTTGAGGGAGGTAATGGCCAAAACATTTCAAAATGTGACACATACTTTAAGAGAACACTTTGAAGAACTAAGGTGTAATCACAGGTTGAAAAATAAAAAAGGACATGCCTTAAAGCTCAATTTCAACGGATTATGAGGCACAGGCGAATTCAACCACAAAGAGGTATCAGCTGACACTTGTCAGAATAACCATCAGCAAGGAAACTACAAACAATAAATGCTGAAGGTGTTGTGGAGAAATGCATACCCTCAACTTCAAGTGGGACATAACTTGAAAAGGGCCACGAATGAGAACAGAATGGAGGTGCCTTAAAAAGGTAAACATTGAGCTACCATATGATCCAGCAGGCCCACTCCTCGACCTATAATCTAAGAAGAAAGAATTGGAAAGACACAGGCAGGCAAATCTGCATGGCACAGTATTACAATAGCCAAGATATGGAAGTAACCAAAAAGTCCACCAACAGATGGGTGGACAAAGAAGAACTCCTCCATGTACAGATGGAATATTCGCTAGTGAAAAAAATGAAACAATGCCATTTGCAGCACCATACATGAGTCTAGACGTAATCACGCCACCTTTAGTCAGTGAGAAAGCAAAAGACACATATCCTATCATATCACTTTTAGGAGTTACTTAAAAATTGATACCAATGAAGATATTTCCACAGAGAAAGGCAATCACAGATTCATTAAAAAAACTTATGGTTCACCAAATAGAAAGGGATGAGGATTGGATACATTACCATATTGGGGTTAACAGAGATATACATACCATGTGAAATATATAATCACCAAAGACGTACGGAAGACCAGGAGAAGACTACTCAACATTGTGTCATAACCTACATGGGAAAAGGATGCGAGGAAGAATAGATACACGTATATGTGTGAAAGAACCACATCTTGCACACCTAGAACAAACAAACCATTGTAATCAAATTTGCTGGGATAAAAAATAAAAAGTAAATTACAATTATGAACAAGAAGTAATGAGACATAAACATAAAGTGCTTTTTTCCTGGCACATTCCATTCGAATTTACAACCTAGAACACCACTCCCATTAAGGCTATGTTTCCCCAGTTACCAAATTTGGTAAAGGAGAAATGCTGCCACCTTGTGGCCGTTTCCTGCAAGAGCAGCTTTAAACTCACAGCTAATGGTCACTTAACATTCACAAGGACTCAGGGCTGTAAAGGACACCTGACCTAAAAAATTGTGCTGAAGTAGGGAATGGACAAAAAAATTCAAAACAGGCAAATGTTTCAAGAAGAGAGTATGAGGAGTTAAGTTTTACTCACGCTCTTTTAAAAAAAAAGGAAAATGGATAAAAGCTCAACCTCAGGGAGTGTTAGACCCATGCAATCTAATCTACAAAAAGTTTCAACTTAGACCAGTCGACTGACCATCAGCAAAATGTCTACAAACAATAAATGCTGACGGGGTTTTCAAGAACTGTATCCCCTCTACCTGCTGGTGAGACGTAAAGGGGTAACAGCCAATAATGAGAAGAGAAAGGAGCTGTGTTTAAAAGTAAAAATGGAGGTACCATTCAATCCAGCAGCCGCACCATTGGACCTCTCACCTGAGAAGACAAGAATCGAGAAGACACAGGCCGCAAAAGCTGCAGTGCAGACTTATTCACAATAGCCAAGACAGTGAAGCAATCAAATATCCAACAAGAGGTGAATGGATAAAGAAGAAGTGGTCCATGTACACAATGGAATATTAGCCATGGAAAACAATGAACCATTGCTCTTTGAGGCACCACAAATGGGTCTGGAGATAATCACGAAATATGAGGTAGCTCGGAAACCAAAGACCTGTATTCTATGATATCACTTATAGGCGTTATCTAATAACTGACACAAATGAATATATTTCCACAGAGAAAGACACTCACAGACTTAGAAAACAAACTATGCTCATCTAAAAGGAAAGGTGGGGGGAATGGATAAGTTAAGATTAGTGTTGCTCTATGTATACAAACACATAGTATATACATATCTCAAAAAGACCGACCATGGAGCAAGGGAGGTCTGTGGAACCCTCTGTAACATTTTACATGGGAAGAGGATCTGTACTTGAATAGACATATATAATGTACAAATGAACCAGATTGTGTACACCTAGGACAGACAATATTCGAAGCTTTACCACAATTAAAAAAAAATTTAAAACCAAGAAGAAATAATGAGACATAAACTTATGGGGGTTTCTCCAGGCACATTCCAATTTAATTTACAACATAGGAACACGACTTCCAGAAAGGTTCTGCTGCCCTAGCACCCAGATTTGGGAGTGGAGAAATGCTGCCTGCTTGAGGCCACTTCCCACAACAGCAGATTTAAACCCATTGCTAAGGGTCACTAAATATTCACCAAACTTGCAGTTCGGGAAATGACACCTGCTCTCTAAAAAAATTCTGAGGTGGAAAATCGACCAAAAATTTCAAAATAGGGCAACCTTCCAAGAAGACAATTTCAAGAAATATATTGTACTCCCAACTGTTTCCTTTTTTTTAACAGAAAAGAAAACGGTGGAGAAACATGATGAGTTTTACGAATTTTCAAAGACATGCAAACCCAAATTACAAAACCCTATCAGCACACAGCAGCCAGTAGGGCCATTAGCATAAAGGCAGCAAACAATAAATGCTAAATCGATTGTGGAGAAATGCATACCCTCGATTCTAAGGGGGACGTGGTAAGAGCCACTAATGAAAACACAAAGAAGGTGCTTTGAAAAGGGAAACACGGTGCTACCAGTCAATCAGTCACACCCACTGCTGGGCCTATCAACTGAGAAAATGAGAATCAAAAAGTCACAGGCTGGCAATCCTGCACTCCAACAATATTTACCATAGCCAACACTTGGAAGCAATGAAAATGTCCATCAACCGAGGAATGCGCAAAGTAGAAGTGGTCCACGTGCACACTGGGGAATTACTCCAATAAAAACTAAAAATTAAATTTAAAAATCCAACAAAAGTAAGGAGACATCAGCTTGTGTGGGTTTGTCTGGGCACACTCCACTCTAATTTATAACCGAGAAACACCACAGGCCGCAAGGGCTTTTCCCTAGTTACCATGGTGGGGACATAGAAAGGCTGCCGCCCTCTGGCATTTACCTGCAAAAGCAGCTTTAAAGCCTGTGCTAATGGTCATTTCATAGGAACAAATACTGCAGAACTGTAAATGAAACCTGCCCTCAAAATGTCTTGAGGGAGGTAATGGCCAAAACATTTCAAAATGTGACACATAATTTAAGAGAACACTTTGAAGAACTAAGGGGTAATCACAGGTTGAAAAATAAAAAGGACATGCCTTAAAGCTCAATTTCAACGGATTATGAGGCACGGGCGAATTCAACCACAAAGAGGTATCAGCTCACACTTGTCAGTATAACCATCAGCATGGAAACTACAAACAATAAATGCTGAAGGTGTTGTGGAGAAATGCATACCCTCAACTTCAAGTGGGACATAACTTGAAAAGGGCCACGAATGAGAACAGAATGGAGGTGCCTTAAAAAGGTAAACATTGAGCTACCATATGATCCAGCAGGCCCACTCCTCGACCTATAATCTAAGAAGAAAGAATTGGAAAGACACAGGCAGGCAAATCTGCATGTCACAGTATTACAATAGCCAAGATATGGAAGTAACCAAAAAGTCCACCAACAGATGGGTGGACAAAGAAGAACTCCTCCATGTACAGATGGAATATTCGCTAGTGAAAAAAATGAAACAATGCCATTTGCAGCACCATACATGAGTCTAGACGTAATCACGCCACCTGTAGTCAGTGAGAAAGCAAAAGACACATATCCTATCATATCACTTTTAGGAGTTACTTAAAAATTGATACCAATGAAGATATTTCCACAGAGAAAGGCAATCACAGATTCATTAAAAAAACTTATGGTTCACCAAATAGAAAGGGATGAGGATTGGATACATTACCATATTGGGGTTAACAGAGATATACATACCATGTGAAATATATAATCACCAAAGACGTACGGAAGACCAGGAGAAGACTACTCAACATTGTGTCATAACCTACATGGGAAAAGGATGCGAGGAAGAATAGATACACGTATATGTGTGAAAGAACCACATCTTGCACACCTAGAACAAACAAACCATTGTAATCAAATTTGCTGGGATAAAAAATAAAAAGTAAATTACAATTATGAACAAGAAGTAATGAGACATAAACATAAAGTGCTTTTTTCCTGGCACATTCCATTCGAATTTACAACCAAGAACACTACTTCCATTAAGGCTCTGTTTCCCCAGTTACCAAATTTGGTAAAGGAGAAATGCTGCCACCTTGTGGCCGTTTCCTGCAAGAGCAGCTTTAAACTCACAGCTAATGGTCACTTAACATTCACAAGGACTCAGGGCTGTAAAGGACACCTGCCCTAAAAAATTGTGCTGAAGTAGGGAATGGACAAAAAAATTCAAAACAGGCAAATGTTTCAAGAAGAGGGTATGAGGAGTTAAGTTTTACTCACGCTCTTTTAAAAAAAAGGAAAATGGATAAAAGCTCAACCTCAGGGAGTGTTAGACCCATGCAATCTAATCTACAAAAAGGTTCAACTTAGACCAGTCGACTGACCATCAGCAAAATGTCTACAAACAATAAATGCTGACGGGGTTTTCAAGAACTGTATCCCCTCTACCTGCTGGTGAGACGTAAAGGGGTAACATCCAATAATGAGAAGAGAAAGGAGCTGTGTTTAAAAGTAAAAATGGAGGTACCATTCAATCCAGCAGGCGCACCATTGGACCTCTCACCTGAGAAGACAAGAATCGAGAAGACACAGGCCGCAAAAGCTGCAGTGCAGCCTTATTCACAATAGCCAAGACAGTGAAGCAATCAAAATATCCAACAAGAGGTGAATGGATAAAGAAGAAGTGGTCCATGTACACAATGGAATATTAGCCATGGAAAACAATGAACCATTGCTCTTTGAGGCACCACAAATGGGTCTGGAGATAATCACGAAACATGAGGTAGCTCGGAAACCAAAGACCTGTATTCTATGATATCACTTATAGGCGTTATCTAATAACTGACACAAATGAATATATTTCCACAGAGAAAGACACTCACAGAATTGAAAACAAACTATGCTCATCTAAAAGGAAAGGTGGGGGGAATGGATAAGTTAAGATTAGTGTTGCTCTTTGTATACAAACACATAGTATATACATATCTCAAAAAGACCGACCATGGAGCAAGGGAGGTCTGTGGAACCCTCTGTAACATTTTACATGGGAAGAGGATCTGTACTTGAATAGACATATATAATGTACAAATGAACCAGATTGTGTACACCTAGGACAGACAATATTCGAAGCTTTACCACAATTAAAAAAAAAATTAAAACCAAGAAGAAATAATGAGACATAAACTTATGGGGGTTTCTCCAGGCACATTCCAATTTAATTTACAACCTAGGAACATGACTTCCAGAAAGGCTCTGCTGCCCTAGTACCCAGATTTGGGAGTGGAGAAATGCTGCCTGCTTGAGGCCACTTCCCACAACAGCAGCTTTAAACCCATTGCTAAGGGTCACTAAATATTCACCAAACTTGCAGTTCGGGAAATGACACCTGCTCTCTAAAAAAATTCTGAGGTGGAAAATCGACCAAAAATTTCAAAATAGGGCAACCTTCCAAGAAGACAATTTCAAGAAATATATTGTACTCCCAACTGTTTCCTTTTTTTTAACAGAAAAGAAAACGGTGGAGAAACATGATGAGTTTTACGAATTTTCAAAGACATGCAAACCCAAATTACAAAACCCTATCAGCACACAGCAGCCAGTAGGGCCATTAGCATAAAGGCAGCCAACAATAAATGCTAAATCGATTGTGGAGAAATGCATACCCTCGATTCTAAGGGGGACGTGGTAAGAGCCACTAATGAAAACACAAAGAAGGTGCTTTGAAAAGGGAAACACGGTGCTACCAGTCAATCAGTCACACCCACTGCTGGGCCTATCAACTGAGAAAATGAGAATCAAAAAGTCACAGGCTGGCAATCCTGCACTCCAACAATATTTACCATAGCCAACACTTGGAAGCAATGAAAATGTCCATCAACCGAGGAATGCGCAAAGTAGAAGTGGTCCACGTGCACACTGGGGAATTACTCCAATAAAAACTAAAAATTAAATTTAAAAATCCAACAAAAGTAAGGAGACATCAGCTTGTGTGGGTTTGTCCGGGCACACTCCACTCTAATTTATAACCGAGAAACACCACAGGCCGCAAGGGCTTTTCCCTAGTTACCATGGTGGGGACATAGAAAGGCTGCCGCCCTCTGGCATTTACCTGCAAAAGCAGCTTTAAAGCCTGTGCTAATGGTCATTTCTTAGGAACAAGTACTGCAGAACTGTACATGAAACCTACCCTCAAAATGTCTTGAGGGAGGTAATGGCCAAAACATTTCAAAATTTGACACATACTTTAAGAGAACACTTTGAAGAACTAAGGGGTAATCACAGGTTGAAAAATAAAAAGGACATGCCTTAAAGCTCAATTTCAACGGATTATGAGGCACAGGCGAATTCAACCACAAAGAGGTATCAGCTCACACTTGTCAGAATAACCATCAGCAAGGAAACTACAAACAATAAATGCTGAAGGTGTTGTGGAGAAATGCATACCCTCAACTTCAAGTGGGACATAACTTGAAAAGGGCCACGAATGAGAACAGAATGGAGGTGCCTTAAAAAGGTAAACATTGAGCTACCGTATGATCCAGCAGGCCCACTCCTCGACCTATAATCTAAGAAGAAAGAATTGGAAAGACACAGGCAGGCAAATCTGCATGGCACAGTATTACAATAGCCAAGATATGGAAGTAACCAAAAAGTCCACCAACAGATGGGTGGACAAAGAAGAACTCCTCCATGTACAGATGGAATATTCGCTAGTGAAAAAAATGAAACAATGCCATTTGCAGCACCATACATGAGTCTAGACGTAATCACGCAACCTGTAGTCAGTGAGAAAGCAAAAGACACATATCCTATCATATCACTTTTAGGAGTTACTTAAAAATTGATACCAATGAAGATATTTCCACAGAGAAAGGCAATCACAGATTCATTAAAAAAACTTATGGTTCACCAAATAGAAAGGGATGAAGATTGGATATATTACCATATTGGGGTTAACAGAGATATACATACCATGTGAAATATATAATCACCAAAGACGTACGGACGACCAGGAGAAGACTACTCAACATTGTGTCATAACCTACATGGGAAAAGGATGCGAGGAAGAATAGATTCACGTATATGTGTGAAAGAACCACATCTTGCACACCTAGAACAAACAAACCATTGTAATCAAATTTGCTGGGATAAAAAATAAAAAGTAAATTACAATTATGAACAAGAAGTAATGAGACATAAACATAAAGTGCTTTTTTCCTGGCACATTCCATTCGAATTTACAACCTAGAACACCACTTCCATTAAGGCTCTGTTTCCCCAGTTACCAAATTTGGTAAAGGAGAAATGCTGCCACCTTGTGGCCGTTTCCTGCAAGAGCAGCTTTAAACTCACAGCTAATGGTCACTTAACATTCACAAGGACTCAGGGCTGTAAAGGACACCTGCCCTAAAAAATTGTGCTGAAGTAGGGAATGGACAAAAAAATTCAAAACAGGCAAATGTTTCAAGAAGAGGGTATGAGGAGTTAAGTTTTACTCACGCTCTTTTAAAAAAAAAAAGGAAAATGGATAAAAGCTCAACCTCAGGGAGTGTTAGACCCATGCAATCTAATCTACAAAAAGGTTCAACTTAGACCAGTCGACTGACCATCAGCAAAATGTCTACAAACAATAAATGCTGACGGGGTTTTCAAGAACTGTATCCCCTCTACCTGCTGGTGAGACGTAAAGGGGTAACATCCAATAATGAGAAGAGAAAGGAGCTGTGTTTAAAAGTAAAAATGGAGGTACCATTCAATCCAGCAGGCGCACCATTGGACCTCTCACCTGAGAAGACAAGAATCGAGAAGACACAGGCCGCAAAAGCTGCAGTGCAGCCTTATTCACAATAGCCAAGACAGTGAAGCAATCAAAATATCCAACAAGAGGTGAATGGATAAAGAAGAAGTGGTCCATGTACACAATGGAATATTAGCCATGGAAAACAATGAACCATTGCTCTTTGAGGCACCACAAATGGGTCTGGAGATAATCACGAAACATGAGGTAGCTCGGAAACCAAAGACCTGTATTCTATGATATCACTTATAGGCGTTATCTAATAACTGACACAAATGAATATATTTCCACAGAGAAAGACACTCACAGAATTGAAAACAAACTATGCTCATCTAAAAGGAAAGGTGGGGGGAATGGATAAGTTAAGATTAGTGTTGCTATATGTATACAAACACATAGTATATACATATCTCAAAAAGACCGACCATGGAGCAAGGGAGGTCTGTGGAACCCTCTGTAACATTTTACATGGGAAGAGGATCTGTACTTGAATAGACATATATAATGTACAAATGAACCAGATTGTGTACACCTAGGACAGACAATATTCGAAGCCTTACCATAATTAAAAAAAAAATTAAAACCAAGAAGAAATAATGAGACATAAACTTATGGGGGTTTCTCCAGGCACATTCCAATTTAATTTACAACCTAGGAACACGACTTCCAGAAAGGCTCTGCTGCCCTAGTACCCAGATTTGGGAGTGGAGAAATGCTGCCTGCTTGAGGCCACTTCTCACAACAGCAGCTTTAAACCCATTGCTAAGGGTCACTAAATAGTCACCAAACTTGCAGTTCGGGAAATGACACCTGCTCTCTAAAAAAATTCTGAGGTGGAAAATCGACCAAAAATTTCAAAATAGGGCAACCTTCCAAGAAGACAATTTCAAGAAATATATTGTACTCCCAACTGTTTCCTTTTTTTTAACAGAAAAGAAAACGGTGGAGAAACATGATGAGTTTTACGAATTTTCAAAGACATGCAAACCCAAATTACAAAACCCTATCAGCACACAGCAGCCAGTAGGGCCATTAGCATAAAGGCAGCAAACAATAAATGCTAAATCGATTGTGGAGAAATGCATACCCTCGATTCTAAGGGGGACGTGGTAAGAGCCACTAATGAAAACACAAAGAAGGTGCTTTGAAAAGGGAAACACGGTGCTACCAGTCAATCAGTCACACCCACTGCTGGGCCTATCAACTGAGAAAATGAGAATCAAAAAGTCACAGGCTGGCAATCCTGCACTCCAACAATATTTACCATAGCCAACACTTGGAAGCAATGAAAATGTCCATCAACCGAGGAATGCGCAAAGTAGAAGTGGTCCACGTGCACACTGGGGAACTACTCCAATAAAAACTAAAAATTAAATTTAGAAATCCAACAAAAGTAAGGAGACATCAGCTTGTGTGGGTTTGTCCGGGCACACTCCACTCTAATTTATAACCGAGAAACACCACAGGCCTCAAGGGCTTTTCCCTAGTTACCATGGTGGGGACATAGAAAGGCTGCCGCCCTCTGGCATTTACCTGCAAAAGCAGCTTTAAAGCCTGTGCTAATGGTCATTTCATAGGAACAAGTACTGCAGAACTGTACATGAAACCTACCCTCAAAATGTCTTGAGGGAGGTAATGGCCAAAACATTTCAAAATTTGACACATACTTTAAGAGAACACTTTGAAGAACTAAGGGGTAATCACAGGTTGAAAAATAAAAAGGACATGCCTTAAAGCTCAATTTCAACGGATTATGAGGCACAGGCGAATTCAACCACAAAGAGGTATCAGCTCACACTTGTCAGAATAACCATCAGCAAGGAAACTACAAACAATAAATGCTGAAGGTGTTGTGGAGAAATGCATACCCTCAACTTCAAGTGGGACATAACTTGAAAAGGGCCACGAATGAGAACAGAATGGAGGTGCCTTAAAAAGGTAAACATTGAGCTACCGTATGATCCAGCAGGCCCACTCCTCGACCTATAATCTAAGAAGAAAGAATTGGAAAGACACAGGCAGGCAAATCTGCATGGCACAGTATTACAATAGCCAAGATATGGAAGTAACCAAAAAGTCCACCAACAGATGGGTGGACAAAGAAGAACTCCTCCATGTACAGATGGAATATTCGCTAGTGAAAAAAATGAAACAATGCCATTTGCAGCACCATACATGAGTCTAGACGTAATCACGCAACCTGTAGTCAGTGAGAAAGCAAAAGACACATATCCTATCATATCACTTTTAGGAGTTACTTAAAAATTGATACCAATGAAGATATTTCCACAGAGAAAGGCAATCACAGATTCATTAAAAAAACTTATGGTTCACCAAATAGAAAGGGATGAAGATTGGATATATTACCATATTGGGGTTAACAGAGATATACATACCATGTGAAATATATAATCACCAAACACGTACGGAAGACCAGGAGAAGACTACTCAACATTGTGTCATAACCTACATGGGAAAAGGATGCGAGGAAGAATAGATTCACGTATATGTGTGAAAGAACCACATCTTGCACACCTAGAACAAACAAACCATTGTAATCAAATTTGCTGGGATAAAAAATAAAAAGTAAATTACAATTATGATCAAGAAGTAATGAGACATAAACATAAAGTGCTTTTTTCCTGGCACATTCCATTCGAATTTACAACCTAGAACACCACTTCCATTAAGGCTCTGTTTCCCCAGTTACCAAATTTGGTAAAGGAGAAATGCTGCCACCTTGTGGCCGTTTCCTGCAAGAGCAGCTTTAAACTCACAGCTAATGGTCACTTAACATTCACAAGGACTCAGGGCTGTAAAGGACACCTGCCCTAAAAAATTGTGCTGAAGTAGGGAATGGACAAAAAAATTCAAAACAGGCAAATGTTTCAAGAAGAGGGTATGAGGAGTTAAGTTTTACTCACGCTCTTTAAAAAAAAAAAAGGAAAATGGATAAAAGCTCAACCTCAGGGAGTGTTAGACCCATGCAATCTAATCTACAAAAAGGTTCAACTTAGACCAGTCGACTGACCATCAGCAAAATGTCTACAAACAATAAATGCTGACGGGGTTTTCAAGAACTGTATCCCCTCTACCTGCTGGTGAGACGTAAAGGGGTAACAGCCAATAATGAGAAGAGAAAGGAGCTGTGTTTAAAAATAAAAATGGAGGTACCATTCAATCCAGCAGGCGCACCATTGGACCTCTCACCTGAGAAGACAAGAATCGAGAAGACACAGGCCGCAAAAGCTGCAGTGCAGCCTTATTCACAATAGCCAAGACAGTGAAGCAATCAAAATATCCAACAAGAGGTGAATGGATAAAGAAGAAGTGGTCCATGTACACAATGGAATATTAGCCATGGAAAACAATGAACCATTGCTCTTTGAGGCACCACAAATGGGTCTGGAGATAATCACGAAACATGAGGTAGCTCGGAAACCAAAGACCTGTATTCTATGATATCACTTATAGGCGTTATCTAATAACTGACACAAATGAATATATTTCCACAGAGAAAGACACTCACAGACTTAGAAAACAAACTATGCTCATCTAAAAGGAAAGGTGGGGGGAATGGATAAGTTAAGATTAGTGTTGCTCTATGTATACAAACACATAGTATATACATATCTCAAAAAGACCGACCATGGAGCAAGGGAGGTCTGTGGAACCCTCTGTAACATTTTACATGGGAAGAGGATCTGTACTTGAATAGACATATATAATGTACAAATGAACCAGATTGTGTATACCTAGGCCAGACAATATTCGAAGCTTTACCACAATTAAAAAAAAATTTAAAACCAAGAAGAAATAATGAGACATAAACTTATGGGGGTTTCTCCAGGCACATTCCAATTTAATTTACAACCTAGGATCACGACTTCCAGAAAGGCTCTGCTGCCCTAGTACCCAGATTTGGGAGTGGAGAAATGCTGCCTGCTTGAGGCCACTTCCCACAACAGCAGCTTTAAACCCATTGCTAAGGGTCACTAAATATTCACCAAACTTGCAGTTCAGGAAATGACGCCTGCTCTCTAAAAAAATTCTGAGGTGGAAAATCGACCAAAAATTTGAAAATAGGGCAACCTTCCAAGAAGACAATTTCAAGAAATATATTGTACTCCCAACTGTTTCCTTTTTTTTAACAGAAAAGAAAACGGTGGAGAAACATGATGAGTTTTACGAATTTTCAAAGACATGCAAACCCAAATTACAAAACCCTATCAGCACACAGCAGCCAGTAGGGCCATTAGCATAAAGGCAGCAAACAATAAATGCTAAATCGATTGTGGAGAAATGCATACCCTCGATTCTAAGGGGGACGTGGTAAGAGCCACTAATGAAAACACAAAGAAGGTGCTTTGAAAAGGGAAACACGGTGCTACCAGTCAATCAGTCACACCCACTGCTGGGCCTATCAACTGAGAAAATGAGAATCAAAAAGTCACAGGCTGGCAATCCTGCACTCCAACAATATTTACCATAGCCAACACTTGGAAGCAATGAAAATGTCCATCAACCGAGGAATGCGCAAAGTAGAAGTGGTCCACGTGCACACTGGGGAATTACTCCAATAAAAACTAAAAATTAAATTTAAAAATCCAACAAAAGTAAGGAGACATCAGCTTGTGTGGGTTTGTCCGGGCACACTCCACTCTAATTTATAACCGAGAAACACCACAGGCCGCAAGGGCTTTTCCCTAGTTACCATGGTGGGGACATAGAAAGGCTGCCGCCCTCTGGCATTTACCTGCAAAAGCAGCTTTAAAGCCTGTGCTAATGGTCATTTCATAGGAAAAAGTACTGCAGAACTGTAAATGAAACCTGCCCTCAAAATGTCTTGAGGGAGGTAATGGCCAAAACATTTCAAAATGTGACACATACTTTAAGAGAACACTTTGAAGAACTAAGGTGTAATCACAGGTTGAAAAATAAAAAAGGACATGCCTTAAAGCTCAATTTCAACGGATTATGAGGCACAGGCGAATTCAACCACAAAGAGGTATCAGCTCACACTTGTCAGAATAACCATCAGCAAGGAAACTACAAACAATAAATGCTGAAGGTGTTGTGGAGAAATGCATACCCTCAACTTCAAGTGGGACATAACTTGAAAAGGGCCACGAATGAGAACAGAATGGAGGTGCCTTAAAAAGGTAAACATTGAGCTACCATATGATCCAGCAGGCCCACTCCTCGACCTATAATCTAAGAAGAAAGAACTGGAAAGACACAGGCAGGCAAATCTGCATGGCACAGTATTACAATAGCCAAGATATGGAAGTAACCAAAAAGTCCACCAACAGATGGGTGGACAAAGAAGAACTCCTCCATGTACAGATGGAATATTCGCTAGTGAAAAAAATGAAACAATGCCATTTGCAGCACCATACATGAGTCTAGACGTAATCACGCCACCTTTAGTCAGTGAGAAAGCAAAAGACACATATCCTATCATATCACTTTTAGGAGTTACTTAAAAATTGATACCAATGAAGATATTTCCACAGAGAAAGGCAATCACAGATTCATTAAAAAAACTTATGGTTCACCAAATAGAAAGGGATGAGGATTGGATACATTACCATATTGGGGTTAACAGAGATATACATACCATGTGAAATATATAATCACCAAAGACGTACGGAAGACCAGGAGAAGACTACTCAACATTGTGTCATAACCTACATGGGAAAAGGATGCGAGGAAGAATAGATACACGTATATGTGTGAAAGAACCACATCTTGCACACCTAGAACAAACAAACCATTGTAATCAAATTTGCTGGGATAAAAAATAAAAAGTAAATTACAATTATGAACAAGAAGTAATGAGACATAAACATAAAGTGCTTTTTTCCTGGCACATTCCATTCGAATTTACAACCTAGAACACCACTCCCATTAAGGCTATGTTTCCCCAGTTACCAAATTTGGTAAAGGAGAAATGCTGCCACCTTGTGGCCGTTTCCTGCAAGAGCAGCTTTAAACTCACAGCTAATGGTCACTTAACATTCACAAGGACTCAGGGCTGTAAAGGACACCTGACCTAAAAAATTGTGCTGAAGTAGGGAATGGACAAAAAAATTCAAAACAGGCAAATGTTTCAAGAAGAGAGTATGAGGAGTTAAGTTTTACTCACGCTCTTTTAAAAAAAAAGGAAAATGGATAAAAGCTCAACCTCAGGGAGTGTTAGACCCATGCAATCTAATCTACAAAAAGTTTCAACTTAGACCAGTCGACTGACCATCAGCAAAATGTCTACAAACAATAAATGCTGACGGGGTTTTCAAGAACTGTATCCCCTCTACCTGCTGGTGAGACGTAAAGGGGTAACAGCCAATAATGAGAAGAGAAAGGAGCTGTGTTTAAAAGTAAAAATGGAGGTACCATTCAATCCAGCAGCCGCACCATTGGACCTCTCACCTGAGAAGACAAGAATCGAGAAGACACAGGCCGCAAAAGCTGCAGTGCAGACTTATTCACAATAGCCAAGACAGTGAAGCAATCAAATATCCAACAAGAGGTGAATGGATAAAGAAGAAGTGGTCCATGTACACAATGGAATATTAGCCATGGAAAACAATGAACCATTGCTCTTTGAGGCACCACAAATGAGTCTGGAGATAATCACGAAACATGAGGTAGCTCGGAAACCAAAGACCTGTATTCTATGATATCACTTATAGGCGTTATCTAATAACTGACACAAATGAATATATTTCCACAGAGAAAGACACTCACAGACTTAGAAAACAAACTATGCTCATCTAAAAGGAAAGGTGGGGGGAATGGATAAGTTAAGATTAGTGTTGCTCTATGTATACAAACACATAGTATATACATATCTCAAAAAGACCGACCATGGAGCAAGGGAGGTCTGTGGAACCCTCTGTAACATTTTACATGGGAAGAGGATCTGTACTTGAATAGACATATATAATGTACAAATGAACCAGATTGTGTACACCTAGGACAGACAATATTCGAAGCTTTACCACAATTAAAAAAAAATTTAAAACCAAGAAGAAATAATGAGACATAAACTTATGGGGGTTTCTCCAGGCACATTCCAATTTAATTTACAACATAGGAACACGACTTCCAGAAAGGCTCTGCTGCCCTAACACCCAGATTTGGGAGTGGAGAAATGCTGCCTGCTTGAGGCCACTTCCCACAACAGCAGATTTAAACCCATTGCTAAGGGTCACTAAATATTCACCAAACTTGCAGTTCGGGAAATGACACCTGCTCTCTAAAAAAATTCTGAGGTGGAAAATCGACCAAAAATTTCAAAATAGGGCAACCTTCCAAGAAGACAATTTCAAGAAATATATTGTACTCCCAACTGTTTCCTTTTTTTTAACAGAAAAGAAAACGGTGGAGAAACATGATGAGTTTTACGAATTTTCAAAGACATGCAAACCCAAATTACAAAACCCTATCAGCACACAGCAGCCAGTAGGGCCATTAGCATAAAGGCAGCAAACAATAAATGCTAAATCGATTGTGGAGAAATGCATACCCTCGATTCTAAGGGGGACGTGGTAAGAGCCACTAATGAAAACACAAAGAAGGTGCTTTGAAAAGGGAAACACGGTGCTACCAGTCAATCAGTCACACCCACTGCTGGGCCTATCAACTGAGAAAATGAGAATCAAAAAGTCACAGGCTGGCAATCCTGCACTCCAACAATATTTACCATAGCCAACACTTGGAAGCAATGAAAATGTCCATCAACCGAGGAATGCGCAAAGTAGAAGTGGTCCACGTGCACACTGGGGAATTACTCCAATAAAAACTAAAAATTAAATTTAAAAATCCAACAAAAGTAAGGAGACATCAGCTTGTGTGGGTTTGTCTGGGCACACTCCACTCTAATTTATAACCGAGAAACACCACAGGCCGCAAGGGCTTTTCCCTAGTTACCATGGTGGGGACATAGAAAGGCTGCCGCCCTCTGGCATTTACCTGCAAAAGCAGCTTTAAAGCCTGTGCTAATGGTCATTTCATAGGAACAAATACTGCAGAACTGTAAATGAAACCTGCCCTCAAAATGTCTTGAGGGAGGTAATGGCCAAAACATTTCAAAATGTGACACATACTTTAAGAGAACACTTTGAAGAACTAAGGGGTAATCACAGGTTGAAAAATAAAAAGGACATGCCTTAAAGCTCAATTTCAACGGATTATGAGGCACGGGCGAATTCAACCACAAAGAGGTATCAGCTCACACTTGTCAGTATAACCATCAGCATGGAAACTACAAACAATAAATGCTGAAGGTGTTGTGGAGAAATGCATACCCTCAACTTCAAGTGGGACATAACTTGAAAAGGGCCACGAATGAGAACAGAATGGAGGTGCCTTAAAAAGGTAAACATTGAGCTACCATATGATCCAGCAGGCCCACTCCTCGACCTATAATCTAAGAAGAAAGAATTGGAAAGACACAGGCAGGCAAATCTGCATGTCACAGTATTACAATAGCCAAGATATGGAAGTAACCAAAAAGTCCACCAACAGATGGGTGGACAAAGAAGAACTCCTCCATGTACAGATGGAATATTCGCTAGTGAAAAAAATGAAACAATGCCATTTGCAGCACCATACATGAGTCTAGACGTAATCACGCCACCTTTAGTCAGTGAGAAAGCAAAAGACACATATCCTATCATATCACTTTTAGGAGTTACTTAAAAATTGATACCAATGAAGATATTTCCACAGAGAAAGGCAATCACAGATTCATTAAAAAAACTTATGGTTCACCAAATAGAAAGGGATGAGGATTGGATACATTACCATATTGGGGTTAACAGAGATATACATACCATGTGAAATATATAATCACCAAAGACGTACGGAAGACCAGGAGAAGACTACTCAACATTGTGTCATAACCTACATGGGAAAAGGATGCGAGGAAGAATAGATACACGTATATGTGTGAAAGAACCACATCTTGCACACCTAGAACAAACAAACCATTGTAATCAAATTTGCTGGGATAAAAAATAAAAAGTAAATTACAATTATGAACAAGAAGTAATGAGACATAAACATAAAGTGCTTTTTTCCTGGCACATTCCATTCGAATTTACAACCTAGAACACCACCCCCATTAAGGCTATGTTTCCCCAGTTACCAAATTTGGTAAAGGAGAAATGCTGCCACCTT
Source organism: Eschrichtius robustus (assembly GCF_028021215.1). NCBI lineage: Eukaryota > Metazoa > Chordata > Mammalia > Artiodactyla > Eschrichtiidae > Eschrichtius > Eschrichtius robustus. The sequence continues at coordinate 78,309,868 of NC_090832.1, forward strand.
GTGGCCGTTTCCTGCAAGAGCAGCTTTAAACTCACAGCTAATGGTCACTTAACATTCACAAGGACTCAGGGCTGTAAAGGACACCTGACCTAAAAAATTGTGCTGAAGTAGGGAATGGACAAAAAAATTCAAAACAGGCAAATGTTTCAAGAAGAGAGTATGAGGAGTTAAGTTTTACTCACGCTCTTTTAAAAAAAAAGGAAAATGGATAAAAGCTCAACCTCAGGGAGTGTTAGACCCATGCAATCTAATCTACAAAAAGTTTCAACTTAGACCAGTCGACTGACCATCAGCAAAATGTCTACAAACAATAAATGCTGACGGGGTTTTCAAGAACTGTATCCCCTCTACCTGCTGGTGAGACGTAAAGGGGTAACAGCCAATAATGAGAAGAGAAAGGAGCTGTGTTTAAAAGTAAAAATGGAGGTACCATTCAATCCAGCAGCCGCACCATTGGACCTCTCACCTGAGAAGACAAGAATCGAGAAGACACAGGCCGCAAAAGCTGCAGTGCAGACTTATTCACAATAGCCAAGACAGTGAAGCAATCAAATATCCAACAAGAGGTGAATGGATAAAGAAGAAGTGGTCCATGTACACAATGGAATATTAGCCATGGAAAACAATGAACCATTGCTCTTTGAGGCACCACAAATGAGTCTGGAGATAATCACGAAATATGAGGTAGCTCGGAAACCAAAGACCTGTATTCTATGATATCACTTATAGGCGTTATCTAATAACTGACACAATTGAATATATTTCCACAGAGAAAGACACTCACAGACTTAGAAAACAAACTATGCTCATCTAAAAGGAAAGGTGGGGGGAATGGATAAGTTAAGATTAGTGTTGCTCTATGTATACAAACACATAGTATATACATATCTCAAAAAGACCGACCATGGAGCAAGGGAGGTCTGTGGAACCCTCTGTAACATTTTACATGGGAAGAGGATCTGTACTTGAATAGACATATATAATGTACAAATGAACCAGATTGTGTACACCTAGGACAGACAATATTCGAAGCTTTACCACAATTAAAAAAAAATTTAAAACCAAGAAGAAATAATGAGACATAAACTTATGGGGGTTTCTCCAGGCACATTCCAATTTAATTTACAACATAGGAACACGACTTCCAGAAAGGCTCTGCTGCCCTAGCACCCAGATTTGGGAGTGGAGAAATGCTGCCTGCTTGAGGCCACTTCCCACAACAGCAGATTTAAACCCATTGCTAAGGGTCACTAAATATTCACCAAACTTGCAGTTCGGGAAATGACACCTGCTCTCTAAAAAAATTCTGAGGTGGAAAATCGACCAAAAATTTCAAAATAGGGCAACCTTCCAAGAAGACAATTTCAAGAAATATATTGTACTCCCAACTGTTTCCTTTTTTTTAACAGAAAAGAAAACGGTGGAGAAACATGATGAGTTTTACGAATTTTCAAAGACATGCAAACCCAAATTACAAAACCCTATCAGCACACAGCAGCCAGTAGGGCCATTAGCATAAAGGCAGCAAACAATAAATGCTAAATCGATTGTGGAGAAATGCATACCCTCGATTCTAAGGGGGACGTGGTAAGAGCCACTAATGAAAACACAAAGAAGGTGCTTTGAAAAGGGAAACACGGTGCTACCAGTCAATCAGTCACACCCACTGCTGGGCCTATCAACTGAGAAAATGAGAATCAAAAAGTCACAGGCTGGCAATCCTGCACTCCAACAATATTTACCATAGCCAACACTTGGAAGCAATGAAAATGTCCATCAACCGAGGAATGCGCAAAGTAGAAGTGGTCCACGTGCACACTGGGGAATTACTCCAATAAAAACTAAAAATTAAATTTAAAAATCCAACAAAAGTAAGGAGACATCAGCTTGTGTGGGTTTGTCTGGGCACACTCCACTCTAATTTATAACCGAGAAACACCACAGGCCGCAAGGGCTTTTCCCTAGTTACCATGGTGGGGACATAGAAAGGCTGCCGCCCTCTGGCATTTACCTGCAAAAGCAGCTTTAAAGCCTGTGCTAATGGTCATTTCATAGGAACAAATACTGCAGAACTGTAAATGAAACCTGCCCTCAAAATGTCTTGAGGGAGGTAATGGCCAAAACATTTCAAAATGTGACACATACTTTAAGAGAACACTTTGAAGAACTAAGGGGTAATCACAGGTTGAAAAATAAAAAGGACATGCCTTAAAGCTCAATTTCAACGGATTATGAGGCACGGGCGAATTCAACCACAAAGAGGTATCAGCTCACACTTGTCAGTATAACCATCAGCATGGAAACTACAAACAATAAATGCTGAAGGTGTTGTGGAGAAATGCATACCCTCAACTTCAAGTGGGACATAACTTGAAAAGGGCCACGAATGAGAACAGAATGGAGGTGCCTTAAAAAGGTAAACATTGAGCTACCATATGATCCAGCAGGCCCACTCCTCGACCTATAATCTAAGAAGAAAGAATTGGAAAGACACAGGCAGGCAAATCTGCATGTCACAGTATTACAATAGCCAAGATATGGAAGTAACCAAAAAGTCCACCAACAGATGGGTGGACAAAGAAGAACTCCTCCATGTACAGATGGAATATTCGCTAGTGAAAAAAATGAAACAATGCCATTTGCAGCACCATACATGAGTCTAGACGTAATCACGCCACCTGTAGTCAGTGAGAAAGCAAAAGACACATATCCTATCATATCACTTTTAGGAGTTACTTAAAAATTGATACCAATGAAGATATTTCCACAGAGAAAGGCAATCACAGATTCATTAAAAAAACTTATGGTTCACCAAATAGAAAGGGATGAGGATTGGATACATTACCATATTGGGGTTAACAGAGATATACATACCATGTGAAATATATAATCACCAAAGACGTACGGAAGACCAGGAGAAGACTACTCAACATTGTGTCATAACCTACATGGGAAAAGGATGCGAGGAAGAATAGATACACGTATATGTGTGAAAGATCCACATCTTGCACACCTAGAACAAACAAACCATTGTAATCAAATTTGCTGGGATAAAAAATAAAAAGTAAATTACAATTATGAACAAGAAGTAATGAGACATAAACATAAAGTGCTTTTTTCCTGGCACATTCCATTCGAATTTACAACCAAGAACACTACTTCCATTAAGGCTCTGTTTCCCCAGTTACCAAATTTGGTAAAGGAGAAATGCTGCCACCTTGTGGCCGTTTCCTGCAAGAGCAGCTTTAAACTCACAGCTAATGGTCACTTAACATTCACAAGGACTCAGGGCTGTAAAGGACACCTGCCCTAAAAAATTGTGCTGAAGTAGGGAATGGACAAAAAAATTCAAAACAGGCAAATGTTTCAAGAAGAGGGTATGAGGAGTTAAGTTTTACTCACGCTCTTTTAAAAAAAAAGGAAAATGGATAAAAGCTCAACCTCAGGGAGTGTTAGACCCATGCAATCTAATCTACAAAAAGGTTCAACTTAGACCAGTCGACTGACCATCAGCAAAATGTCTACAAACAATAAATGCTGACGGGGTTTTCAAGAACTGTATCCCCTCTACCTGCTGGTGAGACGTAAAGGGGTAACATCCAATAATGAGAAGAGAAAGGAGCTGTGTTTAAAAGTAAAAATGGAGGTACCATTCAATCCAGCAGGCGCACCATTGGACCTCTCACCTGAGAAGACAAGAATCGAGAAGACACAGGCCGCAAAAGCTGCAGTGCAGCCTTATTCACAATAGCCAAGACAGTGAAGCAATCAAAATATCCAACAAGAGGTGAATGGATAAAGAAGAAGTGGTCCATGTACACAATGGAATATTAGCCATGGAAAACAATGAACCATTGCTCTTTGAGGCACCACAAATGGGTCTGGAGATAATCACGAAACATGAGGTAGCTCGGAAACCAAAGACCTGTATTCTATGATATCACTTATAGGCGTTATCTAATAACTGACACAAATGAATATATTTCCACAGAGAAAGACACTCACAGACTTGAAAACAAACTATGCTCATCTAAAAGGAAAGGTGGGGGGAATGGATAAGTTAAGATTAGTGTTGCTCTATGTATACAAACACATAGTATATACATATCTCAAAAAGACCGACCATGGAGCAAGGGAGGTCTGTGGAACCCTCTGTAACATTTTACATGGGAAGAGGATCTGTACTTGAATAGACATATATAATGTACAAATGAACCAGATTGTGTACACCTAGGACAGACAATATTCGAAGCTTTACCACAATTAAAAAAAAAATTAAAACCAAGAAGAAATAATGAGACATAAACTTATGGGGGTTTCTCCAGGCACATTCCAATTTAATTTACAACCTAGGAACACGACTTCCAGAAAGGCTCTGCTGCCCTAGTACCCAGATTTGGGAGTGGAGAAATGCTGCCTGCTTGAGGCCACTTCCCACAACAGCAGCTTTAAACCCATTGCTAAGGGTCACTAAATAGTCACCAAACTTGCAGTTCGGGAAATGACACCTGCTCTCTAAAAAAATTCTGAGGTGGAAAATCGACCAAAAATTTCAAAATAGGGCAACCTTCCAAGAAGACAATTTCAAGAAATATATTGTACTCCCAACTGTTTCCTTTTTTTTAACAGAAAAGAAAACGGTGGAGAAACATGATGAGTTTTACGAATTTTCAAAGACATGCAAACCCAAATTACAAAACCCTATCAGCACACAGCAGCCAGTAGGGCCATTAGCATAAAGGCAGCAAACAATAAATGCTAAATCGATTGTGGAGAAATGCATACCCTCGATTCTAAGGGGGACGTGGTAAGAGCCACTAATGAATACACAAAGAAGGTGCTTTGAAAAGGGAAACACGGTGCTACCAGTCAATCAGTCACACCCACTGCTGGGCCTATCAACTGAGAAAATGAGAATCAAAAAGTCACAGGCTGGCAATCCTGCACTCCAACAATATTTACCATAGCCAACACTTGGAAGCAATGAAAATGTCCATCAACCGAGGAATGCGCAAAGTAGAAGTGGTCCACGTGCACACTGGGGAATTACTCCAATAAAAACTAAAAATTAAATTTAAAAATCCAACAAAAGTAAGGAGACATCAGCTTGTGTGGGTTTGTCCGGGCACACTCCACTCTAATTTATAACCGAGAAACACCACAGGCCGCAAGGGCTTTTCCCTAGTTACCATGGTGGGGACATAGAAAGGCTGCCGCCCTCTGGCATTTACCTGCAAAAGCAGCTTTAAAGCCTGTGCTAATGGTCATTTCTTAGGAACAAGTACTGCAGAACTGTACATGAAACCTACCCTCAAAATGTCTTGAGGGAGGTAATGGCCAAAACATTTCAAAATTTGACACATACTTTAAGAGAACACTTTGAAGAACTAAGGGGTAATCACAGGTTGAAAAATAAAAAGGACATGCCTTAAAGCTCAATTTCAACGGATTATGAGGCACAGGCGAATTCAACCACAAAGAGGTATCAGCTCACACTTGTCAGAATAACCATCAGCAAGGAAACTACAAACAATAAATGCTGAAGGTGTTGTGGAGAAATGCATACCCTCAACTTCAAGTGGGACATAACTTGAAAAGGGCCACGAATGAGAACAGAATGGAGGTGCCTTAAAAAGGTAAACATTGAGCTACCGTATGATCCAGCAGGCCCACTCCTCGACCTATAATCTAAGAAGAAAGAATTGGAAAGACACAGGCAGGCAAATCTGCATGGCACAGTATTACAATAGCCAAGATATGGAAGTAACCAAAAAGTCCACCAACAGATGGGTGGACAAAGAAGAACTCCTCCATGTACAGATGGAATATTCGCTAGTGAAAAAAATGAAACAATGCCATTTGCAGCACCATACATGAGTCTAGACGTAATCACGCAACCTGTAGTCAGTGAGAAAGCAAAAGACACATATCCTATCATATCACTTTTAGGAGTTACTTAAAAATTGATACCAATGAAGATATTTCCACAGAGAAAGGCAATCACAGATTCATTAAAAAAACTTATGGTTCACCAAATAGAAAGGGATGAAGATTGGATATATTACCATATTGGGGTTAACAGAGATATACATACCATGTGAAATATATAATCACCAAACACGTACGGAAGACCAGGAGAAGACTACTCAACATTGTGTCATAACCTACATGGGAAAAGGATGCGAGGAAGAATAGATTCACGTATATGTGTGAAAGAACCACATCTTGCACACCTAGAACAAACAAACCATTGTAATCAAATTTGCTGGGATAAAAAATAAAAAGTAAATTACAATTATGAACAAGAAGTAATGAGACATAAACATAAAGTGCTTTTTTCCTGGCACATTCCATTCGAATTTACAACCTAGAACACCACTTCCATTAAGGCTCTGTTTCCCCAGTTACCAAATTTGGTAAAGGAGAAATGCTGCCACCTTGTGGCCGTTTCCTGCAAGAGCAGCTTTAAACTCACAGCTAATGGTCACTTAACATTCACAAGGACTCAGGGCTGTAAAGGACACCTGCCCTAAAAAATTGTGCTGAAGTAGGGAATGGACAAAAAAATTCAAAACAGGCAAATGTTTCAAGAAGAGGGTATGAGGAGTTAAGTTTTACTCACGCTCTTTAAAAAAAAAAAAGGAAAATGGATAAAAGCTCAACCTCAGGGAGTGTTAGACCCATGCAATCTAATCTACAAAAAGGTTCAACTTAGACCAGTCGACTGACCATCAGCAAAATGTCTACAAACAATAAATGCTGACGGGGTTTTCAAGAACTGTATCCCCTCTACCTGCTGGTGAGACGTAAAGGGGTAACAGCCAATAATGAGAAGAGAAAGGAGCTGTGTTTAAAAATAAAAATGGAGGTACCATTCAATCCAGCAGGCGCACCATTGGACCTCTCACCTGAGAAGACAAGAATCGAGAAGACACAGGCCGCAAAAGCTGCAGTGCAGCCTTATTCACAATAGCCAAGACAGTGAAGCAATCAAAATATCCAACAAGAGGTGAATGGATAAAGAAGAAGTGGTCCATGTACACAATGGAATATTAGCCATGGAAAACAATGAACCATTGCTCTTTGAGGCACCACAAATGGGTCTGGAGATAATCACGAAACATGAGGTAGCTCGGAAACCAAAGACCTGTATTCTATGATATCACTTATAGGCGTTATCTAATAACTGACACAAATGAATATATTTCCACAGAGAAAGACACTCACAGACTTGAAAACAAACTATGCTCATCTAAAAGGAAAGGTGGGGGGAATGGATAAGTTAAGATTAGTGTTGCTATATGTATACAAACACATAGTATATACATATCTCAAAAAGACCGACCATGGAGCAAGGGAGGTCTGTGGAACCCTCTGTAACATTTTACATGGGAAGAGGATCTGTACTTGAATAGACATATATAATGTACAAATGAACCAGATTGTGTACACCTAGGACAGACAATATTCGAAGCCTTACCACAATTAAAAAAAAATTAAAACCAAGAAGAAATAATGAGACATAAACTTATGGGGGTTTCTCCAGGCACATTCCAATTTAATTTACAACCTAGGAACACGACTTCCAGAAAGGCTCTGCTGCCCTAGTACCCAGATTTGGGAGTGGAGAAATGCTGCCTGCTTGAGGCCACTTCTCACAACAGCAGCTTTAAACCCATTGCTAAGGGTCACTAAATAGTCACCAAACTTGCAGTTCGGGAAATGACACCTGCTCTCTAAAAAAATTCTGAGGTGGAAAATCGACCAAAAATTTCAAAATAGGGCAACCTTCCAAGAAGACAATTTCAAGAAATATATTGTACTCCCAACTGTTTCCTTTTTTTTAACAGAAAAGAAAACGGTGGAGAAACATGATGAGTTTTACGAATTTTCAAAGACATGCAAACCCAAATTACAAAACCCTATCAGCACACAGCAGCCAGTAGGGCCATTAGCATAAAGGCAGCAAACAATAAATGCTAAATCGATTGTGGAGAAATGCATACCCTCGATTCTAAGGGGGACGTGGTAAGAGCCACTAATGAAAACACAAAGAAGGTGCTTTGAAAAGGGAAACACGGTGCTACCAGTCAATCAGTCACACCCACTGCTGGGCCTATCAACTGAGAAAATGAGAATCAAAAAGTCACAGGCTGGCAATCCTGCACTCCAACAATATTTACCATAGCCAACACTTGGAAGCAATGAAAATGTCCATCAACCGAGGAATGCGCAAAGTAGAAGTGGTCCACGTGCACACTGGGGAATTACTCCAATAAAAACTAAAAAATTAAATTTAAAAATCCAACAAAAGTAAGGAGACATCAGCTTGTGTGGGTTTGTCCGGGCACACTCCACTCTAATTTATAACCGAGAAACACCACAGGCCGCAAGGGCTTTTCCCTAGTTACCATGGTGGGGACATAGAAAGGCTGCCGCCCTCTGGCATTTACCTGCAAAAGCAGCTTTAAAGCCTGTGCTAATGGTCATTTCTTAGGAACAAGTACTGCAGAACTGTACATGAAACCTACCCTCAAAATGTCTTGAGGGAGGTAATGGCCAAAACATTTCAAAATTTGACACATACTTTAAGAGAACACTTTGAAGAACTAAGGGGTAATCACAGGTTGAAAAATAAAAAGGACATGCCTTAAAGCTCAATTTCAACGGATTATGAGGCACAGGCGAATTCAACCACAAAGAGGTATCAGCTCACACTTGTCAGAATAACCATCAGCAAGGAAACTACAAACAATAAATGCTGAAGGTGTTGTGGAGAAATGCATACCCTCAACTTCAAGTGGGACATAACTTGAAAAGGGCCACGAATGAGAACAGAATGGAGGTGCCTTAAAAAGGTAAACATTGAGCTACCGTATGATCCAGCAGGCCCACTGCTCGACCTATAATCTAAGAAGAAAGAATTGGAAAGACACAGGCAGGCAAATCTGCATGGCACAGTATTACAATAGCCAAGATATGGAAGTAACCAAAAAGTCCACCAACAGATGGGTGGACAAAGAAGAACTCCTCCATGTACAGATGGAATATTCGCTAGTGAAAAAAATGAAACAATGCCATTTGCAGCACCATACATGAGTCTAGACGTAATCACGCAACCTGTAGTCAGTGAGAAAGCAAAAGACACATATCCTATCATATCACTTTTAGGAGTTACTTAAAAATTGATACCAATGAAGATATTTCCACAGAGAAAGGCAATCACAGATTCATTAAAAAAACTTATGGTTCACCAAATAGAAACGGATGAAGATTGGATACATTACCATATTGGGGTTAACAGAGATATACATACCATGTGAAATATATAATCACCAAAGACGTACGGAAGACCAGGAGAAGACTACTCAACATTGTGTCATAACCTACATGGGAAAAGGATGCGAGGAAGAATAGATTCACGTATATGTGTGAAAGAACCACATCTTGCACACCTAGAACAAACAAACCATTGTAATCAAATTTGCTGGGATAAAAAATAAAAAGTAAATTACAATTATGAACAAGAAGTAATGAGACATAAACATAAAGTGCTTTTTTCCTGGCACATTCCATTCGAATTTACAACCTAGAACACCACTTCCATTAAGGCTCTGTTTCCCCAGTTACCAAATTTGGTAAAGGAGAAATGCTGCCACCTTGTGGCCGTTTCCTGCAAGAGCAGCTTTAAACTCACAGCTAATGGTCACTTAACATTCACAAGGACTCAGGGCTGTAAAGGACACCTGCCCTAAAAAATTGTGCTGAAGTAGGGAATGGACAAAAAAATTCAAAACAGGCAAATGTTTCAAGAAGAGGGTATGAGGAGTTAAGTTTTACTCACGCTCTTTTAAAAAAAAAAGGAAAATGGATAAAAGCTCAACCTCAGGGAGTGTTAGACCCATGCAATCTAATCTACAAAAAGGTTCAACTTAGACCAGTCGACTGACCATCAGCAAAATGTCTACAAACAATAAATGCTGACGGGGTTTTCAAGAACTGTATCCCCTCTACATGCTGGTGAGACGTAAACGGGTAACAGCCAATAATGAGAAGAGAAAGGAGCTGTGTTTAAAAGTAAAAATGGAGGTACCATTCAATCCAGCAGGCGCACCATTGGACCTCTCACCTGAGAAGACAAGAATCGAGAAGACACAGGCCGCAAAAGCTGCAGTGCAGCCTTATTCACAATAGCCAAGACAGTGAAGCAATCAAAATATCCAACAAGAGGTGAATGGATAAAGAAGAAGTGGTCCATGTACACAATGGAATATTAGCCATGGAAAACAATGAACCATTGCTCTTTGAGGCACCACAAATGGGTCTGGAGATAATCACGAAACATGAGGTAGCTCGGAAACCAAAGACCTGTATTCTATGATATCACTTATAGGCGTTATCTAATAACTGACACAAATGAATATATTTCCACAGAGAAAGACACTCACAGACTTGAAAACAAACTATGCTCATCTAAAAGGAAAGGTGGGGGGAATGGATAAGTTAAGATTAGTGTTGCTATATGTATACAAACACATAGTATATACATATCTCAAAAAGACCGACCATGGAGCAAGGGAGGTCTGTGGAACCCTCTGTAACATTTTACATGGGAAGAGGATCTGTACTTGAATAGACATATATAATGTACAAATGAACCAGATTGTGTACACCTAGGAAAAACAATATTCGAAGCCTTACCACAATTAAAAAAAAATTAAAACCAAGAAGAAATAATGAGACATAAACTTATGGGGGTTTCTCCAGGCACATTCCAATTTAATTTACAACCTAGGAACAGGACTTCCAGAAAGGCTCTGCTGCCCTAGTACCCAGATTTGGGAGTGGAGAAATGCTGCCTGCTTGAGGCCACTTCCCACAACAGCAGCTTTAAACCCATTGCTAAGGGTCACTAAATATTCACCAAACTTGCAGTTCGGGAAATGACACCTGCTCTCTAAAAAAATTCTGAGGTGGAAAATCGACCAAAAATTTCAAAATAGGGCAACCTTCCAAGAAGACAATTTCAAGAAATATATTGTACTCCCAACTGTTTCCTTTTTTTTAACAGAAAAGAAAACGGTGGAGAAACATGATGAGTTTTACGAATTTTCAAAGACATGCAAACCCAAATTACAAAACCCTATCAGCACACAGCAGCCAGTAGGGCCATTAGCATAAAGGCAGCAAACAATAAATGCTAAATCGATTGTGGAGAAATGCATACCCTCGATTCTAAGGGGGACGTGGTAAGAGCCACTAATGAAAACACAAAGAAGGTGCTTTGAAAAGGGAAACACGGTGCTACCAGTCAATCAATCACACCCACTGCTGGGCCTATCAACTGAGAAAATGAGAATCAAAAAGTCACAGGCTGGCAATCCTGCACTCCAACAATATTTACCATAGCCAACACTTGGAAGCAATGAAAATGTCCATCAACCGAGGAATGCGCAAAGTAGAAGTGGTCCACGTGCACACTGGGGAATTACTCCAATAAAAACTAAAAATTAAATTTAAAAATCCAACAAAAGTAAGGAGACATCAGCTTGTGTGGGTTTGTCCGGGCACACTCCACTCTAATTTATAACCGAGAAACACCACAGGCCGCAAGGGCTTTTCCCTAGTTACCATGGTGGGGACATAGAAAGGCTGCCGCCCTCTGGCATTTACCTGCAAAAGCAGCTTTAAAGCCTGTGCTAATGGTCATTTCATAGGAACAAGTACTGCAGAACTGTAAATGAAACCTGCCCTCAAAATGTCTTGAGAGAGGTAATGGCCAAAACATTTCAAAATGTGACACATACTTTAAGAGAACACTTTGAAGAACTAAGGGGTAATCACAGGTTGAAAAATAAAAAGGACATGCCTTAAAGCTCAATTTCAACGGATTATGAGGCACAGGCGAATTCATCCACAAAGAGGTATCAGCTCACACTTGTCAGAATAACCATCAGCAAGGAAACTACAAACAATAAATGCTGAAGGTGTTGTGGAGAAATGCATACCCTCAACTTCAAGTGGGACATAACTTGAAAAGGGCCACGAATGAGAACAGAATGGAGGTGCCTTAAAAAGGTAAACATTGAGCTACCGTATGATCCAGCAGGCCCACTCCTCGACCTATAATCTAAGAAGAAAGAATTGGAAAGACACAGGCAGGCAAATCTGCATGGCACAGTATTACAATAGCCAAGATATGGAAGTAACCAAAAAGTCCACCAACAGATGGGTGGACAAAGAAGAACTCCTCCATGTACAGATGGAATATTCGCTAGTGAAAAAAATGAAACAATGCCATTTGCAGCACCATACATGAGCCTAGACGTAATCACGCCACCTGTAGTCAGTGAGAAAGCAAAAGACACATATCCTATCATATCACTTTTAGGAGTTACTTAAAAATTGATACCAATGAAGATATTTCCACAGAGAAAGGCAATCACAGATTCATTAAAAAAACTTATGGTTCACCAAATAGAAAGGGATGAGGATTGGATACATTACCATATTGGGGTTAACAGAGATATACATACCATGTGAAATATATAATCACCAAAGACGTACGGAAGACCAGGAGAAGACTACTCAACATTGTGTCATAACCTACATGGGAAAAGGATGCGAGGAAGAATAGATACACGTATATGTGTGAAAGAACCACATCTTGCACACCTAGAACAAACAAACCATTGTAATCAAATTTGCTGGGATAAAAAATAAAAAGTAAATTACAATTATGAACAAGAAGTAATGAGACATAAACATAAAGTGCTTTTTTCCTGGCACATTCCATTCGAATTTACAACCTAGAACACCACTTCCATTAAGGCTCTGTTTCCCCAGTTACCAAATTTGGTAAAGGAGAAATGCTGCCACCTTGTGGCCGTTTCCTGCAAGAGCAGCTTTAAACTCACAGCTAATGGTCACTTAACATTCACAAGGACTCAGGGCTGTAAAGGACACCTGCCCTAAAAAATTGTGCTGAAGTAGGGAATGGACAAAAAAATTCAAAACAGGCAAATGTTTCAAGAAGAGGGTATGAGGAGTTAAGTTTTACTCACGCTCTTTTAAAAAAAAAAAGGAAAATGGATAAAAGCTCAACCTCAGGGAGTGTTAGACCCATGCAATCTAATCTACAAAAAGGTTCAACTTAGACCAGTCGACTGACCATCAGCAAAATGTCTACAAACAATAAATGCTGACGGGGTTTTCAAGAACTGTATCCCCTCTACCTGCTGGTGAGACGTAAAGGGGTAACATCCAATAATGAGAAGAGAAAGGAGCTGTGTTTAAAAGTAAAAATGGAGGTACCATTCAATCCAGCAGGCGCACCATTGGACCTCTCACCTGAGAAGACAAGAATCGAGAAGACACAGGCCGCAAAAGCTGCAGTGCAGCCTTATTCACAATAGCCAAGACAGTGAAGCAATCAAAATATCCAACAAGAGGTGAATGGATAAAGAAGAAGTGGTCCATGTACACAATGGAATATTAGCCATGGAAAACAATGAACCATTGCTCTTTGAGGCACCACAAATGGGTCTGGTGATAATCACGAAACATGAGGTAGCTCGGAAACCAAAGACCTGTATTCTATGATATCTCTTATAGGCGTTATCTAATAACTGACACAAATGAATATATTTCCACAGAGAAAGACACTCACAGACTTGAAAACAAACTATGCTCATCTAAAAGGAAAGGTGGGGGGAATGGATAAGTTAAGATTAGTGTTGCTCTATGTATACAAACACATAGTATATACATATCTCAAAAAGACCGACCATGGAGCAAGGGAGGTCTGTGGAACCCTCTGTAACATTTTACATGGGAAGAGGATCTGTACTTGAATAGACATATATAATGTACAAATGAACCAGATTGTGTACACCTAGGACAGACAATATTCGAAGCTTTACCACAATTAAAAAAAAAATTAAAACCAAGAAGAAATAATGAGACATAAACTTATGGGGGTTTCTCCAGGCACATTCCAATTTAATTTACAACCTAGGAACACGACTTCCAGAAAGGCTCTGCTGCCCTAGTACCCAGATTTGGGAGTGGAGAAATGCTGCCTGCTTGAGGCCACTTCCCACAACAGCAGCTTTAAACCCATTGCTAAGGGTCACTAAATATTCACCAAACTTTCAGTTCGGGAAATGACACCTGCTCTCTAAAAAAATTCTGAGGTGGAAAATCGACCAAAAATTTCAAAATAGGGCAACCTTCCAAGAAGACAATTTCAAGAAATATATTGTACTCCCAACTGTTTCCTTTTTTTTAACAGAAAAGAAAACGGTGGAGAAACATGATGAGTTTTACGAATTTTCAAAGACATGCAAACCCAAATTACAAAACCCTATCAGCACACAGCAGCCAGTAGGGCCATTAGCATAAAGGCAGCAAACAATAAATGCTAAATCGATTGTGGAGAAATGCATACCCTCGATTCTAAGGGGGACGTGGTAAGAGCCACTAATGAAAACACAAAGAAGGTGCTTTGAAAAGGGAAACACGGTGCTACCAGTCAATCAGTCACACCCACTGCTGGGCCTATCAACTGAGAAAATGAGAATCAAAAAGTCACAGGCTGGCAATCCTGCACTCCAACAATATTTACCATAGCCAACACTTGGAAGCAATGAAAATGTCCATCAACCGAGGAATGCGCAAAGTAGAAGTGGTCCACGTGCACACTGGGGAATTACTCCAATAAAAACTAAAAATTAAATTTAAAAATCCAACAAAAGTAAGGAGACATCAGCTTGTGTGGGTTTGTCCGGGCACACTCCACTCTAATTTATAACCGAGAAACACCACAGGCCGCAAGGGCTTTTCCCTAGTTACCATGGTGGGGACATAGAAAGGCTGCCGCCCTCTGGCATTTACCTGCAAAAGCAGCTTTAAAGCCTGTGCTAATGGTCATTTCTTAGGAACAAGTACTGCAGAACTGTACATGAAACCTACCCTCAAAATGTCTTGAGGGAGGTAATGGCCAAAACATTTCAAAATTTGACACATACTTTAAGAGAACACTTTGAAGAACTAAGGGGTAATCACAGGTTGAAAAATAAAAAGGACATGCCTTAAAGCTCAATTTCAACGGATTATGAGGCACAGGCGAATTCAACCACAAAGAGGTATCAGCTCACACTTGTCAGAATAACCATCAGCAAGGAAACTACAAACAATAAATGCTGAAGGTGTTGTGGAGAAATGCATACCCTCAACTTCAAGTGGGACATAACTTGAAAAGGGCCACGAATGAGAACAGAATGGAGGTGCCTTAAAAAGGTAAACATTGAGCTACCGTATGATCCAGCAGGCCCACTCCTCGACCTATAATCTAAGAAGAAAGAATTGGAAAGACACAGGCAGGCAAATCTGCATGGCACAGTATTACAATAGCCAAGATATGGAAGTAACCAAAAAGTCCACCAACAGATGGGTGGACAAAGAAGAACTCCTCCATGTACAGATGGAATATTCGCTAGTGAAAAAAATGAAACAATGCCATTTGCAGCACCATACATGAGTCTAGACGTAATCACGCAACCTGTAGTCAGTGAGAAAGCAAAAGACACATATCCTATCATATCACTTTTAGGAGTTACTTAAAAATTGATACCAATGAAGATATTTCCACAAAGAAAGGCAATCACAGATTCATTAAAAAAACTTATGGTTCACCAAATAGAAAGGGATGAAGATTGGATATATTACCATATTGGGGTTAACAGAGATATACATACCATGTGAAATATATAATCACCAAAGACGTACGGAAGACCAGGAGAAGACTACTCAACATTGTGTCATAACCTACATGGGAAAAGGATGCGAGGAAGAATAGATTCACGTATATGTGTGAAAGAACCACATCTTGCACACCTAGAACAAACAAACCATTGTAATCAAATTTGCTGGGATAAAAAATAAAAAGTAAATTACAATTATGAACAAGAAGTAATGAGACATAAACATAAAGTGCTTTTTTCCTGGCACATTCCATTCGAATTTACAACCTAGAACACCACTTCCATTAAGGCTCTGTTTCCCCAGTTACCAAATTTGGTAAAGGAGAAATGCTGCCACCTTGTGGCCGTTTCCTGCAAGAGCAGCTTTAAACTCACAGCTAATGGTCACTTAACATTCACAAGGACTCAGGGCTGTAAAGGACACCTGCCCTAAAAAATTGTGCTGAAGTAGGGAATGGACAAAAAAATTCAAAACAGGCAAATGTTTCAAGAAGAGGGTATGAGGAGTTAAGTTTTACTCACGCTCTTTTAAAAAAAAAAGGAAAATGGATAAAAGCTCAACCTCAGGGAGTGTTAGACCCATGCAATCTAATCTACAAAAAGGTTCAACTTAGACCAGTCGACTGACCATCAGCAAAATGTCTACAAACAATAAATGCTGACGGGGTTTTCAAGAACTGTATCCCCTCTACCTGCTGGTGAGACGTAAAGGGGTAACAGCCAATAATGAGAAGAGAAAGGAGCTGTGTTTAAAAGTAAAAATGGAGGTACCATTCAATCCAGCAGGCGCACCATTGGACCTCTCACCTGAGAAGACAAGAATCGAGAAGACACAGGCCGCAAAAGCTGCAGTGCAGCCTTATTCACAATAGCCAAGCCAGTGAAGCAATCAAAATATCCAACAAGAGGTGAATGGATAAAGAAGAAGTGGTCCATGTACACAATGGAATATTAGCCATGGAAAACAATGAACCATTGCTCTTTGAGGCACCACAAATGGGTCTGGAGATAATCACGAAACATGAGGTAGCTCGGAAACCAAAGACCTGTATTCTATGATATCACTTATAGGCGTTATCTAATAACTGACACAAATGAATATATTTCCACAGAGAAAGACACTCACAGACTTGAAAACAAACTATGCTCATCTAAAAGGAAAGGTGGGGGGAATGGATAAGTTAAGATTAGTGTTGCTCTATGTATACAAACACATAGTATATACATATCTCAAAAAGACCGACCATGGAGCAAGGGAGGTCTGTGGAACCCTCTGTAACATTTTACATGGGAAGAGGATCTGTACTTGAATAGACATATATAATGTACAAATGAACCAGATTGTGTACACCTAGGACAGACAATATTCGAAGCTTTACCACAATTAAAAAAAAAAATTAAAACCAAGAAGAAATAATGAGACATAAACTTATGGGGGTTTCTCCAGGCACATTCCAATTTAATTTACAACCTAGGAACACGACTTCCAGAAAGGCTCTGCTGCCCTAGTACCCAGATTTGGGAGTGGAGAAATGCTGCCTGCTTGAGGCCACTTCCCACAACAGCAGCTTTAAACCCATTGCTAAGGGTCACTAAATATTCACCAAACTTTCAGTTCGGGAAATGACACCTGCTCTCTAAAAAAATTCTGAGGTGGAAAATCGACCAAAAATTTCAAAATAGGGCAACCTTCCAAGAAGACAATTTCAAGAAATATATTGTACTCCCAACTGTTTCCTTTTTTTTAACAGAAAAGAAAACGGTGGAGAAACATGATGAGTTTTACGAATTTTCAAAGACATGCAAACCCAAATTACAAAACCCTATCAGCACACAGCAGCCAGTAGGGCCATTAGCATAAAGGCAGCAAACAATAAATGCTAAATCGATTGTGGAGAAATGCATACCCTCGATTCTAAGGGGGACGTGGTAAGAGCCACTAATGAAAACACAAAGAAGGTGCTTTGAAAAGGGAAACACGGTGCTACCAGTCAATCAGTCACACCCACTGCTGGGCCTATCAACTGAGAAAATGAGAATCAAAAAGTCACAGGCTGGCAATCCTGCACTCCAACAATATTTACCATAGCCAACACTTGGAAGCAATGAAAATGTCCATCAACCGAGGAATGCGCAAAGTAGAAGTGGTCCACGTGCACACTGGGGAATTACTCCAATAAAAACTAAAAATTAAATTTAAAAATCCAACAAAAGTAAGGAGACATCAGCTTGTGTGGGTTTGTCCGGGCACACTCCACTCTAATTTATAACCGAGAAACACCACAGGCCGCAAGGGCTTTTCCCTAGTTACCATGGTGGGGACATAGAAAGGCTGCCGCCCTCTGGCATTTACCTGCAAAAGCAGCTTTAAAGCCTGTGCTAATGGTCATTTCTTAGGAACAAGTACTGCAGAACTGTACATGAAACCTACCCTCAAAATGTCTTGAGGGAGGTAATGGCCAAAACATTTCAAAATTTGACACATACTTTAAGAGAACACTTTGAAGAACTAAGGGGTAATCACAGGTTGAAAAATAAAAAGGACATGCCTTAAAGCTCAATTTCAACGGATTATGAGGCACAGGCGAATTCAACCACAAAGAGGTATCAGCTCACACTTGTCAGAATAACCATCAGCAAGGAAACTACAAACAATAAATGCTGAAGGTGTTGTGGAGAAATGCATACCCTCAACTTCAAGTGGGACATAACTTGAAAAGGGCCACGAATGAGAACAGAATGGAGGTGCCTTAAAAAGGTAAACATTGAGCTACCGTATGATCCAGCAGGCCCACTCCTCGACCTATAATCTAAGAAGAAAGAATTGGAAAGACACAGGCAGGCAAATCTGCATGGCACAGTATTACAATAGCCAAGATATGGAAGTAACCAAAAAGTCCACCAACAGATGGGTGGACAAAGAAGAACTCCTCCATGTACAGATGGAATATTCGCTAGTGAAAAAAATGAAACAATGCCATTTGCAGCACCATACATGAGTCTAGACGTAATCACGCAACCTGTAGTCAGTGAGAAAGCAAAAGACACATATCCTATCATATCACTTTTAGGAGTTACTTAAAAATTGATACCAATGAAGATATTTCCACAAAGAAAGGCAATCACAGATTCATTAAAAAAACTTATGGTTCACCAAATAGAAAGGGATGAAGATTGGATATATTACCATATTGGGGTTAACAGAGATATACATACCATGTGAAATATATAATCACCAAAGACGTACGGAAGACCAGGAGAAGACTACTCAACATTGTGTCATAACCTACATGGGAAAAGGATGCGAGGAAGAATAGATTCACGTATATGTGTGAAAGAACCACATCTTGCACACCTAGAACAAACAAACCATTGTAATCAAATTTGCTGGGATAAAAAATAAAAAGTAAATTACAATTATGAACAAGAAGTAATGAGACATAAACATAAAGTGCTTTTTTCCTGGCACATTCCATTCGAATTTACAACCTAGAACACCACTTCCATTAAGGCTCTGTTTCCCCAGTTACCAAATTTGGTAAAGGAGAAATGCTGCCACCTTGTGGCCGTTTCCTGCAAGAGCAGCTTTAAACTCACAGCTAATGGTCACTTAACATTCACAAGGACTCAGGGCTGTAAAGGACACCTGCCCTAAAAAATTGTGCTGAAGTAGGGAATGGACAAAAAAATTCAAAACAGGCAAATGTTTCAAGAAGAGGGTATGAGGAGTTAAGTTTTACTCACGCTCTTTTAAAAAAAAAAAGGAAAATGGATAAAAGCTCAACCTCAGGGAGTGTTAGACCCATGCAATCTAATCTACAAAAAGGTTCAACTTAGACCAGTCGACTGACCATCAGCAAAATGTCTACAAACAATAAATGCTGACGGGGTTTTCAAGAACTGTATCCCCTCTACCTGCTGGTGAGACGTAAAGGGGTAACAGCCAATAATGAGAAGAGAAAGGAGCTGTGTTTAAAAGTAAAAATGGAGGTACCATTCAATCCAGCAGGCGCACCATTGGACCTCTCACCTGAGAAGACAAGAATCGAGAAGACACAGGCCGCAAAAGCTGCAGTGCAGCCTTATTCACAATAGCCAAGACAGTGAAGCAATCAAAATATCCAACAAGAGGTGAATGGATAAAGAAGAAGTGGTTCATGTAACCAATGGAATATTAGCCATGGAAAACAATGAACCATTGCTCTTTGAGGCACCACAAATGGGTCTGGAGATAATCACGAAACATGAGGTAGCTCGGAAACCAAAGACCTGTATTCTATGATATCACTTATAGGCGTTATCTAATAACTGACACAAATGAATATATTTCCACAGAGAAAGACACTCACAGACTTGAAAACAAACTATGCTCATCTAAAAGGAAAGGTGGGGGGAATGGATAAGTTAAGATTAGTGTTGCTATATGTATACAAACACATAGTATATACATATCTCAAAAAGACCGACCATGGAGCAAGGGAGGTCTGTGGAACCCTCTGTAACATTTTACATGGGAAGAGGATCTGTACTTGAATAGACATATATAATGTACAAATGAACCAGATTGTGTACACCTAGGACAGACAATATTCGAAGCCTTACCACAATTAAAAAAAAAATTAAAACCAAGAAGAAATAATGAGACATAAACTTCTGGGGGTTTCTCCAGGCACATTCCAATTTAATTTACAACCTAGGAACACGACTTCCAGAAAGGCTCTGCTGCCCTAGTACCCAGATTTGGGAGTGGAGAAATGCTGCCTGCTTGAGGCCACTTCTCACAACAGCAGCTTTAAACCCATTGCTAAGGGTCACTAAATATTCACCAAACTTGCAGTTCGGGAAATGACACCTGCTCTCTAAAAAAATTCTGAGGTGGAAAATCGACCAAAAATTTCAAAATAGGGCAACCTTCCAAGAAGACAATTTCAAGAAATATATTGTACTCCCAACTGTTTCCTTTTTTTTAACAGAAAAGAAAACGGTGGAGAAACATGATGAGTTTTACGAATTTTCAAAGACATGCAAACCCAAATTACAAAACCCTATCAGCACACAGCAGCCAGTAGGGCCATTAGCATAAAGGCAGCAAACAATAAATGCTAAATCGATTGTGGAGAAATGCATACCCTCGATTCTAAGGGGGACGTGGTAAGAGCCACTAATGAAAACACAAAGAAGGTGCTTTGAAAAGGGAAACACGGTGCTACCAGTCAATCAGTCACACCCACTGCTGGGCCTATCAACTGAGAAAATGAGAATCAAAAAGTCACAGGCTGGCAATCCTGCACTCCAACAATATTTACCATAGCCAACACTTGGAAGCAATGAAAATGTCCATCAACCGAGGAATGCGCAAAGTAGAAGTGGTCCACGTGCACACTGGGGAATTACTCCAATAAAAACTAAAAATTAAATTTAAAAATCCAACAAAAGTAAGGAGACATCAGCTTGTGTGGGTTTGTCCGGGCACACTCCACTCTAATTTATAACCGAGAAACACCACAGGCCGCAAGGGCTTTTCCCTAGTTACCATGGTGGGGACATAGAAAGGCTGCCGCCCTCTGGCATTTACCTGCAAAAGCAGCTTTAAAGCCTGTGCTAATGGTCATTTCATAGGAACAAGTACTGCAGAACTGTAAATGAAACCTGCCCTCAAAATGTCTTGAGGGAGGTAATGGCCAAAACATTTCAAAATGTGACACATACTTTAAGAGAACACTTTGAAGAACTAAGGGGTAATCACAGGTTGAAAAATAAAAAGGACATGCCTTAAAGCTCAATTTCAACGGATTATGAGGCACAGGCGAATTCAACCACAAAGAGGTATCAGCTCACACTTGTCAGAATAACCATCAGCAAGGAAACTACAAACAATAAATGCTGAAGGTGTTGTGGAGAAATGCATACCCTCAACTTCAAGTGGGACATAACTTGAAAAGGGCCACGAATGAGAACAGAATGGAGGTGCCTTAAAAAGGTAAACATTGAGCTACCGTATGATCCAGCAGGCCCACTGCTCGACCTATAATCTAAGAAGAAAGAATTGGAAAGACACAGGCAGGCAAATCTGCATGGCACAGTATTACAATAGCCAAGATATGGAAGTAACCAAAAAGTCCACCAACAGATGGGTGGACAAAGAAGAACTCCTCCATGTACAGATGGAATATTCGCTAGTGAAAAAAATGAAACAATGCCATTTGCAGCACCATACATGAGTCTAGACGTAATCACGCCACCTGTAGTCAGTGAGAAAGCAAAAGACACATATCCTATCATATCACTTTTAGGAGTTACTTAAAAATTGATACCAATGAAGATATTTCCACAGAGAAAGGCAATCACAGATTCATTAAAAAAATTATGGTTCACCAAATACAAAGGGATGAGGATTGGATACATTACCATATTGGGGTTAACAGAGATATACATACCATGTGAAATATATAATCACCAAAGACGTACGGAAGACCAGGAGAAGACTACTCAACATTGTGTCATAACCTACATGGGAAAAGGATGCGAGGAAGAATAGATACACGTATATGTGTGAAAGAACCACATCTTGCACACCTAGAACAAACAAACCATTGTAATCAAATTTGCTGGGATAAAAAATAAAAAGTAAATTACAATTATGAACAAGAAGTAATGAGACATAAACATAAAGTGCTTTTTTCCTGGCACATTCCATTCGAATTTACAACCTAGAACACCACTCCCATTAAGGCTCTGTTTCCCCAGTTACCAAATTTGGTAAAGGAGAAATGCTGCCACCTTGTGGCCGTTTCCTGCAAGAGCAGCTTTAAACTCACAGCTAATGGTCACTTAACATTCACAAGGACTCAGGGCTGTAAAGGACACCTGCCCTAAAAAATTGTGCTGAAGTAGGGAATGGACAAAAAAATTCAAAACAGGCAAATGTTTCAAGAAGAGGGTATGAGGAGTTAAGTTTTACTCACGCTCTTTTAAAAAAAAAAAGGAAAATGGATAAAAGCTCAACCTCAGGGAGTGTTAGACCCATGCAATCTAATCTACAAAAAGGTTCAACTTAGACCAGTCGACTGACCATCAGCAAAATGTCTACAAACAATAAATGCTGACGGGGTTTTCAAGAACTGTATCCCCTCTACCTGCTGGTGAGACGTAAAGGGGTAACAGCCAATAATGAGAAGAGAAAGGAGCTGTGTTTAAAAGTAAAAATGGAGGTACCATTCAATCCAGCAGGCGCACCATTGGACCTCTCACCTGAGAAGACAAGAATCGAGAAGACACAGGCCGCAAAAGCTGCAGTGCAGCCTTATTCACAATAGCCAAGACAGTGAAGCAATCAAAATATCCAACAAGAGGTGAATGGATAAAGAAGAAGTGGTCCATGTACACAATGGAATATTAGCCATGGAAAACAATGAACCATTGCTCTTTGAGGCACCACAAATGGGTCTGGTGATAATCACGAAACATGAGGTAGCTCGGAAACCAAAGACCTGTATTCTATGATATCACTTATAGGCGTTATCTAATAACTGACACAAATGAATATATTTCCACAGAGAAAGACACTCACAGACTTGAAAACAAACTATGCTCATCTAAAAGGAAAGGTGGGGGGAATGGATAAGTTAAGATTAGTGTTGCTATATGTAAACAAACACATAGTATATACATATCTCAAAAAGACCGACCATGGAGCAAGGGAGGTCTGTGGAACCCTCTGTAACATTTTACATGGGAAGAGGATCTGTACTTGAATAGACATATATAATGTACAAATGAACCAGATTGTGTACACCTAGGACAGACAATATTCGAAGCCTTACCACAATTAAAAAAAAAATTAAAACCAAGAAGAAATAATGAGACATAAACTTATGGGGGTTTCTCCAGGCACATTCCAATTTAATTTACAACCTAGGAACACGACTTCCAGAAAGGCTCTGCTGCCCTAGTACCCAGATTTGGGAGTGGAGAAATGCTGCCTGCTTGAGGCCACTTCTCACAACAGCAGCTTTAAACCCATTGCTAAGGGTCACTAAATATTCACCAAACTTGCAGTTCGGGAAATGACACCTGCTCTCTAAAAAAATTCTGAGGTGGAAAATCGACCAAAAATTTCAAAATAGGGCAACCTTCCAAGAAGACAATTTCAAGAAATATATTGTACTCCCAACTGTTTCCTTTTTTTTAACAGAAAAGAAAACGGTGGAGAAACATGATGAGTTTTACGAATTTTCAAAGACATGCAAACCCAAATTACAAAACCCTATCAGCACACAGCAGCCAGTAGGGCCATTAGCATAAAGGCAGCAAACAATAAATGCTAAATCGATTGTGGAGAAATGCATACCCTCGATTCTAAGGGGGACGTGGTAAGAGCCACTAATGAAAACACAAAGAAGGTGCTTTGAAAAGGGAAACACGGTGCTACCAGTCAATCAGTCACACCCACTGCTGGGCCTATCAACTGAGAAAATGAGAATCAAAAAGTCACAGGCTGGCAATCCTGCACTCCAACAATATTTACCATAGCCAACACTTGGAAGCAATGAAAATGTCCATCAACCGAGGAATGCGCAAAGTAGAAGTGGTCCACGTGCACACTGGGGAATTACTCCAATAAAAACTAAAAATTAAATTTAAAAATCCAACAAAAGTAAGGAGACATCAGCTTGTGTGGGTTTGTCCGGGCACACTCCACTCTAATTTATAACCGAGAAACACCACAGGCCACAAGGGCTTTTCCCTAGTTACCATGGTGGGGACATAGAAAGGCTGCCGCCCTCTGGCATTTACCTGCAAAAGCAGCTTTAAAGCCTGTGCTAATGGTCATTTCATAGGAACAAGTACTGCAGAACTGTAAATGAAACCTGCCCTCAAAATGTCTTGAGGGAGGTAATGGCCAAAACATTTCAAAATGTGACACATACTTTAAGAGAACACTTTGAAGAACTAAGGGGTAATCACAGGTTGAAAAATAAAAAGGACATGCCTTAAAGCTCAATTTCAACGGATTATGAGGCACAGGCGAATTCAACCACAAAGAGGTATCAGCTCACACTTGTCAGAATAACCATCAGCAAGGAAACTACAAACAATAAATGCTGAAGGTGTTGTGGAGAAATGCATACCCTCAACTTCAAGTGGGACATAACTTGAAAAGGGCCACGAATGAGAACAGAATGGAGGTGCCTTAAAAAGGTAAACATTGAGCTACCGTATGATCCAGCAGGCCCACTGCTCGACCTATAATCTAAGAAGAAAGAATTGGAAAGACACAGGCAGGCAAATCTGCATGGCACAGTATTACAATAGCCAAGATATGGAAGTAACCAAAAAGTCCACCAACAGATGGGTGGACAAAGAAGAACTCCTCCATGTACAGATGGAATATTCGCTAGTGAAAAAAATGAAACAATGCCATTTGCAGCACCATACATGAGTCTAGACGTAATCACGCCACCTGTAGTCAGTGAGAAAGCAAAAGACACATATCCTATCATATCACTTTTAGGAGTTACTTAAAAATTGATACCAATGAAGATATTTCCACAGAGAAAGGCAATCACAGATTCATTAAAAAAATTATGGTTCACCAAATACAAAGGGATGAGGATTGGATACATTACCATATTGGGGTTAACAGAGATATACATACCATGTGAAATATATAATCACCAAAGACGTACGGAAGACCAGGAGAAGACTACTCAACAGTGTGTCATAACCTACATGGGAAAAGGATGCGAGGAAGAATAGATACACGTATATGTGTGAAAGAACCATATCTTGCACACCTAGAACAAACAAACCATTGTAATCAAATTTGCTGGGATAAAAAATAAAAAGTAAATTACAATTATGAACAAGAAGTAATGAGACATAAACATAAAGTGCTTTTTTCCTGGCACATTCCATTCGAATTTACAACCTAGAACACCACTCCCATTAAGGCTCTGTTTCCCCAGTTACCAAATTTGGTAAAGGAGAAATGCTGCCACCTTGTGGCCGTTTCCTGCAAGAGCAGCTTTAAACTCACAGCTAATGGTCACTTAACATTCACAAGGACTCAGGGCTGTAAAGGACACCTGCCCTAAAAAATTGTGCTGAAGTAGGGAATGGACAAAAAAATTCAAAACAGGCAAATGTTTCAAGAAGAGAGTATGAGGAGTTAAGTTTTACTCACGCTCTTTTAAAAAAAAAGGAAAATGGATAAAAGCTCAACCTCAGGGAGTGTTAGACCCATGCAATCTAATCTACAAAAAGTTTCAACTTAGACCAGTCGACTGACCATCAGCAAAATGTCTACAAACAATAAATGCTGACGGGGTTTTCAAGAACTGTATCCCCTCTACCTGCTGGTGAGACGTAAACGGGTAACAGCCAATAATGAGAAGAGAAAGGAGCTGTGTTTAAAAGTAAAAATGGAGGTACCATTCAATCCAGCAGGCGCACCATTGGACCTCTCACCTGAGAAGACAAGAATCGAGAAGACACAGGCCGCAAAAGCTGCAGTGCAGCCTTATTCACAATAGCCAAGACAGTGAAGCAATCAAAATATCCAACAAGAGGTGAATGGATAAAGAAGAAGTGGTCCATGTACACAATGGAATATTAGCCATGGAAAACAATGAACCATTGCTCTTTGAGGCACCACAAATGGGTCTGGAGATAATCACGAAACATGAGGTAGCTCGGAAACCAAAGACCTGTATTCTATGATATCACTTATAGGCGTTATCTAATAACTGACACAAATGAATATATTTCCACAGAGAAAGACACTCACAGACTTGAAAACAAACTATGCTCATCTAAAAGGAAAGGTGGGGGGAATGGATAAGTTAAGATTAGTGTTGCTATATGTATACAAACACATAGTATATACATATCTCAAAAAGACCGACCATGGAGCAAGGGAGGTCTGTGGAACCCTCTGTAACATTTTACATGGGAAGAGGATCTGTACTTGAATAGACATATATAATGTACAAATGAACCAGATTGTGTACACCTAGGAAAAACAATATTCGAAGCCTTACCACAATTAAAAAAAAATTAAAACCAAGAAGAAATAATGAGACATAAACTTATGGGGGTTTCTCCAGGCACATTCCAATTTAATTTACAACCTAGGAACAGGACTTCCAGAAAGGCTCTGCTGCCCTAGTACCCAGATTTGGGAGTGGAGAAATGCTGCCTGCTTGAGGCCACTTCCCACAACAGCAGCTTTAAACCCATTGCTAAGGGTCACTAAATATTCACCAAACTTGCAGTTCGGGAAATGACACCTGCTCTCTAAAAAAATTCTGAGGTGGAAAATCGACCAAAAATTTCAAAATAGGGCAACCTTCCAAGAAGACAATTTCAAGAAATATATTGTACTCCCAACTGTTTCCTTTTTTTTAACAGAAAAGAAAACGGTGGAGAAACATGATGAGTTTTACGAATTTTCAAAGACATGCAAACCCAAATTACAAAACCCTATCAGCACACAGCAGCCAGTAGGGCCATTAGCATAAAGGCAGCAAACAATAAATGCTAAATCGATTGTGGAGAAATGCATACCCTCGATTCTAAGGGGGACGTGGTAAGAGCCACTAATGAAAACACAAAGAAGGTGCTTTGAAAAGGGAAACACGGTGCTACCAGTCAATCAATCACACCCACTGCTGGGCCTATCAACTGAGAAAATGAGAATCAAAAAGTCACAGGCTGGCAATCCTGCACTCCAACAATATTTACCATAGCCAACACTTGGAAGCAATGAAAATGTCCATCAACCGAGGAATGCGCAAAGTAGAAGTGGTCCACGTGCACACTGGGGAATTACTCCAATAAAAACTAAAAATTAAATTTAAAAATCCAACAAAAGTAAGGAGACATCAGCTTGTGTGGGTTTGTCCGGGCACACTCCACTCTAATTTATAACCGAGAAACACCACAGGCCGCAAGGGCTTTTCCCTAGTTACCATGGTGGGGACATAGAAAGGCTGCCGCCCTCTGGCATTTACCTGCAAAAGCAGCTTTAAAGCCTGTGCTAATGGTCATTTCATAGGAACAAGTACTGCAGAACTGTAAATGAAACCTGCCCTCAAAATGTCTTGAGAGAGGTAATGGCCAAAACATTTCAAAATGTGACACATACTTTAAGAGAACACTTTGAAGAACTAAGGGGTAATCACAGGTTGAAAAATAAAAAGGACATGCCTTAAAGCTCAATTTCAACGGATTATGAGGCACAGGCGAATTCATCCACAAAGAGGTATCAGCTCACACTTGTCAGAATAACCATCAGCAAGGAAACTACAAACAATAAATGCTGAAGGTGTTGTGGAGAAATGCATACCCTCAACTTCAAGTGGGACATAACTTGAAAAGGGCCACGAATGAGAACAGAATGGAGGTGCCTTAAAAAGGTAAACATTGAGCTACCGTATGATCCAGCAGGCCCACTCCTCGACCTATAATCTAAGAAGAAAGAATTGGAAAGACACAGGCAGGCAAATCTGCATGGCACAGTATTACAATAGCCAAGATATGGAAGTAACCAAAAAGTCCACCAACAGATGGGTGGACAAAGAAGAACTCCTCCATGTACAGATGGAATATTCGCTAGTGAAAAAAATGAAACAATGCCATTTGCAGCACCATACATGAGCCTAGACGTAATCACGCCACCTGTAGTCAGTGAGAAAGCAAAAGACACATATCCTATCATATCACTTTTAGGAGTTACTTAAAAATTGATACCAATGAAGATATTTCCACAGAGAAAGGCAATCACAGATTCATTAAAAAAACTTATGGTTCACCAAATAGAAAGGGATGAGGATTGGATACATTACCATATTGGGGTTAACAGAGATATACATACCATGTGAAATATATAATCACCAAAGACGTACGGAAGACCAGGAGAAGACTACTCAACATTGTGTCATAACCTACATGGGAAAAGGATGCGAGGAAGAATAGATTCACGTATATGTGTGAAAGAACCACATCTTGCACACCTAGAACAAACAAACCATTGTAATCAAATTTGCTGGGATAAAAAATAAAAAGTAAATTACAATTATGAACAAGAAGTAATGAGACATAAACATAAAGTGCTTTTTTCCTGGCACATTCCATTCGAATTTACAACCTAGAACACCACTTCCATTAAGGCTCTGTTTCCCCAGTTACCAAATTTGGTAAAGGAGAAATGCTGCCACCTTGTGGCCGTTTCCTGCAAGAGCAGCTTTAAACTCACAGCTAATGGTCACTTAACATTCACAAGGACTCAGGGCTGTAAAGGACACCTGCCCTAAAAAATTGTGCTGAAGTAGGGAATGGACAAAAAAATTCAAAACAGGCAAATGTTTCAAGAAGAGGGTATGAGGAGTTAAGTTTTACTCACGCTCTTTTAAAAAAAAAAAGGAAAATGGATAAAAGCTCAACCTCAGGGAGTGTTAGACCCATGCAATCTAATCTACAAAAAGGTTCAACTTAGACCAGTCGACTGACCATCAGCAAAATGTCTACAAACAATAAATGCTGACGGGGTTTTCAAGAACTGTATCCCCTCTACCTGCTGGTGAGACGTAAAGGGGTAACAGCCAATAATGAGAAGAGAAAGGAGCTGTGTTTAAAAGTAAAAATGGAGGTACCATTCAATCCAGCAGGCGCACCATTGGACCTCTCACCTGAGAAGACAAGAATCGAGAAGACACAGGCCGCAAAAGCTGCAGTGCAGCCTTATTCACAATAGCCAAGACAGTGAAGCAATCAAAATATCCAACAAGAGGTGAATGGATAAAGAAGAAGTGGTCCATGTACACAATGGAATATTAGCCATGGAAAACAATGAACCATTGCTCTTTGAGGCACCACAAATGGGTCTGGTGATAATCACGAAACATGAGGTAGCTCGGAAACCAAAGACCTGTATTCTATGATATCTCTTATAGGCGTTATCTAATAACTGACACAAATGAATATATTTCCACAGAGAAAGACACTCACAGACTTGAAAACAAACTATGCTCATCTAAAAGGAAAGGTGGGGGGAATGGATAAGTTAAGATTAGTGTTGCTCTATGTATACAAACACATAGTATATACATATCTCAAAAAGACCGACCATGGAGCAAGGGAGGTCTGTGGAACCCTCTGTAACATTTTACATGGGAAGAGGATCTGTACTTGAATAGACATATATAATGTACAAATGAACCAGATTGTGTACACCTAGGACAGACAATATTCGAAGCTTTACCACAATTAAAAAAAAAATTAAAACCAAGAAGAAATAATGAGACATAAACTTATGGGGGTTTCTCCAGGCACATTCCAATTTAATTTACAACCTAGGAACACGACTTCCAGAAAGGCTCTGCTGCCCTAGTACCCAGATTTGGGAGTGGAGAAATGCTGCCTGCTTGAGGCCACTTCCCACAACAGCAGCTTTAAACCCATTGCTAAGGGTCACTAAATATTCACCAAACTTTCAGTTCGGGAAATGACACCTGCTCTCTAAAAAAATTCTGAGGTGGAAAATCGACCAAAAATTTCAAAATAGGGCAACCTTCCAAGAAGACAATTTCAAGAAATATATTGTACTCCCAACTGTTTCCTTTTTTTTAACAGAAAAGAAAACGGTGGAGAAACATGATGAGTTTTACGAATTTTCAAAGACATGCAAACCCAAATTACAAAACCCTATCAGCACACAGCAGCCAGTAGGGCCATTAGCATAAAGGCAGCAAACAATAAATGCTAAATCGATTGTGGAGAAATGCATACCCTCGATTCTAAGGGGGACGTGGTAAGAGCCACTAATGAAAACACAAAGAAGGTGCTTTGAAAAGGGAAACACGGTGCTACCAGTCAATCAGTCACACCCACTGCTGGGCCTATCAACTGAGAAAATGAGAATCAAAAAGTCACAGGCTGGCAATCCTGCACTCCAACAATATTTACCATAGCCAACACTTGGAAGCAATGAAAATGTCCATCAACCGAGGAATGCGCAAAGTAGAAGTGGTCCACGTGCACACTGGGGAATTACTCCAATAAAAACTAAAAATTAAATTTAAAAATCCAACAAAAGTAAGGAGACATCAGCTTGTGTGGGTTTGTCCGGGCACACTCCACTCTAATTTATAACCGAGAAACACCACAGGCCGCAAGGGCTTTTCCCTAGTTACCATGGTGGGGACATAGAAAGGCTGCCGCCCTCTGGCATTTACCTGCAAAAGCAGCTTTAAAGCCTGTGCTAATGGTCATTTCTTAGGAACAAGTACTGCAGAACTGTACATGAAACCTACCCTCAAAATGTCTTGAGGGAGGTAATGGCCAAAACATTTCAAAATTTGACACATACTTTAAGAGAACACTTTGAAGAACTAAGGGGTAATCACAGGTTGAAAAATAAAAAGGACATGCCTTAAAGCTCAATTTCAACGGATTATGAGGCACAGGCGAATTCAACCACAAAGAGGTATCAGCTCACACTTGTCAGAATAACCATCAGCAAGGAAACTACAAACAATAAATGCTGAAGGTGTTGTGGAGAAATGCATACCCTCAACTTCAAGTGGGACATAACTTGAAAAGGGCCACGAATGAGAACAGAATGGAGGTGCCTTAAAAAGGTAAACATTGAGCTACCGTATGATCCAGCAGGCCCACTCCTCGACCTATAATCTAAGAAGAAAGAATTGGAAAGACACAGGCAGGCAAATCTGCATGGCACAGTATTACAATAGCCAAGATATGGAAGTAACCAAAAAGTCCACCAACAGATGGGTGGACAAAGAAGAACTCCTCCATGTACAGATGGAATATTCGCTAGTGAAAAAAATGAAACAATGCCATTTGCAGCACCATACATGAGTCTAGACGTAATCACGCAACCTGTAGTCAGTGAGAAAGCAAAAGACACATATCCTATCATATCACTTTTAGGAGTTACTTAAAAATTGATACCAATGAAGATATTTCCACAAAGAAAGGCAATCACAGATTCATTAAAAAAACTTATGGTTCACCAAATAGAAAGGGATGAAGATTGGATATATTACCATATTGGGGTTAACAGAGATATACATACCATGTGAAATATATAATCACCAAAGACGTACGGAAGACCAGGAGAAGACTACTCAACATTGTGTCATAACCTACATGGGAAAAGGATGCGAGGAAGAATAGATTCACGTATATGTGTGAAAGAACCACATCTTGCACACCTAGAACAAACAAACCATTGTAATCAAATTTGCTGGGATAAAAAATAAAAAGTAAAT
This sequence comes from Eschrichtius robustus, assembly GCF_028021215.1. NCBI lineage: Eukaryota > Metazoa > Chordata > Mammalia > Artiodactyla > Eschrichtiidae > Eschrichtius > Eschrichtius robustus. Next base: position 78,341,927 of record NC_090832.1, read on the forward strand.
TACAATTATGAACAAGAAGTAATGAGACATAAACATAAAGTGCTTTTTTCCTGGCACATTCCATTCGAATTTACAACCTAGAACACCACTTCCATTAAGGCTCTGTTTCCCCAGTTACCAAATTTGGTAAAGGAGAAATGCTGCCACCTTGTGGCCGTTTCCTGCAAGAGCAGCTTTAAACTCACAGCTAATGGTCACTTAACATTCACAAGGACTCAGGGCTGTAAAGGACACCTGCCCTAAAAAATTGTGCTGAAGTAGGGAATGGACAAAAAAATTCAAAACAGGCAAATGTTTCAAGAAGAGGGTATGAGGAGTTAAGTTTTACTCACGCTCTTTTAAAAAAAAAAGGAAAATGGATAAAAGCTCAACCTCAGGGAGTGTTAGACCCATGCAATCTAATCTACAAAAAGGTTCAACTTAGACCAGTCGACTGACCATCAGCAAAATGTCTACAAACAATAAATGCTGACGGGGTTTTCAAGAACTGTATCCCCTCTACCTGCTGGTGAGACGTAAAGGGGTAACAGCCAATAATGAGAAGAGAAAGGAGCTGTGTTTAAAAGTAAAAATGGAGGTACCATTCAATCCAGCAGGCGCACCATTGGACCTCTCACCTGAGAAGACAAGAATCGAGAAGACACAGGCCGCAAAAGCTGCAGTGCAGCCTTATTCACAATAGCCAAGACAGTGAAGCAATCAAAATATCCAACAAGAGGTGAATGGATAAAGAAGAAGTGGTCCATGTACACAATGGAATATTAGCCACGGAAAACAATGAACCATTGCTCTTTGAGGCACCACAAATGGGTCTGGAGATAATCACGAAACATGAGGTAGCTCGGAAACCAAAGACCTGTATTCTATGATATCACTTATAGGCGTTATCTAATAACTGACACAAATGAATATATTTCCACAGAGAAAGACACTCACAGACTTGAAAACAAACTATGCTCATCTAAAAGGAAAGGTGGGGGGAATGGATAAGTTAAGATTAGTGTTGCTCTATGTATACAAACACATAGTATATACATATCTCAAAAAGACCGACCATGGAGCAAGGGAGGTCTGTGGAACCCTCTGTAACATTTTACATGGGAAGAGGATCTGTACTTGAATAGACATATATAATGTACAAATGAACCAGATTGTGTACACCTAGGACAGACAATATTCGAAGCTTTACCACAATTAAAAAAAAAAATTAAAACCAAGAAGAAATAATGAGACATAAACTTATGGGGGTTTCTCCAGGCACATTCCAATTTAATTTACAACCTAGGAACACGACTTCCAGAAAGGCTCTGCTGCCCTAGTACCCAGATTTGGGAGTGGAGAAATGCTGCCTGCTTGAGGCCACTTCCCACAACAGCAGCTTTAAACCCATTGCTAAGGGTCACTAAATATTCACCAAACTTTCAGTTCGGGAAATGACACCTGCTCTCTAAAAAAATTCTGAGGTGGAAAATCGACCAAAAATTTCAAAATAGGGCAACCTTCCAAGAAGACAATTTCAAGAAATATATTGTACTCCCAACTGTTTCCTTTTTTTTAACAGAAAAGAAAACGGTGGAGAAACATGATGAGTTTTACGAATTTTCAAAGACATGCAAACCCAAATTACAAAACCCTATCAGCACACAGCAGCCAGTAGGGCCATTAGCATAAAGGCAGCAAACAATAAATGCTAAATCGATTGTGGAGAAATGCATACCCTCGATTCTAAGGGGGACGTGGTAAGAGCCACTAATGAAAACACAAAGAAGGTGCTTTGAAAAGGGAAACACGGTGCTACCAGTCAATCAGTCACACCCACTGCTGGGCCTATCAACTGAGAAAATGAGAATCAAAAAGTCACAGGCTGGCAATCCTGCACTCCAACAATATTTACCATAGCCAACACTTGGAAGCAATGAAAATGTCCATCAACCGAGGAATGCGCAAAGTAGAAGTGGTCCACGTGCACACTGGGGAATTACTCCAATAAAAACTAAAAATTAAATTTAAAAATCCAACAAAAGTAAGGAGACATCAGCTTGTGTGGGTTTGTCCGGGCACACTCCACTCTAATTTATAACCGAGAAACACCACAGGCCGCAAGGGCTTTTCCCTAGTTACCATGGTGGGGACATAGAAAGGCTGCCGCCCTCTGGCATTTACCTGCAAAAGCAGCTTTAAAGCCTGTGCTAATGGTCATTTCTTAGGAACAAGTACTGCAGAACTGTACATGAAACCTACCCTCAAAATGTCTTGAGGGAGGTAATGGCCAAAACATTTCAAAATTTGACACATACTTTAAGAGAACACTTTGAAGAACTAAGGGGTAATCACAGGTTGAAAAATAAAAAGGACATGCCTTAAAGCTCAATTTCAACGGATTATGAGGCACAGGCGAATTCAACCACAAAGAGGTATCAGCTCACACTTGTCAGAATAACCATCAGCAAGGAAACTACAAACAATAAATGCTGAAGGTGTTGTGGAGAAATGCATACCCTCAACTTCAAGTGGGACATAACTTGAAAAGGGCCACGAATGAGAACAGAATGGAGGTGCCTTAAAAAGGTAAACATTGAGCTACCGTATGATCCAGCAGGCCCACTCCTCGACCTATAATCTAAGAAGAAAGAATTGGAAAGACACAGGCAGGCAAATCTGCATGGCACAGTATTACAATAGCCAAGATATGGAAGTAACCAAAAAGTCCACCAACAGATGGGTGGACAAAGAAGAACTCCTCCATGTACAGATGGAATATTCGCTAGTGAAAAAAATGAAACAATGCCATTTGCAGCACCATACATGAGTCTAGACGTAATCACGCAACCTGTAGTCAGTGAGAAAGCAAAAGACACATATCCTATCATATCACTTTTAGGAGTTACTTAAAAATTGATACCAATGAAGATATTTCCACAAAGAAAGGCAATCACAGATTCATTAAAAAAACTTATGGTTCACCAAATAGAAAGGGATGAAGATTGGATATATTACCATATTGGGGTTAACAGAGATATACATACCATGTGAAATATATAATCACCAAAGACGTACGGAAGACCAGGAGAAGACTACTCAACATTGTGTCATAACCTACATGGGAAAAGGATGCGAGGAAGAATAGATTCACGTATATGTGTGAAAGAACCACATCTTGCACACCTAGAACAAACAAACCATTGTAATCAAATTTGCTGGGATAAAAAATAAAAAGTAAATTACAATTATGAACAAGAAGTAATGAGACATAAACATAAAGTGCTTTTTTCCTGGCACATTCCATTCGAATTTACAACCTAGAACACCACTTCCATTAAGGCTCTGTTTCCCCAGTTACCAAATTTGGTAAAGGAGAAATGCTGCCACCTTGTGGCCGTTTCCTGCAAGAGCAGCTTTAAACTCACAGCTAATGGTCACTTAACATTCACAAGGACTCAGGGCTGTAAAGGACACCTGCCCTAAAAAATTGTGCTGAAGTAGGGAATGGACAAAAAAATTCAAAACAGGCAAATGTTTCAAGAAGAGGGTATGAGGAGTTAAGTTTTACTCACGCTCTTTTAAAAAAAAAAAGGAAAATGGATAAAAGCTCAACCTCAGGGAGTGTTAGACCCATGCAATCTAATCTACAAAAAGGTTCAACTTAGACCAGTCGACTGACCATCAGCAAAATGTCTACAAACAATAAATGCTGACGGGGTTTTCAAGAACTGTATCCCCTCTACCTGCTGGTGAGACGTAAAGGGGTAACAGCCAATAATGAGAAGAGAAAGGAGCTGTGTTTAAAAGTAAAAATGGAGGTACCATTCAATCCAGCAGGCGCACCATTGGACCTCTCACCTGAGAAGACAAGAATCGAGAAGACACAGGCCGCAAAAGCTGCAGTGCAGCCTTATTCACAATAGCCAAGACAGTGAAGCAATCAAAATATCCAACAAGAGGTGAATGGATAAAGAAGAAGTGGTTCATGTAACCAATGGAATATTAGCCATGGAAAACAATGAACCATTGCTCTTTGAGGCACCACAAATGGGTCTGGAGATAATCACGAAACATGAGGTAGCTCGGAAACCAAAGACCTGTATTCTATGATATCACTTATAGGCGTTATCTAATAACTGACACAAATGAATATATTTCCACAGAGAAAGACACTCACAGACTTGAAAACAAACTATGCTCATCTAAAAGGAAAGGTGGGGGGAATGGATAAGTTAAGATTAGTGTTGCTATATGTATACAAACACATAGTATATACATATCTCAAAAAGACCGACCATGGAGCAAGGGAGGTCTGTGGAACCCTCTGTAACATTTTACATGGGAAGAGGATCTGTACTTGAATAGACATATATAATGTACAAATGAACCAGATTGTGTACACCTAGGACAGACAATATTCGAAGCCTTACCACAATTAAAAAAAAAATTAAAACCAAGAAGAAATAATGAGACATAAACTTATGGGGGTTTCTCCAGGCACATTCCAATTTAATTTACAACCTAGGAACACGACTTCCAGAAAGGCTCTGCTGCCCTAGTACCCAGATTTGGGAGTGGAGAAATGCTGCCTGCTTGAGGCCACTTCTCACAACAGCAGCTTTAAACCCATTGCTAAGGGTCACTAAATATTCACCAAACTTGCAGTTCGGGAAATGACACCTGCTCTCTAAAAAAATTCTGAGGTGGAAAATCGACCAAAAATTTCAAAATAGGGCAACCTTCCAAGAAGACAATTTCAAGAAATATATTGTACTCCCAACTGTTTCCTTTTTTTTAACAGAAAAGAAAACGGTGGAGAAACATGATGAGTTTTACGAATTTTCAAAGACATGCAAACCCAAATTACAAAACCCTATCAGCACACAGCAGCCAGTAGGGCCATTAGCATAAAGGCAGCAAACAATAAATGCTAAATCGATTGTGGAGAAATGCATACCCTCGATTCTAAGGGGGACGTGGTAAGAGCCACTAATGAAAACACAAAGAAGGTGCTTTGAAAAGGGAAACACGGTGCTACCAGTCAATCAGTCACACCCACTGCTGGGCCTATCAACTGAGAAAATGAGAATCAAAAAGTCACAGGCTGGCAATCCTGCACTCCAACAATATTTACCATAGCCAACACTTGGAAGCAATGAAAATGTCCATCAACCGAGGAATGCGCAAAGTAGAAGTGGTCCACGTGCACACTGGGGAATTACTCCAATAAAAACTAAAAATTAAATTTAAAAATCCAACAAAAGTAAGGAGACATCAGCTTGTGTGGGTTTGTCCGGGCACACTCCACTCTAATTTATAACCGAGAAACACCACAGGCCGCAAGGGCTTTTCCCTAGTTACCATGGTGGGGACATAGAAAGGCTGCCGCCCTCTGGCATTTACCTGCAAAAGCAGCTTTAAAGCCTGTGCTAATGGTCATTTCATAGGAACAAGTACTGCAGAACTGTAAATGAAACCTGCCCTCAAAATGTCTTGAGGGAGGTAATGGCCAAAACATTTCAAAATGTGACACATACTTTAAGAGAACACTTTGAAGAACTAAGGGGTAATCACAGGTTGAAAAATAAAAAGGACATGCCTTAAAGCTCAATTTCAACGGATTATGAGGCACAGGCGAATTCAACCACAAAGAGGTATCAGCTCACACTTGTCAGAATAACCATCAGCAAGGAAACTACAAACAATAAATGCTGAAGGTGTTGTGGAGAAATGCATACCCTCAACTTCAAGTGGGACATAACTTGAAAAGGGCCACGAATGAGAACAGAATGGAGGTGCCTTAAAAAGGTAAACATTGAGCTACCGTATGATCCAGCAGGCCCACTGCTCGACCTATAATCTAAGAAGAAAGAATTGGAAAGACACAGGCAGGCAAATCTGCATGGCACAGTATTACAATAGCCAAGATATGGAAGTAACCAAAAAGTCCACCAACAGATGGGTGGACAAAGAAGAACTCCTCCATGTACAGATGGAATATTCGCTAGTGAAAAAAATGAAACAATGCCATTTGCAGCACCATACATGAGTCTAGACGTAATCACGCCACCTGTAGTCAGTGAGAAAGCAAAAGACACATATCCTATCATATCACTTTTAGGAGTTACTTAAAAATTGATACCAATGAAGATATTTCCACAGAGAAAGGCAATCACAGATTCATTAAAAAAATTATGGTTCACCAAATACAAAGGGATGAGGATTGGATACATTACCATATTGGGGTTAACAGAGATATACATACCATGTGAAATATATAATCACCAAAGACGTACGGAAGACCAGGAGAAGACTACTCAACATTGTGTCATAACCTACATGGGAAAAGGATGCGAGGAAGAATAGATACACGTATATGTGTGAAAGAACCACATCTTGCACACCTAGAACAAACAAACCATTGTAATCAAATTTGCTGGGATAAAAAATAAAAAGTAAATTACAATTATGAACAAGAAGTAATGAGACATAAACATAAAGTGCTTTTTTCCTGGCACATTCCATTCGAATTTACAACCTAGAACACCACTCCCATTAAGGCTCTGTTTCCCCAGTTACCAAATTTGGTAAAGGAGAAATGCTGCCACCTTGTGGCCGTTTCCTGCAAGAGCAGCTTTAAACTCACAGCTAATGGTCACTTAACATTCACAAGGACTCAGGGCTGTAAAGGACACCTGCCCTAAAAAATTGTGCTGAAGTAGGGAATGGACAAAAAAATTCAAAACAGGCAAATGTTTCAAGAAGAGGGTATGAGGAGTTAAGTTTTACTCACGCTCTTTTAAAAAAAAAAAGGAAAATGGATAAAAGCTCAACCTCAGGGAGTGTTAGACCCATGCAATCTAATCTACAAAAAGGTTCAACTTAGACCAGTCGACTGACCATCAGCAAAATGTCTACAAACAATAAATGCTGACGGGGTTTTCAAGAACTGTATCCCCTCTACCTGCTGGTGAGACGTAAAGGGGTAACAGCCAATAATGAGAAGAGAAAGGAGCTGTGTTTAAAAGTAAAAATGGAGGTACCATTCAATCCAGCAGGCGCACCATTGGACCTCTCACCTGAGAAGACAAGAATCGAGAAGACACAGGCCGCAAAAGCTGCAGTGCAGCCTTATTCACAATAGCCAAGACAGTGAAGCAATCAAAATATCCAACAAGAGGTGAATGGATAAAGAAGAAGTGGTCCATGTACACAATGGAATATTAGCCATGGAAAACAATGAACCATTGCTCTTTGAGGCACCACAAATGGGTCTGGAGATAATCACGAAACATGAGGTAGCTCGGAAACCAAAGACCTGTATTCTATGATATCACTTATAGGCGTTATCTAATAACTGACACAAATGAATATATTTCCACAGAGAAAGACACTCACAGACTTGAAAACAAACTATGCTCATCTAAAAGGAAAGGTGGGGGGAATGGATAAGTTAAGATTAGTGTTGCTATATGTATACAAACACATAGTATATACATATCTCAAAAAGACCGACCATGGAGCAAGGGAGGTCTGTGGAACCCTCTGTAACATTTTACATGGGAAGAGGATCTGTACTTGAATAGACATATATAATGTACAAATGAACCAGATTGTGTACACCTAGGACAGACAATATTCGAAGCCTTACCACAATTAAAAAAAAAATTAAAACCAAGAAGAAATAATGAGACATAAACTTATGGGGGTTTCTCCAGGCACATTCCAATTTAATTTACAACCTAGGAACACGACTTCCAGAAAGGCTCTGCTGCCCTAGTACCCAGATTTGGGAGTGGAGAAATGCTGCCTGCTTGAGGCCACTTCTCACAACAGCAGCTTTAAACCCATTGCTAAGGGTCACTAAATATTCACCAAACTTGCAGTTCGGGAAATGACACCTGCTCTCTAAAAAAATTCTGAGGTGGAAAATCGACCAAAAATTTCAAAATAGGGCAACCTTCCAAGAAGACAATTTCAAGAAATATATTGTACTCCCAACTGTTTCCTTTTTTTTAACAGAAAAGAAAACGGTGGAGAAACATGATGAGTTTTACGAATTTTCAAAGACATGCAAACCCAAATTACAAAACCCTATCAGCACACAGCAGCCAGTAGGGCCATTAGCATAAAGGCAGCAAACAATAAATGCTAAATCGATTGTGGAGAAATGCATACCCTCGATTCTAAGGGGGACGTGGTAAGAGCCACTAATGAAAACACAAAGAAGGTGCTTTGAAAAGGGAAACACGGTGCTACCAGTCAATCAGTCACACCCACTGCTGGGCCTATCAACTGAGAAAATGAGAATCAAAAAGTCACAGGCTGGCAATCCTGCACTCCAACAATATTTACCATAGCCAACACTTGGAAGCAATGAAAATGTCCATCAACCGAGGAATGCGCAAAGTAGAAGTGGTCCACGTGCACACTGGGGAATTACTCCAATAAAAACTAAAAATTAAATTTAAAAATCCAACAAAAGTAAGGAGACATCAGCTTGTGTGGGTTTGTCCGGGCACACTCCACTCTAATTTATAACCGAGAAACACCACAGGCCACAAGGGCTTTTCCCTAGTTACCATGGTGGGGACATAGAAAGGCTGCCGCCCTCTGGCATTTACCTGCAAAAGCAGCTTTAAAGCCTGTGCTAATGGTCATTTCATAGGAACAAGTACTGCAGAACTGTAAATGAAACCTGCCCTCAAAATGTCTTGAGGGAGGTAATGGCCAAAACATTTCAAAATGTGACACATACTTTAAGAGAACACTTTGAAGAACTAAGGGGTAATCACAGGTTGAAAAATAAAAAGGACATGCCTTAAAGCTCAATTTCAACGGATTATGAGGCACAGGCGAATTCAACCACAAAGAGGTATCAGCTCACACTTGTCAGAATAACCATCAGCAAGGAAACTACAAACAATAAATGCTGAAGGTGTTGTGGAGAAATGCATACCCTCAACTTCAAGTGGGACATAACTTGAAAAGGGCCACGAATGAGAACAGAATGGAGGTGCCTTAAAAAGGTAAACATTGAGCTACCGTATGATCCAGCAGGCCCACTGCTCGACCTATAATCTAAGAAGAAAGAATTGGAAAGACACAGGCAGGCAAATCTGCATGGCACAGTATTACAATAGCCAAGATATGGAAGTAACCAAAAAGTCCACCAACAGATGGGTGGACAAAGAAGAACTCCTCCATGTACAGATGGAATATTCGCTAGTGAAAAAAATGAAACAATGCCATTTGCAGCACCATACATGAGTCTAGACGTAATCACGCCACCTGTAGTCAGTGAGAAAGCAAAAGACACATATCCTATCATATCACTTTTAGGAGTTACTTAAAAATTGATACCAATGAAGATATTTCCACAGAGAAAGGCAATCACAGATTCATTAAAAAAATTATGGTTCACCAAATACAAAGGGATGAGGATTGGATACATTACCATATTGGGGTTAACAGAGATATACATACCATGTGAAATATATAATCACCAAAGACGTACGGAAGACCAGGAGAAGACTACTCAACATTGTGTCATAACCTACATGGGAAAAGGATGCGAGGAAGAATAGATACACGTATATGTGTGAAAGAACCATATCTTGCACACCTAGAACAAACAAACCATTGTAATCAAATTTGCTGGGATAAAAAATAAAAAGTAAATTACAATTATGAACAAGAAGTAATGAGACATAAACATAAAGTGCTTTTTTCCTGGCACATTCCATTCGAATTTACAACCTAGAACACCACTCCCATTAAGGCTCTGTTTCCCCAGTTACCAAATTTGGTAAAGGAGAAATGCTGCCACCTTGTGGCCGTTTCCTGCAAGAGCAGCTTTAAACTCACAGCTAATGGTCACTTAACATTCACAAGGACTCAGGGCTGTAAAGGACACCTGCCCTAAAAAATTGTGCTGAAGTAGGGAATGGACAAAAAATTCAAAACAGGCAAATGTTTCAAGAAGAGAGTATGAGGAGTTAAGTTTTACTCACGCTCTTTTAAAAAAAAAGGAAAATGGATAAAAGCTCAACCTCAGGGAGTGTTAGACCCATGCAATCTAATCTACAAAAAGTTTCAACTTAGACCAGTCGACTGACCATCAGCAAAATGTCTACAAACAATAAATGCTGACGGGGTTTTCAAGAACTGTATCCCCTCTACCTGCTGGTGAGACGTAAACGGGTAACAGCCAATAATGAGAAGAGAAAGGAGCTGTGTTTAAAAGTAAAAATGGAGGTACCATTCAATCCAGCAGGCGCACCATTGGACCTCTCACCTGAGAAGACAAGAATCGAGAAGACACAGGCCGCAAAAGCTGCAGTGCAGCCTTATTCACAATAGCCAAGACAGTGAAGCAATCAAAATATCCAACAAGAGGTGAATGGATAAAGAAGAAGTGGTCCATGTACACAATGGAATATTAGCCATGGAAAACAATGAACCATTGCTCTTTGAGGCACCACAAATGGGTCTGGAGATAATCACGAAACATGAGGTAGCTCGGAAACCAAAGACCTGTATTCTATGATATCACTTATAGGCGTTATCTAATAACTGACACAAATGAATATATTTCCACAGAGAAAGACACTCACAGACTTGAAAACAAACTATGCTCATCTAAAAGGAAAGGTGGGGGGAATGGATAAGTTAAGATTAGTGTTGCTATATGTATACAAACACATAGTATATACATATCTCAAAAAGACCGACCATGGAGCAAGGGAGGTCTGTGGAACCCTCTGTAACATTTTACATGGGAAGAGGATCTGTACTTGAATAGACATATATAATGTACAAATGAACCAGATTGTGTACACCTAGGACAGACAATATTCGAAGCTTTACCACAATTAAAAAAAAAATTAAAACCAAGAAGAAATAATGAGACATAAACTTATGGGGGTTTCTCCAGGCACATTCCAATTTAATTTACAACCTAGGAACACGACTTCCAGAAAGGCTCTGCTGCCCTAGTACCCAGATTTGGGAGTGGAGAAATGCTGCCTGCTTGAGGCCACTTCCCACAACAGCAGCTTTAAACCCATTGCTAAGGGTCACTAAATATTCACCAAACTTGCAGTTCGGGAAATGACACCTGCTCTCTAAAAAAATTCTGAGGTGGAAAATCGACCAAAAATTTCAAAATAGGGCAACCTTCCAAGAAGACAATTTCAAGAAATATATTGTACTCAAAACCGCTTCCTTTTTTTTAACAGAAAAGAAAACGGTGGAGAAACATGATGAGTTTTACGAATTTTCAAAGACATGCAAACCCAAATTACAAAACCCTATCAGCACACAGCAGCCAGTAGGGCCATTAGCATAAAGGCAGCAAACAATAAATGCTAAATCGATTGTGGAGAAATGCATACCCTCGATTCTAAGGGGGACGTGGTAAGAGCCACTAATGAAAACACAAAGAAGGTGCTTTGAAAAGGGAAACACGGTGCTACCAGTCAATCAGTCACACCCACTGCTGGGCCTATCAACTGAGAAAATGAGAATCAAAAAGTCACAGGCTGGCAATCCTGCACTCCAACAATATTTACCATAGCCAACACTTGGAAGCAATGAAAATGTCCATCAACCGAGGAATGCGCAAAGTAGAAGTGGTCCACGTGCACACTGGGGAATTACTCCAATAAAAACTAAAAATTAAATTTAAAAATCCAACAAAAGTAAGGAGACATCAGCTTGTGTGGGTTTGTCCGGGCACACTCCACTCTAATTTATAACCGAGAAACACCACAGGCCGCAAGGGCTTTTCCCTAGTTACCATGGTGGGGACATAGAAAGGCTGCCGCCCTCTGGCATTTACCTGCAAAAGCAGCTTTAAAGCCTGTGCTAATGGTCATTTCATAGGAACAAGTACTGCAGAACTGTAAATGAAACCTGCCCTCAAAATGTCTTGAGAGAGGTAATGGCCAAAACATTTCAAAATGTGACACATACTTTAAGAGAACACTTTGAAGAACTAAGGGGTAATCACAGGTTGAAAAATAAAAAGGACATGCCTTAAAGCTCAATTTCAACGGATTATGAGGCACAGGCGAATTCAACCACAAAGAGGTATCAGCTCACACTTGTCAGAATAACCATCAGCAAGGAAACTACAAACAATAAATGCTGAAGGTGTTGTGGAGAAATGCATACCCTCAACTTCAAGTGGGACATAACTTGAAAAGGGCCACGAATGAGAACAGAATGGAGGTGCCTTAAAAAGGTAAACATTGAGCTACCGTATGATCCAGCAGGCCCACTGCTCGACCTATAATCTAAGAAGAAAGAATTGGAAAGACACAGGCAGGCAAATCTGCATGGCACAGTATTACAATAGCCAAGATATGGAAGTAACCAAAAAGTCCACCAACAGATGGGTGGACAAAGAAGAACTCCTCCATGTACAGATGGAATATTCGCTAGTGAAAAAAATGAAACAATGCCATTTGCAGCACCATACATGAGTCTAGACGTAATCACGCCACCTGTAGTCAGTGAGAAAGCAAAAGACACATATCCTATCATATCACTTTTAGGAGTTACTTAAAAATTGATACCAATGAAGATACTTCCACAGAGAAAGGCAATCACAGATTCATTAAAAAAATTATGGTTCACCAAATACAAAGGGATGAGGATTGGATACATTACCATATTGGGGTTAACAGAGATATACATACCATGTGAAATATATAATCACCAAAGACGTACGGAAGACCAGGAGAAGACTACTCAACATTGTGTCATAACCTACATGGGAAAAGGATGCGAGGAAGAATAGATACACGTATATGTGTGAAAGAACCATATCTTGCACACCTAGAACAAACAAACCATTGTAATCAAATTTGCTGGGATAAAAAATAAAAAGTAAATTACAATTATGAACAAGAAGTAATGAGACATAAACATAAAGTGCTTTTTTCCTGGCACATTCCATTCGAATTTACAACCTAGAACACCACTCCCATTAAGGCTCTGTTTCCCCAGTTACCAAATTTGGTAAAGGAGAAATGCTGCCACCTTGTGGCCGTTTCCTGCAAGAGCAGCTTTAAACTCACAGCTAATGGTCACTTAACATTCACAAGGACTCAGGGCTGTAAAGGACACCTGCCCTAAAAAATTGTGCTGAAGTAGGGAATGGACAAAAAAATTCAAAACAGGCAAATGTTTCAAGAAGAGAGTATGAGGAGTTAAGTTTTACTCACGCTCTTTTAAAAAAAAAGGAAAATGGATAAAAGCTCAACCTCAGGGAGTGTTAGACCCATGCAATCTAATCTACAAAAAGTTTCAACTTAGACCAGTCGACTGACCATCAGCAAAATGTCTACAAACAATAAATGCTGACGGGGTTTTCAAGAACTGTATCCCCTCTACCTGCTGGTGAGACGTAAACGGGTAACAGCCAATAATGAGAAGAGAAAGGAGCTGTGTTTAAAAGTAAAAATGGAGGTACCATTCAATCCAGCAGGCGCACCATTGGACCTCTCACCTGAGAAGACAAGAATCGAGAAGACACAGGCCGCAAAAGCTGCAGTGCAGCCTTATTCACAATAGCCAAGACAGTGAAGCAATCAAAATATCCAACAAGAGGTGAATGGATAAAGAAGAAGTGGTCCATGTACACAATGGAATATTAGCCATGGAAAACAATGAACCATTGCTCTTTGAGGCACCACAAATGGGTCTGGAGATAATCACGAAACATGAGGTAGCTCGGAAACCAAAGACCTGTATTCTATGATATCACTTATAGGCGTTATCTAATAACTGACACAAATGAATATATTTCCACAGAGAAAGACACTCACAGACTTGAAAACAAACTATGCTCATCTAAAAGGAAAGGTGGGGGGAATGGATAAGTTAAGATTAGTGTTGCTCTATGTATACAAACACATAGTATATACATATCTCAAAAAGACCGACCATGGAGCAAGGGAGGTCTGTGGAACCCTCTGTAACATTTTACATGGGAAGAGGATCTGTACTTGAATAGACATATATAATGTACAAATGAACCAGATTGTGTACACCTAGGACAGACAATATTCGAAGCTTTACCACAATTAAAAAAAAAATTAAAACCAAGAAGAAATAATGAGACATAAACTTATGGGGGTTTCTCCAGGCACATTCCAATTTAATTTACAACCTAGGAACACGACTTCCAGAAAGGCTCTGCTGCCCTAGTACCCAGATTTGGGAGTGGAGAAATGCTGCCTGCTTGAGGCCACTTCCCACAACAGCAGCTTTCAACCCATTGCTAAGGGTCACTAAATATTCACCAAACTTGCAGTTCGGGAAATGACACCTGCTCTCTAAAAAAATTCTGAGGTGGAAAATCGACCAAAAATTTCAAAATAGGGCAACCTTCCAAGAAGACAATTTCAAGAAATATATTGTACTCAAAACCGTTTCCTTTTTTTTAACAGAAAAGAAAACGGTGGAGAAACATGATGAGTTTTACGAATTTTCAAAGACATGCAAACCCAAATTACAAAACCCTATCAGCACACAGCAGCCAGTAGGGCCATTAGCATAAAGGCAGCAAACAATAAATGCTAAATCGATTGTGGAGAAATGCATACCCTCGATTCTAAGGGGGACGTGGTAAGAGCCACTAATGAAAACACAAAGAAGGTGCTTTGAAAAGGGAAACACGGTGCTACCAGTCAATCAGTCACACCCACTGCTGGGCCTATCAACTGAGAAAATGAGAATCAAAAAGTCACAGGCTGGCAATCCTGCACTCCAACAATATTTACCATAGCCAACACTTGGAAGCAATGAAAATGTCCATCAACCGAGGAATGCGCAAAGTAGAAGTGGTCCACGTGCACACTGGGGAATTACTCCAATAAAAACTAAAAATTAAATTTAAAAATCCAACAAAAGTAAGGAGACATCAGCTTGTGTGGGTTTGTCCGGGCACACTCCACTCTAATTTATAACCGAGAAACACCACAGGCCGCAAGGGCTTTTCCCTAGTTACCATGGTGGGGACATAGAAAGGCTGCCGCCCTCTGGCATTTACCTGCAAAAGCAGCTTTAAAGCCTGTGCTAATGGTCATTTCTTAGGAACAAGTACTGCAGAACTGTACATGAAACCTACCCTCAAAATGTCTTGAGGGAGGTAATGGCCAAAACATTTCAAAATTTGACACATACTTTAAGAGAACACTTTGAAGAACTAAGGGGTAATCACAGGTTGAAAAATAAAAAGGACATGCCTTAAAGCTCAATTTCAACGGATTATGAGGCACAGGCGAATTCAACCACAAAGAGGTATCAGCTCACACTTGTCAGAATAACCATCAGCAAGGAAACTACAAACAATAAATGCTGAAGGTGTTGTGGAGAAATGCATACCCTCAACTTCAAGTGGGACATAACTTGAAAAGGGCCACGAATGAGAACAGAATGGAGGTGCCTTAAAAAGGTAAACATTGAGCTACCGTATGATCCAGCAGGCCCACTCCTCGACCTATAATCTAAGAAGAAAGAATTGGAAAGACACAGGCAGGCAAATCTGCATGGCACAGTATTACAATAGCCAAGATATGGAAGTAACCAAAAAGTCCACCAACAGATGGGTGGACAAAGAAGAACTCCTCCATGTACAGATGGAATATTCGCTAGTGAAAAAAATGAAACAATGCCATTTGCAGCACCATACATGAGTCTAGACGTAATCACGCAACCTGTAGTCAGTGAGAAAGCAAAAGACACATATCCTATCATATCACTTTTAGGAGTTACTTAAAAATTGATACCAATGAAGATATTTCCACAAAGAAAGGCAATCACAGATTCATTAAAAAAACTTATGGTTCACCAAATAGAAAGGGATGAAGATTGGATATATTACCATATTGGGGTTAACAGAGATATACATACCATGTGAAATATATAATCACCAAAGACGTACGGAAGACCAGGAGAAGACTACTCAACATTGTGTCATAACCTACATGGGAAAAGGATGCGAGGAAGAATAGATTCACGTATATGTGTGAAAGAACCACATCTTGCACACCTAGAACAAACAAACCATTGTAATCAAATTTGCTGGGATAAAAAATAAAAAGTAAATTACAATTATGAACAAGAAGTAATGAGACATAAACATAAAGTGCTTTTTTCCTGGCACATTCCATTCGAATTTACAACCTAGAACACCACTTCCATTAAGGCTCTGTTTCCCCAGTTACCAAATTTGGTAAAGGAGAAATGCTGCCACCTTGTGGCCGTTTCCTGCAAGAGCAGCTTTAAACTCACAGCTAATGGTCACTTAACATTCACAAGGACTCAGGGCTGTAAAGGACACCTGCCCTAAAAAATTGTGCTGAAGTAGGGAATGGACAAAAAAATTCAAAACAGGCAAATGTTTCAAGAAGAGGGTATGAGGAGTTAAGTTTTACTCACGCTCTTTTAAAAAAAAAAAGGAAAATGGATAAAAGCTCAACCTCAGGGAGTGTTAGACCCATGCAATCTAATCTACAAAAAGGTTCAACTTAGACCAGTCGACTGACCATCAGCAAAATGTCTACAAACAATAAATGCTGACGGGGTTTTCAAGAACTGTATCCCCTCTACCTGCTGGTGAGACGTAAAGGGGTAACAGCCAATAATGAGAAGAGAAAGGAGCTGTGTTTAAAAGTAAAAATGGAGGTACCATTCAATCCAGCAGGCGCACCATTGGACCTCTCACCTGAGAAGACAAGAATCGAGAAGACACAGGCCGCAAAAGCTGCAGTGCAGCCTTATTCACAATAGCCAAGACAGTGAAGCAATCAAAATATCCAACAAGAGGTGAATGGATAAAGAAGAAGTGGTTCATGTAACCAATGGAATATTAGCCATGGAAAACAATGAACCATTGCTCTTTGAGGCACCACAAATGGGTCTGGAGATAATCACGAAACATGAGGTAGCTCGGAAACCAAAGACCTGTATTCTATGATATCACTTATAGGCGTTATCTAATAACTGACACAAATGAATATATTTCCACAGAGAAAGACACTCACAGACTTGAAAACAAACTATGCTCATCTAAAAGGAAAGGTGGGGGGAATGGATAAGTTAAGATTAGTGTTGCTATATGTATACAAACACATAGTATATACATATCTCAAAAAGACCGACCATGGAGCAAGGGAGGTCTGTGGAACCCTCTGTAACATTTTACATGGGAAGAGGATCTGTACTTGAATAGACATATATAATGTACAAATGAACCAGATTGTGTACACCTAGGACAGACAATATTCGAAGCCTTACCACAATTAAAAAAAAAATTAAAACCAAGAAGAAATAATGAGACATAAACTTATGGGGGTTTCTCCAGGCACATTCCAATTTAATTTACAACCTAGGAACACGACTTCCAGAAAGGCTCTGCTGCCCTAGTACCCAGATTTGGGAGTGGAGAAATGCTGCCTGCTTGAGGCCACTTCTCACAACAGCAGCTTTAAACCCATTGCTAAGGGTCACTAAATATTCACCAAACTTGCAGTTCGGGAAATGACACCTGCTCTCTAAAAAAATTCTGAGGTGGAAAATCGACCAAAAATTTCAAAATAGGGCAACCTTCCAAGAAGACAATTTCAAGAAATATATTGTACTCCCAACTGTTTCCTTTTTTTTAACAGAAAAGAAAACGGTGGAGAAACATGATGAGTTTTACGAATTTTCAAAGACATGCAAACCCAAATTACAAAACCCTATCAGCACACAGCAGCCAGTAGGGCCATTAGCATAAAGGCAGCAAACAATAAATGCTAAATCGATTGTGGAGAAATGCATACCCTCGATTCTAAGGGGGACGTGGTAAGAGCCACTAATGAAAACACAAAGAAGGTGCTTTGAAAAGGGAAACACGGTGCTACCAGTCAATCAGTCACACCCACTGCTGGGCCTATCAACTGAGAAAATGAGAATCAAAAAGTCACAGGCTGGCAATCCTGCACTCCAACAATATTTACCATAGCCAACACTTGGAAGCAATGAAAATGTCCATCAACCGAGGAATGCGCAAAGTAGAAGTGGTCCACGTGCACACTGGGGAATTACTCCAATAAAAACTAAAAATTAAATTTAAAAATCCAACAAAAGTAAGGAGACATCAGCTTGTGTGGGTTTGTCCGGGCACACTCCACTCTAATTTATAACCGAGAAACACCACAGGCCGCAAGGGCTTTTCCCTAGTTACCATGGTGGGGACATAGAAAGGCTGCCGCCCTCTGGCATTTACCTGCAAAAGCAGCTTTAAAGCCTGTGCTAATGGTCATTTCATAGGAACAAGTACTGCAGAACTGTAAATGAAACCTGCCCTCAAAATGTCTTGAGGGAGGTAATGGCCAAAACATTTCAAAATGTGACACATACTTTAAGAGAACACTTTGAAGAACTAAGGGGTAATCACAGGTTGAAAAATAAAAAGGACATGCCTTAAAGCTCAATTTCAACGGATTATGAGGCACAGGCGAATTCAACCACAAAGAGGTATCAGCTCACACTTGTCAGAATAACCATCAGCAAGGAAACTACAAACAATAAATGCTGAAGGTGTTGTGGAGAAATGCATACCCTCAACTTCAAGTGGGACATAACTTGAAAAGGGCCACGAATGAGAACAGAATGGAGGTGCCTTAAAAAGGTAAACATTGAGCTACCGTATGATCCAGCAGGCCCACTGCTCGACCTATAATCTAAGAAGAAAGAATTGGAAAGACACAGGCAGGCAAATCTGCATGGCACAGTATTACAATAGCCAAGATATGGAAGTAACCAAAAAGTCCACCAACAGATGGGTGGACAAAGAAGAACTCCTCCATGTACAGATGGAATATTCGCTAGTGAAAAAAATGAAACAATGCCATTTGCAGCACCATACATGAGTCTAGACGTAATCACGCCACCTGTAGTCAGTGAGAAAGCAAAAGACACATATCCTATCATATCACTTTTAGGAGTTACTTAAAAATTGATACCAATGAAGATATTTCCACAGAGAAAGGCAATCACAGATTCATTAAAAAAATTATGGTTCACCAAATACAAAGGGATGAGGATTGGATACATTACCATATTGGGGTTAACAGAGATATACATACCATGTGAAATATATAATCACCAAAGACGTACGGAAGACCAGGAGAAGACTACTCAACATTGTGTCATAACCTACATGGGAAAAGGATGCGAGGAAGAATAGATACACGTATATGTGTGAAAGAACCACATCTTGCACACCTAGAACAAACAAACCATTGTAATCAAATTTGCTGGGATAAAAAATAAAAAGTAAATTACAATTATGAACAAGAAGTAATGAGACATAAACATAAAGTGCTTTTTTCCTGGCACATTCCATTCGAATTTACAACCTAGAACACCACTCCCATTAAGGCTCTGTTTCCCCAGTTACCAAATTTGGTAAAGGAGAAATGCTGCCACCTTGTGGCCGTTTCCTGCAAGAGCAGCTTTAAACTCACAGCTAATGGTCACTTAACATTCACAAGGACTCAGGGCTGTAAAGGACACCTGCCCTAAAAAATTGTGCTGAAGTAGGGAATGGACAAAAAAATTCAAAACAGGCAAATGTTTCAAGAAGAGGGTATGAGGAGTTAAGTTTTACTCACGCTCTTTTAAAAAAAAAAAGGAAAATGGATAAAAGCTCAACCTCAGGGAGTGTTAGACCCATGCAATCTAATCTACAAAAAGGTTCAACTTAGACCAGTCGACTGACCATCAGCAAAATGTCTACAAACAATAAATGCTGACGGGGTTTTCAAGAACTGTATCCCCTCTACCTGCTGGTGAGACGTAAAGGGGTAACAGCCAATAATGAGAAGAGAAAGGAGCTGTGTTTAAAAGTAAAAATGGAGGTACCATTCAATCCAGCAGGCGCACCATTGGACCTCTCACCTGAGAAGACAAGAATCGAGAAGACACAGGCCGCAAAAGCTGCAGTGCAGCCTTATTCACAATAGCCAAGACAGTGAAGCAATCAAAATATCCAACAAGAGGTGAATGGATAAAGAAGAAGTGGTCCATGTACACAATGGAATATTAGCCATGGAAAACAATGAACCATTGCTCTTTGAGGCACCACAAATGGGTCTGGAGATAATCACGAAACATGAGGTAGCTCGGAAACCAAAGACCTGTATTCTATGATATCACTTATAGGCGTTATCTAATAACTGACACAAATGAATATATTTCCACAGAGAAAGACACTCACAGACTTGAAAACAAACTATGCTCATCTAAAAGGAAAGGTGGGGGGAATGGATAAGTTAAGATTAGTGTTGCTATATGTATACAAACACATAGTATATACATATCTCAAAAAGACCGACCATGGAGCAAGGGAGGTCTGTGGAACCCTCTGTAACATTTTACATGGGAAGAGGATCTGTACTTGAATAGACATATATAATGTACAAATGAACCAGATTGTGTACACCTAGGACAGACAATATTCGAAGCTTTACCACAATTAAAAAAAAAATTAAAACCAAGAAGAAATAATGAGACATAAACTTATGGGGGTTTCTCCAGGCACATTCCAATTTAATTTACAACCTAGGAACACGACTTCCAGAAAGGCTCTGCTGCCCTAGTACCCAGATTTGGGAGTGGAGAAATGCTGCCTGCTTGAGGCCACTTCTCACAACAGCAGCTTTAAACCCATTGCTAAGGGTCACTAAATATTCACCAAACTTGCAGTTCGGGAAATGACACCTGCTCTCTAAAAAAATTCTGAGGTGGAAAATCGACCAAAAATTTCAAAATAGGGCAACCTTCCAAGAAGACAATTTCAAGAAATATATTGTACTCCCAACTGTTTCCTTTTTTTTAACAGAAAAGAAAACGGTGGAGAAACATGATGAGTTTTACGAATTTTCAAAGACATGCAAACCCAAATTACAAAACCCTATCAGCACACAGCAGCCAGTAGGGCCATTAGCATAAAGGCAGCAAACAATAAATGCTAAATCGATTGTGGAGAAATGCATACCCTCGATTCTAAGGGGGACGTGGTAAGAGCCACTAATGAAAACACAAAGAAGGTGCTTTGAAAAGGGAAACACGGTGCTACCAGTCAATCAGTCACACCCACTGCTGGGCCTATCAACTGAGAAAATGAGAATCAAAAAGTCACAGGCTGGCAATCCTGCACTCCAACAATATTTACCATAGCCAACACTTGGAAGCAATGAAAATGTCCATCAACCGAGGAATGCGCAAAGTAGAAGTGGTCCACGTGCACACTGGGGAATTACTCCAATAAAAACTAAAAATTAAATTTAAAAATCCAACAAAAGTAAGGAGACATCAGCTTGTGTGGGTTTGTCCGGGCACACTCCACTCTAATTTATAACCGAGAAACACCACAGGCCACAAGGGCTTTTCCCTAGTTACCATGGTGGGGACATAGAAAGGCTGCCGCCCTCTGGCATTTACCTGCAAAAGCAGCTTTAAAGCCTGTGCTAATGGTCATTTCATAGGAACAAGTACTGCAGAACTGTAAATGAAACCTGCCCTCAAAATGTCTTGAGGGAGGTAATGGCCAAAACATTTCAAAATGTGACACATACTTTAAGAGAACACTTTGAAGAACTAAGGGGTAATCACAGGTTGAAAAATAAAAAGGACATGCCTTAAAGCTCAATTTCAACGGATTATGAGGCACAGGCGAATTCAACCACAAAGAGGTATCAGCTCACACTTGTCAGAATAACCATCAGCAAGGAAACTACAAACAATAAATGCTGAAGGTGTTGTGGAGAAATGCATACCCTCAACTTCAAGTGGGACATAACTTGAAAAGGGCCACGAATGAGAACAGAATGGAGGTGCCTTAAAAAGGTAAACATTGAGCTACCGTATGATCCAGCAGGCCCACTGCTCGACCTATAATCTAAGAAGAAAGAATTGGAAAGACACAGGCAGGCAAATCTGCATGGCACAGTATTACAATAGCCAAGATATGGAAGTAACCAAAAAGTCCACCAACAGATGGGTGGACAAAGAAGAACTCCTCCATGTACAGATGGAATATTCGCTAGTGAAAAAAATGAAACAATGCCATTTGCAGCACCATACATGAGTCTAGACGTAATCACGCCACCTGTAGTCAGTGAGAAAGCAAAAGACACATATCCTATCATATCACTTTTAGGAGTTACTTAAAAATTGATACCAATGAAGATATTTCCACAGAGAAAGGCAATCACAGATTCATTAAAAAAATTATGGTTCACCAAATACAAAGGGATGAGGATTGGATACATTACCATATTGGGGTTAACAGAGATATACATACCATGTGAAATATATAATCACCAAAGACGTACGGAAGACCAGGAGAAGACTACTCAACATTGTGTCATAACCTACATGGGAAAAGGATGCGAGGAAGAATAGATACACGTATATGTGTGAAAGAACCATATCTTGCACACCTAGAACAAACAAACCATTGTAATCAAATTTGCTGGGATAAAAAATAAAAAGTAAATTACAATTATGAACAAGAAGTAATGAGACATAAACATAAAGTGCTTTTTTCCTGGCACATTCCATTCGAATTTACAACCTAGAACACCACTCCCATTAAGGCTCTGTTTCCCCAGTTACCAAATTTGGTAAAGGAGAAATGCTGCCACCTTGTGGCCGTTTCCTGCAAGAGCAGCTTTAAACTCACAGCTAATGGTCACTTAACATTCACAAGGACTCAGGGCTGTAAAGGACACCTGCCCTAAAAAATTGTGCTGAAGTAGGGAATGGACAAAAAATTCAAAACAGGCAAATGTTTCAAGAAGAGAGTATGAGGAGTTAAGTTTTACTCACGCTCTTTTAAAAAAAAAGGAAAATGGATAAAAGCTCAACCTCAGGGAGTGTTAGACCCATGCAATCTAATCTACAAAAAGTTTCAACTTAGACCAGTCGACTGACCATCAGCAAAATGTCTACAAACAATAAATGCTGACGGGGTTTTCAAGAACTGTATCCCCTCTACCTGCTGGTGAGACGTAAACGGGTAACAGCCAATAATGAGAAGAGAAAGGAGCTGTGTTTAAAAGTAAAAATGGAGGTACCATTCAATCCAGCAGGCGCACCATTGGACCTCTCACCTGAGAAGACAAGAATCGAGAAGACACAGGCCGCAAAAGCTGCAGTGCAGCCTTATTCACAATAGCCAAGACAGTGAAGCAATCAAAATATCCAACAAGAGGTGAATGGATAAAGAAGAAGTGGTCCATGTACACAATGGAATATTAGCCATGGAAAACAATGAACCATTGCTCTTTGAGGCACCACAAATGGGTCTGGAGATAATCACGAAACATGAGGTAGCTCGGAAACCAAAGACCTGTATTCTATGATATCACTTATAGGCGTTATCTAATAACTGACACAAATGAATATATTTCCACAGAGAAAGACACTCACAGACTTGAAAACAAACTATGCTCATCTAAAAGGAAAGGTGGGGGGAATGGATAAGTTAAGATTAGTGTTGCTATATGTATACAAACACATAGTATATACATATCTCAAAAAGACCGACCATGGAGCAAGGGAGGTCTGTGGAACCCTCTGTAACATTTTACATGGGAAGAGGATCTGTACTTGAATAGACATATATAATGTACAAATGAACCAGATTGTGTACACCTAGGACAGACAATATTCGAAGCTTTACCACAATTAAAAAAAAAATTAAAACCAAGAAGAAATAATGAGACATAAACTTATGGGGGTTTCTCCAGGCACATTCCAATTTAATTTACAACCTAGGAACACGACTTCCAGAAAGGCTCTGCTGCCCTAGTACCCAGATTTGGGAGTGGAGAAATGCTGCCTGCTTGAGGCCACTTCCCACAACAGCAGCTTTAAACCCATTGCTAAGGGTCACTAAATATTCACCAAACTTGCAGTTCGGGAAATGACACCTGCTCTCTAAAAAAATTCTGAGGTGGAAAATCGACCAAAAATTTCAAAATAGGGCAACCTTCCAAGAAGACAATTTCAAGAAATATATTGTACTCAAAACCGCTTCCTTTTTTTTAACAGAAAAGAAAACGGTGGAGAAACATGATGAGTTTTACGAATTTTCAAAGACATGCAAACCCAAATTACAAAACCCTATCAGCACACAGCAGCCAGTAGGGCCATTAGCATAAAGGCAGCAAACAATAAATGCTAAATCGATTGTGGAGAAATGCATAC
This sequence comes from Eschrichtius robustus, assembly GCF_028021215.1. Lineage (NCBI taxonomy): Eukaryota > Metazoa > Chordata > Mammalia > Artiodactyla > Eschrichtiidae > Eschrichtius > Eschrichtius robustus. The sequence continues at coordinate 78,366,185 of NC_090832.1, forward strand.
CCTCGATTCTAAGGGGGACGTGGTAAGAGCCACTAATGAAAACACAAAGAAGGTGCTTTGAAAAGGGAAACACGGTGCTACCAGTCAATCAGTCACACCCACTGCTGGGCCTATCAACTGAGAAAATGAGAATCAAAAAGTCACAGGCTGGCAATCCTGCACTCCAACAATATTTACCATAGCCAACACTTGGAAGCAATGAAAATGTCCATCAACCGAGGAATGCGCAAAGTAGAAGTGGTCCACGTGCACACTGGGGAATTACTCCAATAAAAACTAAAAATTAAATTTAAAAATCCAACAAAAGTAAGGAGACATCAGCTTGTGTGGGTTTGTCCGGGCACACTCCACTCTAATTTATAACCGAGAAACACCACAGGCCGCAAGGGCTTTTCCCTAGTTACCATGGTGGGGACATAGAAAGGCTGCCGCCCTCTGGCATTTACCTGCAAAAGCAGCTTTAAAGCCTGTGCTAATGGTCATTTCATAGGAACAAGTACTGCAGAACTGTAAATGAAACCTGCCCTCAAAATGTCTTGAGAGAGGTAATGGCCAAAACATTTCAAAATGTGACACATACTTTAAGAGAACACTTTGAAGAACTAAGGGGTAATCACAGGTTGAAAAATAAAAAGGACATGCCTTAAAGCTCAATTTCAACGGATTATGAGGCACAGGCGAATTCAACCACAAAGAGGTATCAGCTCACACTTGTCAGAATAACCATCAGCAAGGAAACTACAAACAATAAATGCTGAAGGTGTTGTGGAGAAATGCATACCCTCAACTTCAAGTGGGACATAACTTGAAAAGGGCCACGAATGAGAACAGAATGGAGGTGCCTTAAAAAGGTAAACATTGAGCTACCGTATGATCCAGCAGGCCCACTGCTCGACCTATAATCTAAGAAGAAAGAATTGGAAAGACACAGGCAGGCAAATCTGCATGGCACAGTATTACAATAGCCAAGATATGGAAGTAACCAAAAAGTCCACCAACAGATGGGTGGACAAAGAAGAACTCCTCCATGTACAGATGGAATATTCGCTAGTGAAAAAAATGAAACAATGCCATTTGCAGCACCATACATGAGTCTAGACGTAATCACGCCACCTGTAGTCAGTGAGAAAGCAAAAGACACATATCCTATCATATCACTTTTAGGAGTTACTTAAAAATTGATACCAATGAAGATACTTCCACAGAGAAAGGCAATCACAGATTCATTAAAAAAATTATGGTTCACCAAATACAAAGGGATGAGGATTGGATACATTACCATATTGGGGTTAACAGAGATATACATACCATGTGAAATATATAATCACCAAAGACGTACGGAAGACCAGGAGAAGACTACTCAACATTGTGTCATAACCTACATGGGAAAAGGATGCGAGGAAGAATAGATACACGTATATGTGTGAAAGAACCATATCTTGCACACCTAGAACAAACAAACCATTGTAATCAAATTTGCTGGGATAAAAAATAAAAAGTAAATTACAATTATGAACAAGAAGTAATGAGACATAAACATAAAGTGCTTTTTTCCTGGCACATTCCATTCGAATTTACAACCTAGAACACCACTCCCATTAAGGCTCTGTTTCCCCAGTTACCAAATTTGGTAAAGGAGAAATGCTGCCACCTTGTGGCCGTTTCCTGCAAGAGCAGCTTTAAACTCACAGCTAATGGTCACTTAACATTCACAAGGACTCAGGGCTGTAAAGGACACCTGCCCTAAAAAATTGTGCTGAAGTAGGGAATGGACAAAAAAATTCAAAACAGGCAAATGTTTCAAGAAGAGAGTATGAGGAGTTAAGTTTTACTCACGCTCTTTTAAAAAAAAAGGAAAATGGATAAAAGCTCAACCTCAGGGAGTGTTAGACCCATGCAATCTAATCTACAAAAAGTTTCAACTTAGACCAGTCGACTGACCATCAGCAAAATGTCTACAAACAATAAATGCTGACGGGGTTTTCAAGAACTGTATCCCCTCTACCTGCTGGTGAGACGTAAACGGGTAACAGCCAATAATGAGAAGAGAAAGGAGCTGTGTTTAAAAGTAAAAATGGAGGTACCATTCAATCCAGCAGGCGCACCATTGGACCTCTCACCTGAGAAGACAAGAATCGAGAAGACACAGGCCGCAAAAGCTGCAGTGCAGCCTTATTCACAATAGCCAAGACAGTGAAGCAATCAAAATATCCAACAAGAGGTGAATGGATAAAGAAGAAGTGGTCCATGTACACAATGGAATATTAGCCATGGAAAACAATGAACCATTGCTCTTTGAGGCACCACAAATGGGTCTGGAGATAATCACGAAACATGAGGTAGCTCGGAAACCAAAGACCTGTATTCTATGATATCACTTATAGGCGTTATCTAATAACTGACACAAATGAATATATTTCCACAGAGAAAGACACTCACAGACTTGAAAACAAACTATGCTCATCTAAAAGGAAAGGTGGGGGGAATGGATAAGTTAAGATTAGTGTTGCTCTATGTATACAAACACATAGTATATACATATCTCAAAAAGACCGACCATGGAGCAAGGGAGGTCTGTGGAACCCTCTGTAACATTTTACATGGGAAGAGGATCTGTACTTGAATAGACATATATAATGTACAAATGAACCAGATTGTGTACACCTAGGACAGACAATATTCGAAGCTTTACCACAATTAAAAAAAAAATTAAAACCAAGAAGAAATAATGAGACATAAACTTATGGGGGTTTCTCCAGGCACATTCCAATTTAATTTACAACCTAGGAACACGACTTCCAGAAAGGCTCTGCTGCCCTAGTACCCAGATTTGGGAGTGGAGAAATGCTGCCTGCTTGAGGCCACTTCCCACAACAGCAGCTTTCAACCCATTGCTAAGGGTCACTAAATATTCACCAAACTTGCAGTTCGGGAAATGACACCTGCTCTCTAAAAAAATTCTGAGGTGGAAAATCGACCAAAAATTTCAAAATAGGGCAACCTTCCAAGAAGACAATTTCAAGAAATATATTGTACTCAAAACCGTTTCCTTTTTTTTAACAGAAAAGAAAACGGTGGAGAAACATGATGAGTTTTACGAATTTTCAAAGACATGCAAACCCAAATTACAAAACCCTATCAGCACACAGCAGCCAGTAGGGCCATTAGCATAAAGGCAGCAAACAATAAATGCTAAATCGATTGTGGAGAAATGCATACCCTCGATTCTAAGGGGGACGTGGTAAGAGCCACTAATGAAAACACAAAGAAGGTGCTTTGAAAAGGGAAACACGGTGCTACCAGTCAATCAGTCACACCCACTGCTGGGCCTATCAACTGAGAAAATGAGAATCAAAAAGTCACAGGCTGGCAATCCTGCACTCCAACAATATTTACCATAGCCAACACTTGGAAGCAATGAAAATGTCCATCAACCGAGGAATGCGCAAAGTAGAAGTGGTCCACGTGCACACTGGGGAATTACTCCAATAAAAACTAAAAATTAAATTTAAAAATCCAACAAAAGTAAGGAGACATCAGCTTGTGTGGGTTTGTCCGGGCACACTCCACTCTAATTTATAACCGAGAAACACCACAGGCCGCTAGGGCTTTTCCCTAGTTACCATGGTGGGGACATAGAAAGGCTGCCGCCCTCTGGCATTTACCTGCAAAAGCAGCTTTAAAGCCTGTGCTAATGGTCATTTCTTAGGAACAAGTACTGCAGAACTGTAAATGAAACCTGCCCTCAAAATGTCTTGAGGGAGGTAATGGCCAAAACATTTCAAAATTTGACACATACTTTAAGAGAATACTTTGAAGAACTAAGGGGTAATCACAGGTTGAAAAATAGAAAGGACATGCCTTAAAGCTCAATTTCAACGGATTATGAGGCACAGGCGAATTCAACCACAAAGAGGTATCAGCTCACACTTGTCAGAATAACCATCAGCAAGGAAACTACAAACAATAAATGCTGAAAGTGTTGTGGAGAAATGCATACCCTCAACTTCAAGTGGGACATAACTTGAAAAGGGCCACGAATGAGAACAGAATGGAGGTGCCTTAAAAAGGTAAACATTGAGCTACCGTATGATCCAGCAGGCCCACTGCTCGACCTATAATCTAAGAAGAAAGAATTGGAAAGACACAGGCAGGCAAATCTGCATGGCACAGTATTACAATAGCCAAGATATGGAAGTAACCAAAAAGTCCACCAACAGATGGGTGGACAAAGAAGAACTCCTCCATGTACAGATGGAATATTCGCTAGTGAAAAAAATGAAACAATGCCATTTGCAGCACCATACATGAGTCTAGACGTAATCACGCCACCTGTAGTCAGTGAGAAAGCAAAAGACACATATCCTATCATATCACTTTTAGGAGTTACTTAAAAATTGATACCAATGAAGATATTTCCACAGAGAAAGGCAATCACAGATTCATTAAAAAAACTTATGGTTCACCAAATAGAAAGGGATGAGGATTGGATATATTACCATATTGGGGTTAACAGAGATATACATACCATGTGAAATATATAATCACCAAAGACGTACGGAAGACCAGGAGAAGACTACTCAACATTGTGTCATAACCTACATGGGAAAAGGATGCGAGGAAGAATAGATTCACGTATATGTGTGAAAGAACCACATCTTGCACACCTAGAACAAACAAACCATTGTAATCAAATTTGCTGGGATAAAAAATAAAAAGTAAATTACAATTATGAACAAGAAGTAATGAGACATAAACATAAAGTGCTTTTTTCCTGGCACATTCCATTCGAATTTACAACCTAGAACACCACTTCCATTAAGGCTCTGTTTCCCCAGTTACCAAATTTGGTAAAGGAGAAATGCTGCCACCTTGTGGCCGTTTCCTGCAAGAGCAGCTTTAAACTCACAGCTAATGGTCACTTAACATTCACAAGGACTCAGGGCTGTAAAGGACACCTGCCCTAAAAAATTGTGCTGAAGTAGGGAATGGACAAAAAAATTCAAAACAGGCAAATGTTTCAAGAAGAGGGTATGAGGAGTTAACTTTTACTCACGCTCTTTTAAAAAAAAAAAGGAAAATGGATAAAAGCTCAACCTCAGGGAGTGTTAGACCCATGCAATCTAATCTACAAAAAGGTTCAACTTAGACCAGTCGACTGACCATCAGCAAAATGTCTACAAACAATAAATGCTGACGGGGTTTTCAAGAACTGTATCCCCTCTACCTGCTGGTGAGACGTAAAGGGGTAACATCCAATAATGAGAAGAGAAAGGAGCTGAGTTTAAAAGTAAAAATGGAGGTACCATTCAATCCAGCAGGCGCACCATTGGACCTCTCACCTGAGAAGACAAGAATCGAGAAGACACAGGCCGCAAAAGCTGCAGTGCAGCCTTATTCACAATAGCCAAGACAGTGAAGCAATCAAAATATCCAACAAGAGGTGAATGGATAAAGAAGAAGTGGTCCATGTACACAATGGAATATTAGCCATGGAAAACAATGAACCATTGCTCTTTGAGGCACCACAAATGGGTCTGGAGATAATCACGAAACATGAGGTAGCTCGGAAACCAAAGACCTGTATTCTATGATATCTCTTATAGGCGTTATCTAATAACTGACACAAATGAATATATTTCCACAGAGAAAGACACTCACAGACTTGAAAACAAACTATGCTCATCTAAAAGGAAAGGTGGGGGGAATGGATAAGTTAAGATTAGTGTTGCTCTATGTATACAAACACATAGTATATACATATCTCAAAAAGACCGACCATGGAGCAAGGGAGGTCTGTGGAACCCTCTGTAACATTTTACATGGGAAGAGGATCTGTACTTGAATAGACATATATAATGTACAAATGAACCAGATTGTGTACACCTAGGACAGACAATATTCGAAGCTTTACCACAATTAAAAAAAAATTAAAACCAAGAAGAAATAATGAGACATAAACTTATGGGGGTTTCTCCAGGCACATTCCAATTTAATTTACAACCTAGGAACACGACTTCCAGAAAGGCTCTGCTGCCCTAGTACCCAGATTTGGGAGTGGAGAAATGCTGCCTGCTTGAGGCCACTTCCCACAACAGCAGCTTTAAACCCATTGCTAAGGGTCACTAAATATTCACCAAACTTGCAGTTCGGGAAATGACACCTGCTCTCTAAAAAAATTCTGAGGTGGAAAATCGACCAAAAATTTCAAAATAGGGCAACCTTCCAAGAAGACAATTTCAAGAAATATATTGTACTCCCAACTGTTTCCTTTTTTTTAACAGAAAAGAAAACGGTGGAGAAACATGATGAGTTTTACGAATTTTCAAAGACATGCAAACCCAAATTACAAAACCCTATCAGCACACAGCAGCCAGTAGGGCCATTAGCATAAAGGCAGCAAACAATAAATGCTAAATCGATTGTGGAGAAATGCATACCCTCGATTCTAAGGGGGACGTGGTAAGAGCCACTAATGAAAACACAAAGAAGGTGCTTTGAAAAGGGAAACACGGTGCTACCAGTCAATCAGTCACACCCACTGCTGGGCCTATCAACTGAGAAAATGAGAATCAAAAAGTCACAGGCTGGCAATCCTGCACTCCAACAATATTTACCATAGCCAACACTTGGAAGCAATGAAAATGTCCATCAACCGAGGAATGCGCAAAGTAGAAGTGGTCCACGTGCACACTGGGGAATTACTCCAATAAAAACTAAAAATTAAATTTAAAAATCCAACAAAAGTAAGGAGACATCAGCTTGTGTGGGTTTGTCCGGGAACACTCCACTCTAATTTATAACCGAGAAACACCACAGGCCGCAAGGGCTTTTCCCTAGTTACCATGGTGGGGACATAGAAAGGCTGCCGCCCTCTGGCATTTACCTGCAAAAGCAGCTTTAAAGCCTGTGCTAATGGTCATTTCATAGGAACAAGTACTGCAGAACTGTAAATGAAACCTGCCCTCAAAATGTCTTGAGAGAGGTAATGGCCAAAACATTTCAAAATGTGACACATACTTTAAGAGAACACTTTGAAGAACTAAGGGGTAATCACAGGTTGAAAAATAAAAAGGACATGCCTTAAAGCTCAATTTCAACGGATTATGAGGCACAGGCGAATTCAACCACAAAGAGGTATCAGCTCACACTTGTCAGAATAACCATCAGCATGGAAACTACAAACAATAAATGCTGAAGGTGTTGTGGAGAAATGCATACCCTCAACTTCAAGTGGGACATAACTTGAAAAGGGCCACGAATGAGAACAGAATGGAGGTGCCTTAAAAAGGTAAACATTGAGCTACCATATGATCCAGCAGGCCCACTCCTCGACCTATAATCTAAGAAGAAAGAATTGGAAAGACACAGGCAGGCAAATCTGCATGGCACAGTATTACAATAGCCAAGATATGGAAGTAACCAAAAAGTCCACCAACAGATGGGTGGACAAAGAAGAACTCCTCCATGTACAGATGGAATATTCGCTAGTGAAAAAAATGAAACAATGCCATTTGCAGCACCATACATGAGTCTAGACGTAATCACGCCACCTGTAGTCAGTGAGAAAGCAAAAGACACATATCCTATCATATCACTTTTAGGAGTTACTTAAAAATTGATACCAATGAAGATATTTCCACAGAGAAAGGCAATCACAGATTCATTAAAAAAACTTATGGTTCACCAAATAGAAAGGGATGAGGATTGGATACATTACCATATTGGGCTTAACAGAGATATACATACCATGTGAAATATATAATCACCAAAGACGTACGGAAGACCAGGAGAAGACTACTCAACATTGTGTCATAACCTACATGGGAAAAGGATGCGAGGAAGAATAGATACACGTATATGTGTGAAAGAACCACATCTTGCACACCTAGAACAAACAAACCATTGTAATCAAATTTGCTGGGATAAAAAATAAAAAGTAAATTACAATTATGAACAAGAAGTAATGAGACATAAACATAAAGTGCTTTTTTCCTGGCACATTCCATTCGAATTTACAACCTAGAACACCACTCCCATTAAGGCTCTGTTTCCCCAGTTACCAAATTTGGTAAAGGAGAAATGCTGCCACCATGTGGCCGTTTCCTGCAAGAGCAGCTTTAAACTCACAGCTAATGGTCACTTAACATTCACAAGGACTCAGGGCTGTAAAGGACACCTGCCCTAAAAAATTGTGCTGAAGTAGGGAATGGACAAAAAAATTCAAAACAGGCAAATGTTTCAAGAAGAGAGTATGAGGAGTTAAGTTTTACTCACGCTCTTTTAAAAAAAAAGGAAAATGGATAAAAGCTCAACCTCAGGGAGTGTTAGACCCATGCAATCTAATCTACAAAAAGTTTCAACTTAGACCAGTCGACTGACCATCAGCAAAATGTCTACAAACAATAAATGCTGACGGGGTTTTCAAGAACTGTATCCCCTCTACCTGCTGGTGAGACGTAAACGGGTAACAGCCAATAATGAGAAGAGAAAGGAGCTGTGTTTAAAAGTAAAAATGGAGGTACCATTCAATCCAGCAGGCGCACCATTGGACCTCTCACCTGAGAAGACAAGAATCGAGAAGACACAGGCCGCAAAAGCTGCAGTGCAGCCTTATTCACAATAGCCAAGACAGTGAAGCAATCAAAATATCCAACAAGAGGTGAATGGATAAAAAAGAAGTGGTCCATGTACACAATGGAATATTAGCCATGGAAAACAATGAACCATTGCTCTTTGAGGCACCACAAATGGGTCTGGAGATAATCACGAAACATGAGGTAGCTCGGAAACCAAAGACCTGTATTCTATGATATCACTTATAGGCGTTATCTAATAACTGACACAAATGAATATATTTCCACAGAGAAAGACACTCACAGACTTGAAAACAAACTATGCTCATCTAAAAGGAAAGGTGGGGGGAATGGATAAGTTAAGATTAGTGTTGCTCTATGTATACAAACACATAGTATATACATATCTCAAAAAGACCGACCATGGAGCAAGGGAGGTCTGTGGAACCCTCTGTAACATTTTACATGGGAAGAGGATCTGTACTTGAATAGACATATATAATGTACAAATGAACCAGATTGTGTACACCTAGGACAGACAATATTCGAAGCTTTACCACAATTAAAAAAAAAATTAAAACCAAGAAGAAATAATGAGACATAAACTTATGGGGGTTTCTCCAGGCACATTCCAATTTAATTTACAACCTAGGAACACGACTTCCAGAAAGGCTCTGCTGCCCTAGTACCCAGATTTGGGAGTGGAGAAATGCTGCCTGCTTGAGGCCACTTCCCACAACAGCAGCTTTAAACCCATTGCTAAGGGTCACTAAATATTCACCAAACTTGCAGTTCGGGAAATGACACCTGATCTCTAAAAAAATTCTGAGGTGGAAAATCGACCAAAAATTTCAAAATAGGGCAACCTTCCAAGAAGACAATTTCAAGAAATATATTGTACTCCCAACTGTTTCCTTTTTTTTAACAGAAAAGAAAACGGTGGAGAAACATGATGAGTTTTACGAATTTTCAAAGACATGCAAACCCAAATTACAAAACCCTATCAGCACACAGCAGCCAGTAGGGCCATTAGCATAAAGGCAGCAAACAATAAATGCTAAATCGATTGTGGAGAAATGCATACCCTCGATTCTAAGGGGGACGTGGTAAGAGCCACTAATGAAAACACAAAGAAGGTGCTTTGAAAAGGGAAACACGGTGCTACCAGTCAATCAATCACACCCACTGCTGGGCCTATCAACTGAGAAAATGAGAATCAAAAAGTCACAGGCTGGCAATCCTGCACTCCAACAATATTTACCATAGCCAACACTTGGAAGCAATGAAAATGTCCATCAACCGAGAAATGCGCAAAGTAGAAGTGGTCCACGTGCACACTGGGGAATTACTCCAATAAAAACTAAAAATTAAATTTAAAAATCCAACAAAAGTAAGGAGACATCAGCTTGTGTGGGTTTGTCCGGGCACACTCCACTCTAATTTATAACCGAGAAACACCACAGGCCGCAAGGGCTTTTCCCTAGTTACCATGGTGGGGACATAGAAAGGCTGCCGCCCTCTGGCATTTACCTGCAAAAGCAGCTTTAAAGCCTGTGCTAATGGTCATTTCATAGGAACAAGTACTGCAGAACTGTAAATGAAACCTGCCCTCAAAATGTCTTGAGGGAGGTAATGGCCAAAACATTTCAAAATGTGACACATACTTTAAGAGAACACTTTGAAGAACTAAGGGGTAATCACAGGTTGAAAAATAAAAAGGACATGCCTTAAAGCTCAATTTCAACGGATTATGAGGCACAGGCGAATTCAACCACAAAGAGGTATCAGCTCACACTTGTCAGAATAACCATCAGCAAGGAAACTACAAACAATAAATGCTGAAGGTGTTGTGGAGAAATGCATACCCTCAACTTCAAGTGGGACATAACTTGAAAAGGGCCACGAATGAGAACAGAATGGAGGTGCCTTAAAAAGGTAAACATTGAGCTACCGTATGATCCAGCAGGCCCACTCCTCGACCTATAATCTAAGAAGAAAGAATTGGAAAGACACAGGCAGGCAAAACTGCATGGCACAGTATTACAATAGCCAAGATATGGAAGTAACCAAAAAGTCCACCAACAGATGGGTGGACAAAGAAGAACTCCTCCATGTACAGATGGAATATTCGCTAGTGAAAAAAATGAAACAATGCCATTTGCAGCACCATACATGAGTCTAGACGTAATCACGCCACCTGTAGTCAGTGAGAAAGCAAAAGACACATATCCTATCATATCACTTTTAGGAGTTACTTAAAAATTGATACCAATGAAGATATTTCCACAGAGAAAGCAATCACAGATTCATTAAAAAAATTATGGTTCACCAAATACAAAGGGATGAGGATTGGATACATTACCATATTGGGGTTAACAGAGATATACATACCATGTGAAATATATAATCACCAAAGACGTACGGAAGACCAGGAGAAGACTACTCAACATTGTGTCATAACCTACATGGGAAAAGGATGCGAGGAAGAATAGATTCACGTATATGTGTGAAAGAACCACATCTTGCACACCTAGAACAAACAAACCATTGTAATCAAATTTGCTGGGATAAAAAATAAAAAGTAAATTACAATTATGAACAAGAAGTAATGAGACATAAACATAAAGTGCTTTTTTCCTGGCACATTCCATTCGAATTTACAACCTAGAACACCACTTCCATTAAGGCTCTGTTTCCCCAGTTACCAAATTTGGTAAAGGAGAAATGCTGCCACCTTGTGGCCGTTTCCTGCAAGAGCAGCTTTAAACTCACAGCTAATGGTCACTTAACATTCACAAGGACTCAGGGCTGTAAAGGACACCTGCCCTAAAAAATTGTGCTGAAGTAGGGAATGGACAAAAAAATTCAAAACAGGCAAATGTTTCAAGAAGAGGGTATGAGGACTTAAGTTTTACTCACGCTCTTTTAAAAAAAAAAAGGAAAATGGATAAAAGCTCAACCTCAGGGAGTGTTAGACCCATGCAATCTAATCTACAAAAAGGTTCAACTTAGACCAGTCGACTGACCATCAGCAAAATGTCTACAAACAATAAATGCTGACGGGGTTTTCAAGAACTGTATCCCCTCTACCTGCTGGTGAGACGTAAAAGGGTAACATCCAATAATGAGAAGAGAAAGGAGCTGAGTTTAATAGTAAAAATGGAGGTACCATTCAATCCAGCAGGCGCACCATTGGACCTCTCACCTGAGAAGACAAGAATCGAGAAGACACAGGCCGCAAAAGCTGCAGTGCAGCCTTATTCACAATAGCCAAGACAGTGAAGCAATCAAAATATCCAACAAGAGGTGAATGGATAAAGAAGAAGTGGTCCATGTACACAATGGAATATTAGCCATGGAAAACAATGAACCATTGCTCTTTGAGGCACCACAAATGGGTCTGGAGATAATCACGAAACATGAGGTAGCTCGGAAACCAAAGACCTGTATTCTATGATATCTCTTATAGGCGTTATCTAATAACTGACACAAATGAATATATTTCCACAGAGAAAGACACTCACAGACTTGAAAACAAACTATGCTCATCTAAAAGGAAAGGTGGGGGGAATGGATAAGTTAAGATTAGTGTTGCTCTATGTATACAAACACATAGTATATACATATCTCAAAAAGACCGACCATGGAGCAAGGGAGGTCTGTGGAACCCTCTGTAACATTTTACATGGGAAGAGGATCTGTACTTGAATAGACATATATAATGTACAAATGAACCAGATTGTGTACACCTAGGACAGACAATATTCGAAGCTTTACCACAATTAAAAAAAAAATTAAAACCAAGAAGAAATAATGAGACATAAACTTATGGGGGTTTCTCCAGGCACATTCCAATTTAATTTACAACCTAGGAACACGACTTCCAGAAAGGCTCTGCTGCCCTAGTACCCAGATTTGGGAGTGGAGAAATGCTGCCTGCTTGAGGCCACTTCCCACAACAGCAGCTTTAAACCCATTGCTAAGGGTCACTAAATATTCACCAAACTTGCAGTTCGGGAAATGACACCTGCTCTCTAAAAAAATTCTGAGGTGGAAAATCGACCAAAAATTTCAAAATAGGGCAACCTTCCAAGAAGACAATTTCAAGAAATATATTGTACTCCCAACTGTTTCCTTTTTTTTAACAGAAAAGAAAACGGTGGAGAAACATGATGAGTTTTACGAATTTTCAAAGACATGCAAACCCAAATTACAAAACCCTATCAGCACACAGCAGCCAGTAGGGCCATTAGCATAAAGGCAGCAAACAATAAATGCTAAATCGATTGTGGAGAAATGCATACCCTCGATTCTAAGGGGGACGTGGTAAGAGCCACTAATGAAAACACAAAGAAGGTGCTTTGAAAAGGGAAACACGGTGCTACCAGTCAATCAATCACACCCACTGCTGGGCCTATCAACTGAGAAAATGAGAATCAAAAAGTCACAGGCTGGCAATCCTGCACTCCAACAATATTTACCATAGCCAACACTTGGAAGCAATGAAAATGTCCATCAACCGAGAAATGCGCAAAGTAGAAGTGGTCCACGTGCACACTGGGGAATTACTCCAATAAAAACTAAAAATTAAATTTAAAAATCCAACAAAAGTAAGGAGACATCAGCTTGTGTGGGTTTGTCCGGGCACACTCCACTCTAATTTATAACCGAGAAACACCACAGGCCGCAAGGGCTTTTCCCTAGTTACCATGGTGGGGACATAGAAAGGCTGCCGCCCTCTGGCATTTACCTGCAAAAGCAGCTTTAAAGCCTGTGCTAATGGTCATTTCATAGGAACAAGTACTGCAGAACTGTAAATGAAACCTGCCCTCAAAATGTCTTGAGGGAGGTAATGGCCAAAACATTTCAAAATGTGACACATACTTTAAGAGAACACTTTGAAGAACTAAGGGGTAATCACAGGTTGAAAAATAAAAAGGACATGCCTTAAAGCTCAATTTCAACGGATTATGAGGCACAGGCGAATTCAACCACAAAGAGGTATCAGCTCACACTTGTCAGAATAACCATCAGCAAGGAAACTACAAACAATAAATGCTGAAGGTGTTGTGGAGAAATGCATACCCTCAACTTCAAGTGGGACATAACTTGAAAAGGGCCACGAATGAGAACAGAATGGAGGTGCCTTAAAAAGGTAAACATTGAGCTACCGTATGATCCAGCAGGCCCACTCCTCGACCTATAATCTAAGAAGAAAGAATTGGAAAGACACAGGCAGGCAAAACTGCATGGCACAGTATTACAATAGCCAAGATATGGAAGTAACCAAAAAGTCCACCAACAGATGGGTGGACAAAGAAGAACTCCTCCATGTACAGATGGAATATTCGCTAGTGAAAAAAATGAAACAATGCCATTTGCAGCACCATACATGAGTCTAGACGTAATCACGCCACCTGTAGTCAGTGAGAAAGCAAAAGACACATATCCTATCATATCACTTTTAGGAGTTACTTAAAAATTGATACCAATGAAGATATTTCCACAGAGAAAGCAATCACAGATTCATTAAAAAAATTATGGTTCACCAAATACAAAGGGATGAGGATAGGATACATTACCATATTGGGGTTAACAGAGAAATACATACCATGTGAAATATATAATCACCAAAGACGTACGGAAGACCAGGAGAAGACTACTCAACATTGTGTCATAACCTACATGGGAAAAGGATGCGAGGAAGAATAGATTCACGTATATGTGTGAAAGAACCACATCTTGCACACCTAGAACAAACAAACCATTGTAATCAAATTTGCTGGGATAAAAAATAAAAAGTAAATTACAATTATGAACAAGAAGTAATGAGACATAAACATAAAGTGCTTTTTTCCTGGCACATTCCATTCGAATTTACAACCTAGAACACCACATCCATTAAGGCTCTGTTTCCCCAGTTACCAAATTTGGTAAAGGAGAAATGCTGCCACCTTGTGGCCGTTTCCTGCAAGAGCAGCTTTAAACTCACAGCTAATGGTCACTTAACATTCACAAGGACTCAGGGCTGTAAAGGACACCTGCCCTAAAAAATTGTGCTGAAGTAGGGAATGGACAAAAAAATTCAAAACAGGCAAATGTTTCAAGAAGAGGGTATGAGGAGTTAAGTTTTACTCACGCTCTTTTAAAAAAAAAAAGGAAAATGGATAAAAGCTCAACCTCAGGGAGTGTTAGACCCATGCAATCTAATCTACAAAAAGGTTCAACTTAGACCAGTCGACTGACCATCAGCAAAATGTCTACAAACAATAAATGCTGACGGGGTTTTCAAGAACTGTATCCCCTCTACCTGCTGGTGAGACGTAAAGGGGTAACATCCAATAATGAGAAGAGAAAGGAGCTGAGTTTAAAAGTAAAAATGGAGGTACCATTCAATCCAGCAGGCGCACCATTGGACCTCTCACCTGAGAAGACAAGAATCGAGAAGACACAGGCCGCAAAAGCTGCAGTGCAGCCTTATTCACAATAGCCAAGACAGTGAAGCAATCAAAATATCCAACAAGAGGTGAATGGATAAAGAAGAAGTGGTCCATGTACACAATGGAATATTAGCCATGGAAAACAATGAACCATTGCTCTTTGAGGCACCACAAATGGGTCTGGAGATAATCACGAAACATGAGGTAGCTCGGAAACCAAAGACCTGTATTCTATGATATCTCTTATAGGCGTTATCTAATAACTGACACAAATGAATATATTTCCACAGAGAAAGACACTCACAGACTTGAAAACAAACTATGCTCATCTAAAAGGAAAGGTGGGGGGAATGGATAAGTTAAGATTAGTGTTGCTCTATGTATACAAACACATAGTATATACATATCTCAAAAAGACCGACCATGGAGCAAGGGAGGTCTGTGGAACCCTCTGTAACATTTTACATGGGAAGAGGATCTGTACTTGAATAGACATATATAATGTACAAATGAACCAGATTGTGTACACCTAGGACAGACAATATTCGAAGCTTTACCACAATTAAAAAAAAAATTAAAACCAAGAAGAAATAATGAGACATAAACTTATGGGGGTTTCTCCAGGCACATTCCAATTTAATTTACAGCCTAGGAACACGACTTCCAGAAAGGCTCTGCTGCCCTAGTACCCAGATTTGGGAGTGGAGAAATGCTGCCTGCTTGAGGCCACTTCCCACAACAGCAGCTTTAAACCCATTGCTAAGGGTCACTAAATATTCACCAAACTTTCAGTTCGGGAAATGACACCTGCTCTCTAAAAAAATTCTGAGGTGGAAAATCGACCAAAAATTTCAAAATAGGGCAACCTTCCAAGAAGACAATTTCAAGAAATATATTGTACTCCCAACTGTTTCCTTTTTTTTAACAGAAAAGAAAACGGTGGAGAAACATGATGAGTTTTACGAATTTTCAAAGACATGCAAACCCAAATTACAAAACCCTATCAGCACACAGCAGCCAGTAGGGCCATTAGCATAAAGGCAGCAAACAATAAATGCTAAATCGATTGTGGAGAAATGCATACCCTCGATTCTAAGGGGGACGTGGTAAGAGCCACTAATGAAAACACAAAGAAGGTGCTTTGAAAAGGGAAACACGGTGCTACCAGTCAATCAGTCACACCCACTGCTGGGCCTATCAACTGAGAAAATGAGAATCAAAAAGTCACAGGCTGGCAATCCTGCACTCCAACAATATTTACCATAGCCAACACTTGGAAGCAATGAAAATGTCCATCAACCGAGGAATGCGCAAAGTAGAAGTGGTCCACGTGCACACTGGGGAATTACTCCAATAAAAACTAAAAATTAAATTTAAAAATCCAACAAAAGTAAGGAGACATCAGCTTGTGTGGGTTTGTCCGGGCACACTCCACTCTAATTTATAACCGAGAAACACCACAGGCCGCAAGGGCTTTTCCCTAGTTACCATGGTGGGGACATAGAAAGGCTGCCGCCCTCTGGCATTTACCTGCAAAAGCAGCTTTAAAGCCTGTGCTAATGGTCATTTCATAGGAACAAGTACTGCAGAACTGTAAATGAAACCTGCCCTCAAAATGTCTTGAGAGAGGTAATGGCCAAAACATTTCAAAATGTGACACATACTTTAAGAGAACACTTTGAAGAACTAAGGGGTAATCACAGGTTGAAAAATAAAAAGGACATGCCTTAAAGCTCAATTTCAACGGATTATGAGGCACAGGCGAATTCAACCACAAAGAGGTATCAGCTCACACTTGTCAGAATAACCATCAGCATGGAAACTACAAACAATAAATGCTGAAGGTGTTGTGGAGAAATGCATACCCTCAACTTCAAGTGGGACATAACTTGAAAAGGGCCACGAATGAGAACAGAATGGAGGTGCCTTAAAAAGGTAAACATTGAGCTACCATATGATCCAGCAGGCCCACTCCTCGACCTATAATCTAAGAAGAAAGAATTGGAAAGACACAGGCAGGCAAATCTGCATGGCACAGTATTACAATAGCCAAGATATGGAAGTAACCAAAAAGTCCACCAACAGATGGGTGGACAAAGAAGAACTCCTCCATGTACAGATGGAATATTCGCTAGTGAAAAAAATGAAACAATGCCATTTGCAGCACCATACATGAGTCTAGACGTAATCACGCCACCTGTAGTCAGTGAGAAAGCAAAAGACACATATCCTATCATATCACTTTTAGGAGTTACTTAAAAATTGATACCAATGAAGATATTTCCACAGAGAAAGGCAATCACAGATTCATTAAAAAAACTTATGGTTCACCAAATAGAAAGGGATGAGGATTGGATACATTACCATATTGGGGTTAACAGAGATATACATACCATGTGAAATATATAATCACCAAAGACGTACGGAAGACCAGGAGAAGACTACTCAACATTGTGTCATAACCTACATGGGAAAAGGATGCGAGGAAGAATAGATACACGTATATGTGTGAAAGAACCACATCTTGCACACCTAGAACAAACAAACCATTGTAATCAAATTTGCTGGGATAAAAAATAAAAAGTAAATTACAATTATGAACAAGAAGTAATGAGACATAAACATAAAGTGCTTTTTTCCTGGCACATTCCATTCGAATTTACAACCTAGAACACCACTCCCATTAAGGCTCTGTTTCCCCAGTTACCAAATTTGGTAAAGGAGAAATGCTGCCACCATGTGGCCGTTTCCTGCAAGAGCAGCTTTAAACTCACAGCTAATGGTCACTTAACATTCACAAGGACTCAGGGCTGTAAAGGACACCTGCCCTAAAAAATTGTGCTGAAGTAGGGAATGGACAAAAAAATTCAAAACAGGCAAATGTTTCAAGAAGAGAGTATGAGGAGTTAAGTTTTACTCACGCTCTTTTAAAAAAAAAGGAAAATGGATAAAAGCTCAACCTCAGGGAGTGTTAGACCCATGCAATCTAATCTACAAAAAGTTTCAACTTAGACCAGTCGACTGACCATCAGCAAAATGTCTACAAACAATAAATGCTGACGGGGTTTTCAAGAACTGTATCCCCTCTACCTGCTGGTGAGACGTAAACGGGTAACAGCCAATAATGAGAAGAGAAAGGAGCTGTGTTTAAAAGTAAAAATGGAGGTACCATTCAATCCAGCAGGCGCACCATTGGACCTCTCACCTGAGAAGACAAGAATCGAGAAGACACAGGCCGCAAAAGCTGCAGTGCAGCCTTATTCACAATAGCCAAGACAGTGAAGCAATCAAAATATCCAACAAGAGGTGAATGGATAAAGAAGAAGTGGTCCATGTACACAATGGAATATTAGCCATGGAAAACAATGAACCATTGCTCTTTGAGGCACCACAAATGGGTCTGGAGATAATCACGAAACATGAGGTAGCTCGGAAACCAAAGACCTGTATTCTATGATATCACTTATAGGCGTTATCTAATAACTGACACAAATGAATATATTTCCACAGAGAAAGACACTCACAGACTTGAAAACAAACTATGCTCATCTAAAAGGAAAGGTGGGGGGAATGGATAAGTTAAGATTAGTGTTGCTCTATGTATACAAACACATAGTATATACATATCTCAAAAAGACCGACCATGGAGCAAGGGAGGTCTGTGGAACCCTCTGTAACATTTTACATGGGAAGAGGATCTGTACTTGAATAGACATATATAATGTACAAATGAACCAGATTGTGTACACCTAGGACAGACAATATTCGAAGCTTTACCACAATTAAAAAAAAAATTAAAACCAAGAAGAAATAATGAGACATAAACTTATGGGGGTTTCTCCAGGCACATTCCAATTTAATTTACAACCTAGGAACACGACTTCCAGAAAGGCTCTGCTGCCCTAGTACACAGATTTGGGAGTGGAGAAATGCTGCCTGCTTGAGGCCACTTCCCACAACAGCAGCTTTAAACCCATTGCTAAGGGTCACTAAATATTCACCAAACTTGCAGTTCGGGAAATGACACCTGCTCTCTAAAAAAATTCTGAGGTGGAAAATCGACCAAAAATTTCAAAATAGGGCAACCTTCCAAGAAGACAATTTCAAGAAATATATTGTACTCCCAACTGTTTCCTTTTTTTTAACAGAAAAGAAAACGGTGGAGAAACATGATGAGTTTTACGAATTTTCAAAGACATGCAAACCCAAATTACAAAACCCTATCAGCACACAGCAGCCAGTAGGGCCATTAGCATAAAGGCAGCAAACAATAAATGCTAAATCGATTGTGGAGAAATGCATACCCTCGATTCTAAGGGGGACGTGGTAAGAGCCACTAATGAAAACACAAAGAAGGTGCTTTGAAAAGGGAAACACGGTGCTACCAGTCAATCAGTCACACCCACTGCTGGGCCTATCAACTGAGAAAATGAGAATCAAAAAGTCACAGGCTGGCAATCCTGCACTCCAACAATATTTACCATAGCCAACACTTGGAAGCAATGAAAATGTCCATCAACCGAGGAATGCGCAAAGTAGAAGTGGTCCACGTGCACACTGGGGAATTACTCCAATAAAAACTAAAAATTAAATTTAAAAATCCAACAAAAGTAAGGAGACATCAGCTTGTGTGGGTTTGTCCGGGCACACTCCACTCTAATTTATAACCGAGAAACACCACAGGCCGCTAGGGCTTTTCCCTAGTTACCATGGTGGGGACATAGAAAGGCTGCCGCCCTCTGGCATTTACCTGCAAAAGCAGCTTTAAAGCCTGTGCTAATGGTCATTTCTTAGGAACAAGTACTGCAGAACTGTAAATGAAACCTGCCCTCAAAATGTCTTGAGGGAGGTAATGGCCAAAACATTTCAAAATGTGACACATACTTTAAGAGAACACTTTGAAGAACTAAGGGGTAATCACAGGTTGAAAAATAGAAAGGACATGCCTTAAAGCTCAATTTCAACGGATTATGAGGCACAGGCGAATTCAACCACAAAGAGGTATCAGCTCACACTTGTCAGAATAACCATCAGCAAGGAAACTACAAACAATAAATGCTGAAGGTGTTGTGGAGAAATGCATACCCTCAACTTCAAGTGGGACATAACTTGAAAAGGGCCACGAATGAGAACAGAATGGAGGTGCCTTAAAAAGGTAAACATTGAGCTACCGTATGATCCAGCAGGCCCACTCCTCGACCTATAATCTAAGAAGAAAGAATTGGAAAGACACAGGCAGGCAAATCTGCATGGCACAGTATTACAATAGCCAAGATATGGAAGTAACCAAAAAGTCCACCAACAGATGGGTGGACAAAGAAGAACTCCTCCATGTACAGATGGAATATTCGCTAGTGAAAAAAATGAAACAATGCCATTTGCAGCACCATACATGAGTCTAGACGTAATCACGCCACCTGTAGTCAGTGAGAAAGCAAAAGACACATATCCTATCATATCACTTTTAGGAGTTACTTAAAAATTGATACCAATGAAGATATTTCCACAGAGAAAGGCAATCACAGATTCATTAAAAAAACTTATGGTTCACCAAATAGAAAGGGATGAGGATTGGATACATAACCATATTGGGGTTAACAGAGATATACATACCATGTGAAATATATAATCACCAAAGACGTACGGAAGACCAGGAGAAGACTACTCAACATTGTGTCATAACCTACATGGGAAAAGGATGCGAGGAAGAATAGATACACGTATATGTGTGAAAGAACCACATCTTGCACACCTAGAACAAACAAACCATTGTAATCAAATTTGCTGGGATAAAAAATAAAAAGTAAATTACAATTATGAACAAGAAGTAATGAGACATAAACATAAAGTGCTTTTTTCCTGGCACATTCCATTCGAATTTACAACCTAGAACACCACTTCCATTAAGGCTCTGTTTCCCCAGTTACCAAATTTGGTAAAGGAGAAATGCTGCCACCTTGTGGCCGTTTCCTGCAAGAGCAGCTTTAAACTCACAGCTAATGGTCACTTAACATTCACAAGGACTCAGGGCTGTAAAGGACACCTGCCCTAAAAAATTGTGCTGAAGTAGGGAATGGACAAAAAAATTCAAAACAGGCAAATGTTTCAAGAAGAGAGTATGAGGAGTTAAGATTTACTCACGCTCTTTTAAAAAAAAAGGAAAATGGATAAAAGCTCAACCTCAGGGAGTGTTAGACCCATGCAATCTAATCTACAAAAAGGTTCAACTTAGACCAGTCGACTGACCATCAGCAAAATGTCTACAAACAATAAATGCTGACGGGGTTTTCAAGAACTGTATCCCCTCTACCTGCTGGTGAGACGTAAAGGGGTAACAGCCAATAATGAGAAGAGAAAGGAGCTGTGTTTAAAAGTAAAAATGGAGGTACCATTCAATCCAGCAGGCGCACCATTGGACCTCTCACCTGAGAAGACAAGAATCGAGAAGACACAGGCCGCAAAAACTGCAGTGCAGCCTTATTCACAATAGCCAAGACAGTGAAGCAATCAAAATATCCAACAAGAGGTGAATGGATAAAGAAGAAGTGGTCCATGTACACAATGGAATATTAGCCATGGAAAACAATGAACCATTGCTCTTTGAGGCACCACAAATGGGTCTGGAGATAATCACGAAAAATGAGGTAACTCGGAAACCAAAGACCTGTATTCTATGATATCACTTATAGGCGTTATCTAATAACTGACACAAATGAATATATTTCCACAGAGAAAGACACTCACAGACTTGAAAACAAACTATGCTCATCTAAAAGGAAAGGTGGGGGGAATGGATAAGTTAAGATTAGTGTTGCTCTATGTATACAAACACATAGTATATACATATCTCAAAAAGACCGACCATGGAGCAAGGGAGGTCTGTGGAACCCTCTGTAACATTTTACATGGGAAGAAGATCTGTACTTGAATAGATATATATAATGTACAAATGAACCAGATTGTGTACACCTAGGACAGACAATATTCGAAGCTTTACCACAATTAAAAAAAAAATTAAAACCAAGAAGAAATAATGAGACATAAACTTATGGGGGTTTCTCCAGGCACATTCCAATTTAATTTACAACCTAGGAACACGACTTCCAGAAAGGCTCTGCTGCCCTAGCACCCAGATTTGTGAGTGGAGAAATGCTGCCTGCTTGAGGCCACTTCCCACAACAGCAGCTTTAAACACATTGCTAAGGGTCACTAAATATTCACCAAACTTGCAGTTCGGGAAATGACACCTGCTCTCTAAAAAAATTCTGAGGTGGAAAATCGACCAAAAATTTCAAAATAGGGCAACCTTCCAAGAAGACAATTTCAAGAAATATATTGTACTCCCAACTGTTTCCTTTTTTTTAACAGAAAAGAAAACGGTGGAGAAACATGATGAGTTTTACGAATTTTCAAAGACATGCAAACCCAAATTACAAAACCCTATCAGCACACAGCAGCCAGTAGGGCCATTAGCATAAAGGCAGCAAACAATAAATGCTAAATCGATTGTGGAGAAATGCATACCCTCGATTCTAAGGGGGACGTGGTAAGAGCCACTAATGAAAACACAAAGAAGGTGCTTTGAAAAGGGAAACACGGTGCTACCAGTCAATCAGTCACACCCACTGCTGGGCCTATCAACTGAGAAAATGAGAATCAAAAAGTCACAGGCTGGCAATCCTGCACTCCAACAATATTTACCATAGCCAACACTTGGAAGCAATGAAAATGTCCATCAACCGAGGAATGCGCAAAGTAGAAGTGGTCCACGTGCACACTGGGGAATTACTCCAATAAAAACTAAAAATTAAATTTAAAAATCCAACAAAAGTAAGGAGACATCAGCTTGTGTGGGTTTGTCCGGGCACACTCCACTCTAATTTATAACCGAGAAACACCACAGGCCGCTAGGGCTTTTCCCTAGTTACCATGGTGGGGACATAGAAAGGCTGCCGCCCTCTGGCATTTACCTGCAAAAGCAGCTTTAAAGCCTGTGCTAATGGTCATTTCTTAGGAACAAGTACTGCAGAACTGTAAATGAAACCTGCCCTCAAAATGTCTTGAGGGAGGTAATGGCCAAAACATTTCAAAATGTGACACATACTTTAAGAGAACACTTTGAAGAACTAAGGGGTAATCACAGGTTGAAAAATAGAAAGGACATGCCTTAAAGCTCAATTTCAACGGATTATGAGGCACAGGCGAATTCAACCACAAAGAGGTATCAGCTCACACTTGTCAGAATAACCATCAGCAAGGAAACTACAAACAATAAATGCTGAAGGTGTTGTGGAGAAATGCATACCCTCAACTTCAAGTGGGACATAACTTGAAAAGGGCCACGAATGAGAACAGAATGGAGGTGCCTTAAAAAGGTAAACATTGAGCTACCGTATGATCCAGCAGGCCCACTCCTCGACCTATAATCTAAGAAGAAAGAATTGGAAAGACACAGGCAGGCAAATCTGCATGGCACAGTATTACAATAGCCAAGATATGGAAGTAACCAAAAAGTCCACCAACAGATGGGTGGACAAAGAAGAACTCCTCCATGTACAGATGGAATATTCGCTAGTGAAAAAAATGAAACAATGCCATTTGCAGCACCATACATGAGTCTAGACGTAATCACGCCACCTGTAGTCAGTGAGAAAGCAAAAGACACATATCCTATCATATCACTTTTAGGAGTTACTTAAAAATTGATACCAATGAAGATATTTCCACAGAGAAAGGCAATCACAGATTCATTAAAAAAACTTATGGTTCACCAAATAGAAAGGGATGAGGATTGGATACATTACCATATTGGGGTTAACAGAGATATACATACCATGTGAAATATATAATCACCAAAGACGTACGGAAGACCAGGAGAAGACTACTCAACATTGTGTCATAACCTACATGGGAAAAGGATGCGAGGAAGAATAGATACACGTATATGTGTGAAAGAACCACATCTTGCACACCTAGAACAAACAAACCATTGTAATCAAATTTGCTGGGATAAAAAATAAAAAGTAAATTACAATTATGAACAAGAAGTAATGAGACATAAACATAAAGTGCTTTTTTCCTGGCACATTCCATTCGAATTTACAACCTAGAACACCACTCCCATTAAGGCTCTGTTTCCCCAGTTACCAAATTTGGTAAAGGAGAAATGCTGCCACCTTGTGGCCGTTTACTGCAAGAGCAGCTTTAAACTCACAGCTAATGGTCACTTAACATTCACAAGGACTCAGGGCTGTAAAGGACACCTGCCCTAAAAAATTGTGCTGAAGTAGGGAATGGACAAAAAAATTCAAAACAGGCAAATGTTTCAAGAAGAGAGTATGAGGAGTTAAGTTTTACTCACGCTCTTTTAAAAAAAAAGGAAAATGGATAAAAGCTCAACCTCAGGGAGTGTTAGACCCATGCAATCTAATCTACAAAAAGTTTCAACTTAGACCAGTCGACTGACCATCAGCAAAATGTCTACAAACAATAAATGCTGACGGGGTTTTCAAGAACTGTATCCCCTCTACCTGCTGGTGAGACGTAAACGGGTAACAGCCAATAATGAGAAGAGAAAGGAGCTGTGTTTAAAAGTAAAAATGGAGGTACCATTCAATCCAGCAGGCGCACCATTGGACCTCTCACCTGAGAAGACAAGAATCGAGAAGACACAGGCCGCAAAAGCTGCAGTGCAGCCTTATTCACAATAGCCAAGACAGTGAAGCAATCAAAATATCCAACAAGAGGTGAATGGATAAAGAAGAAGTGGTCCATGTACACAATGGAATATTAGCCATGGAAAACAATGAACCATTGCTCTTTGAGGCACCACAAATGGGTCTGGAGATAATCACGAAACATGAGGTAGCTCGGAAACCAAAGACCTGTATTCTATGATATCACTTATAGGCGTTATCTAATAACTGACACAAATGAATATATTTCCACAGAGAAAGACACTCACAGACTTGAAAACAAACTATGCTCATCTAAAAGGAAAGGTGGGGGGAATGGATAAGTTAAGATTAGTGTTGCTATATGTATACAAACACATAGTATATACATATCTCAAAAAGAACGACCATGGAGCAAGGGAGGTCTGTGGAACCATCTGTAACATTTTACATGGGAAGAGGATCTGTACTTGAATAGACATATATAATGTACAAATGAACCAGATTGTGTACACCTAGGACAGACAATATTCGAAGCCTTACCACAATTAAAAAAAAAATTAAAACCAAGAAGAAATAATGAGACATAAACTTATGGGGGTTTCTCCAGGCACATTCCAATTTAATTTACAACCTAGGAACACGACTTCCAGAAAGGCTCTGCTGCCCGAGTACCCAGATTTGGGAGTGGAGAAATGCTGCCTGCTTGAGGCCACTTCTCACAACAGCAGCTTTAAACCCATTGCTAAGGGTCACTAAATATTCACCAAACTTGCAGTTCGGGAAATGACACCTGCTCTCTAAAAAAATTCTGAGGTGGAAAATCGACCAAAAATTTCAAAATAGGGCAACCTTCCAAGAAGACAATTTCAAGAAATATATTGTACTCCCAACTGTTTCCTTTTTTTTAACAGAAAAGAAAACGGTGGAGAAACATGATGAGTTTTACGAATTTTCAAAGACATGCAAACCCAAATTACAAAACCCTATCAGCACACAGCAGCCAGTAGGGCCATTAGCATAAAGGCAGCAAACAATAAATGCTAAATCGATTGTGGAGAAATGCATACCCTCGATTCTAAGGGGGACGTGGTAAGAGCCACTAATGAAAACACAAAGAAGGTGCTTTAAAAGGGAAACACGGTGCTACCAGTCAATCAGTCACACCCACTGCTGGGCCTATCAACTGAGAAAATGAGAATCAAAAAGTCACAGGCTGGCAATCCTGCACTCCAACAATATTTACCATAGCCAACACTTGGAAGCAATGAAAATGTCCATCAACCGAGGAATGCGCAAAGTAGAAGTGGTCCACGTGCACACTGGGGAATTACTCCAATAAAAACTAAAAATTAAATTTAAAAATCCAACAAAAGTAAGGAGACATCAGCTTGTGTGGGTTTGTCCGGGCACACTCCACTCTAATTTATAACCGAGAAACACCACAGGCCGCAAGGGCTTTTCCCTAGTTACCATGGTGGGGACATAGAAAGGCTGCCGCCCTCTGGCATTTACCTGCAAAAGCAGCTTTAAAGCCTGTGCTAATGGTCATTTCATAGGAACAAGTACTGCAGAACTGTAAATGAAACCTGCCCTCAAAATGTCTTGAGGGAGGTAATGGCCAAAACATTTCAAAATGTGACACATACTTTAAGAGAACACTTTGAAGAACTAAGGGGTAATCACAGGTTGAAAAATAAAAAGGACATGCCTTAAAGCTCAATTTCAACGGATTATGAGGCACAGGCGAATTCAACCACAAAGAGGTATCAGCTCACACTTGTCAGAATAACCATCAGCATGGAAACTACAAACAATAAATGCTGAAGGTGTTGTGGAGAAATGCATACCCTCAACTTCAAGTGGGACATAACTTGAAAAGGGCCACGAATGAGAACAGAATGGAGGTGCCTTAAAAAGGTAAACATTGAGCTACCGTATGATCCAGCAGGCCCACTCCTCGACCTATAATCTAAGAAGAAAGAATTGGAAAGACACAGGCAGGCAAATCTGCATGGCACAGTATTACAATAGCCAAGATATGGAAGTAACCAAAAAGTCCACCAACAGATGGGTGGACAAAGAAGAACTCCTCCATGTACAGATGGAATATTCGCTAGTGAAAAAAATGAAACAATGCCATTTGCAGCACCATACATGAGTCTAGACGTAATCACGCCACCTGTAGTCAGTGAGAAAGCAAAAGACACATATCCTATCATATCACTTTTAGGAGTTACTTAAAAATTGATACCAATGAAGATATTTCCACAGAGAAAGGCAATCACAGATTCATTAAAAAAACTTATGGTTCACCAAATAGAAAGGGATGAGGATTGGATACATTACCATATTGGGGTTAACAGAGATATACATACCATGTGAAATATATAATCACCAAAGACGTACGGAAGACCAGGAGAAGACTACTCAACATTGTGTCATAACCTACATGGGAAAAGGATGCGAGGAAGAATAGATACACGTATATGTGTGAAAGAACCACATCTTGCACACCTAGAACAAACAAACCATTGTAATCAAATTTGCTGGGATAAAAAATAAAAAGTAAATTACAATTATGAACAAGAAGTAATGAGACATAAACATAAAGTGCTTTTTTCCTGGCACATTCCATTCGAATTTACAACCTAGAACACCACTTCCATTAAGGCTCTGTTTCCCCAGTTACCAAATTTGGTAAAGGAGAAATGCTGCCACCTTGTGGCCATTTCCTGCAAGAGCAGCTTTAAACTCACAGCTAATGGTCACTTAACATTCACAAGGACTCAGGGCTGTAAAGGACACCTGCCCTAAAAAATTGTGCTGAAGTAGGGAATGGACAAAAAAATTCAAAACAGGCAAATGTTTCAAGAAGAGAGTATGAGGAGTTAAGTTTTACTCACGCTCTTTTAAAAAAAAAGGAAAATGGATAAAAGCTCAACCTCAGGGAGTGTTAGACCCATGCAATCTAATCTACAAAAAGTTTCAACTTAGACCAGTCGACTGACCATCAGCAAAATGTCTACAAACAATAAATGCTGACGGGGTTTTCAAGAACTGTATCCCCTCTACCTGCTGGTGAGACGTAAACGGGTAACAGCCAATAATGAGAAGAGAAAGGAGCTGTGTTTAAAAGTAAAAATGGAGGTACCATTCAATCCAGCAGGCGCACCATTGGACCTCTCACCTGAGAAGACAAGAATCGAGAAGACACAGGCCGCAAAAGCTGCAGTGCAGCCTTATTCACAATAGCCAAGACAGTGAAGCAATCAAAATATCCAACAAGAGGTGAATGGATAAAGAAGAAGTGGTCCATGTACACAATGGAATATTAGCCCTGGAAAACAATGAACCATTGCTCTTTGAGGCACCACAAATGGGTCTGGAGATAATCACGAAACATGAGGTAGCTCGGAAACCAAAGACCTGTATTCTATGATATCACTTATAGGCGTTATCTAATAACTGACACAAATGAATATATTTCCACAGAGAAAGACACTCACAGACTTGAAAACAAACTATGCTCATCTAAAAGGAAAGGTGGGGGGAATGGATAAGTTAAGATTAGTGTTGCTATATGTATACAAACACATAGTATATACATATCTCAAAAAGACCGACCATGGAGCAAGGGAGGTCTGTGGAACCCTCTGTAACATTTTACATGGGAAGAGGATCTGTACTTGAATAGACATATATAATGTACAAATGAACCAGATTGTGTACACCTAGGACAGACAATATTCGAAGCCTTACCACAATTAAAAAAAAAATTAAAACCAAGAAGAAATAATGAGACATAAACTTATGGGGGTTTCTCCAGGCACATTCCAATTTAATTTACAACCTAGGAACACGACTTCCAGAAAGGCTCTGCTGCCCTAGTACCCAGATTTGGGAGTGGAGAAATGCTGCCTGCTTGAGGCCACTTCTCACAACAGCAGCTTTAAACCCATTGCTAAGGGTCACTAAATATTCACCAAACTTGCAGTTCGGGAAATGACACCTGCTCTCTAAAAAAATTCTGAGGTGGAAAATCGACCAAAAATTTCAAAATAGGGCAACCTTCCAAGAAGACAATTTCAAGAAATATATTGTACTCCCAACTGTTTCCTTTTTTTTAACAGAAAAGAAAACGGTGGAGAAACATGATGAGTTTTACGAATTTTCAAAGACATGCAAACCCAAATTACAAAACCCTATCAGCACACAGCAGCCAGTAGGGCCATTAGCATAAAGGCAGCAAACAATAAATGCTAAATCGATTGTGGAGAAATGCATACCCTCGATTCTAAGGGGGACGTGGTAAGAGCCACTAATGAAAACACAAAGAAGGTGCTTTGAAAAGGGAAACACGGTGCTACCAGTCAATCAGTCACACCCACTGCTGGGCCTATCAACTGAGAAAATGAGAATCAAAAAGTCACAGGCTGGCAATCCTGCACTCCAACAATATTTACCATAGCCAACACTTGGAAGCAATGAAAATGTCCATCAACCGAGGAATGCGCAAAGTAGAAGTGGTCCACGTGCACACTGGGGAATTACTCCAATAAAAACTAAAAATTAAATTTAAAAATCCAACAAAAGTAAGGAGACATCAGCTTGTGTGGGTTTGTCCGGGCACACTCCACTCTAATTTATAACCGAGAAACACCACAGGCCGCAAGGGCTTTTCCCTAGTTACCATGGTGGGGACATAGAAAGGCTGCCGCCCTCTGGCATTTACCTGCAAAAGCAGCTTTAAAGCCTGTGCTAATGGTCATTTCATAGGAACAAGTACTGCAGAACTGTAAATGAAACCTGCCCTCAAAATGTCTTGAGGGAGGTAATGGCCAAAACATTTCAAAATGTGACACATACTTTAAGAGAACACTTTGAAGAACTAAGGGGTAATCACAGGTTGAAAAATAAAAAGGACATGCCTTAAAGCTCAATTTCAACGGATTATGAGGCACAGGCGAATTCAACCACAAAGAGGTATCAGCTCACACTTGTCAGAATAACCATCAGCATGGAAACTACAAACAATAAATGCTGAAGGTGTTGTGGAGAAATGCATACCCTCAACTTCAAGTGGGACATAACTTAAAAAGGGCCACGAATGAGAACAGAATGGAGGTGCCTTAAAAAGGTAAACATTGAGCTACCGTATGATCCAGCAGGCCCACTGCTCGACCTATAATCTAAGAAGAAAGAATTGGAAAGACACAGGCAGGCAAATCTGCATGGCACAGTATTACAATAGCCAAGATATGGAAGTAACCAAAAAGTCCACCAACAGATGGGTGGACAAAGAAGAACTCCTCCATGTACAGATGGAATATTCGCTAGTGAAAAAAATGAAACAATGCCATTTGCAGCACCATACATGAGTCTAGACGTAATCACGCCACCTGTAGTCAGTGAGAAAGCAAAAGACACATATCCTATCATATCACTTTTAGGAGTTACTTAAAAATTGATACCAATGAAGATATTTCCACAGAGAAAGGCAATCACAGATTCATTAAAAAAATTATGGTTCACCAAATACAAAGGGATGAGGATTGGATACATTACCATATTGGGGTTAACAGAGTTATACATACCATGTGAAATATATAATCACCAAAGACGTACGGAAGACCAGGAGAAGACTACTCAACATTGTGTCATAACCTACATGGGAAAAGGATGCGAGGAAGAATAGATACACGTATATGTGTGAAAGAACCACATCTTGCACACCTAGAACAAACAAACCATTGTAATCAAATTTGCTGGGATAAAAAATAAAAAGTAAATTACAATTATGAACAAGAAGTAATGAGACATAAACATAAAGTGCTTTTTTCCTGGCACATTCCATTCGAATTTACAACCTAGAACACCACTCCCATTAAGGCTCTGTTTCCCCAGTTACCAAATTTGGTAAAGGAGAAATGCTGCCACCTTGTGGCCGTTTACTGCAAGAGCAGCTTTAAACTCACAGCTAATGGTCACTTAACATTCACAAGGACTCAGGGCTGTAAAGGACACCTGCCCTAAAAAATTGTGCTGAAGTAGGGAATGGACAAAAAAATTCAAAACAGGCAAATGTTTCAAGAAGAGAGTATGAGGAGTTAAGTTTTACTCACGCTCTTTTAAAAAAAAAGGAAAATGGATAAAAGCTCAACCTCAGGGAGTGTTAGACCCATGCAATCTAATCTACAAAAAGTTTCAACTTAGACCAGTCGACTGACCATCAGCAAAATGTCTACAAACAATAAATGCTGACGGGGTTTTCAAGAACTGTATCCCCTCTACCTGCTGGTGAGACGTAAACGGGTAACAGCCAATAATGAGAAGAGAAAGGAGCTGTGTTTAAAAGTAAAAATGGAGGTACCATTCAATCCAGCAGGCGCACCATTGGACCTCTCACCTGAGAAGACAAGAATCGAGAAGACACAGGCCGCAAAAGCTGCAGTGCAGCCTTATTCACAATAGCCAAGACAGTGAAGCAATCAAAATATCCAACAAGAGGTGAATGGATAAAGAAGAAGTGGTCCATGTACACAATGGAATATTAGCCCTGGAAAACAATGAACCATTGCTCTTTGAGGCACCACAAATGGGTCTGGAGATAATCACGAAACATGAGGTAGCTCGGAAACCAAAGACCTGTATTCTATGATATCACTTATAGGCGTTATCTAATAACTGACACAAATGAATATATTTCCACAGAGAAAGACACTCACAGACTTGAAAACAAACTATGCTCATCTAAAAGGAAAGGTGGGGGGAATGGATAAGTTAAGATTAGTGTTGCTATATGTATACAAACACATAGTATATACATATCTCAAAAAGACCGACCATGGAGCAAGGGAGGTCTGTGGAACCCTCTGTAACATTTTACATGGGAAGAGGATCTGTACTTGAATAGACATATATAATGTACAAATGAACCAGATTGTGTACACCTAGGACAGACAATATTCGAAGCCTTACCACAATTAAAAAAAAATTAAAACCAAGAAGAAATAATGAGACATAAACTTATGGGGGTTTCTCCAGGCACATTCCAATTTAATTTACAACCTAGGAACACGACTTCCAGAAAGGCTCTGCTGCCCTAGTACCCAGATTTGGGAGTGGAGAAATGCTGCCTGCTTGAGGCCACTTCCCACAACAGCAGCTTTAAACCCATTGCTAAGGGTCACTAAATATTCACCAAACTTGCAGTTCGGGAAATGACACCTGCTCTCTAAAAAAATTCTGAGGTGGAAAATCGACCAAAAATTTCAAAATAGGGCAACCTTCCAAGAAGACAATTTCAAGAAATATATTGTACTCCCAACTGTTTCCTTTTTTTTAACAGAAAAGAAAACGGTGGAGAAACATGATGAGTTTTACGAATTTTCAAAGACATGCAAACCCAAATTACAAAACCCTATCAGCACACAGCAGCCAGTAGGGCCATTAGCATAAAGGCAGCAAACAATAAATGCTAAATCGATTGTGGAGAAATGCATACCCTCGATTCTAAGGGGGACGTGGTAAGAGCCACTAATGAAAACACAAAGAAGGTGCTTTGAAAAGGGAAACACGGTGCTACCAGTCAATCAATCACACCCACTGCTGGGCCTATCAACTGAGAAAATGAGAATCAAAAAGTCACAGGCTGGCAATCCTGCACTCCAACAATATTTACCATAGCCAACACTTGGAAGCAATGAAAATGTCCATCAACCGAGAAATGCGCAAAGTAGAAGTGGTCCACGTGCACACTGGGGAATTACTCCAATAAAAACTAAAAATTAAATTTAAAAATCCAACAAAAGTAAGGAGACATCAGCTTGTGTGGGTTTGTCCGGGCACACTCCACTCTAATTTATAACCGAGAAACACCACAGGCCGCAAGGGCTTTTCCCTAGTTACCATGGTGGGGACATAGAAAGGCTGCCGCCCTCTGGCATTTACCTGCAAAAGCAGCTTTAAAGCCTGTGCTAATGGTCATTTCATAGGAACAAGTACTGCAGAACTGTAAATGAAACCTGCCCTCAAAATGTCTTGAGGGAGGTAATGGCCAAAACATTTCAAAATGTGACACATACTTTAAGAGAACACTTTGAAGAACTAAGGGGTAATCACAGGTTGAAAAATAAAAAGGACATGCCTTAAAGCTCAATTTCAACGGATTATGAGGCACAGGCGAATTCAACCACAAAGAGGTATCAGCTCACACTTGTCAGAATAACCATCAGCAAGGAAACTACAAACAATAAATGCTGAAGGTGTTGTGGAGAAATGCATACCCTCAACTTCAAGTGGGACATAACTTGAAAAGGGCCACGAATGAGAACAGAATGGAGGTGCCTTAAAAAGGTAAACATTGAGCTACCGTATGATCCAGCAGGCCCACTCCTCGACCTATAATCTAAGAAGAAAGAATTGGAAAGACACAGGCAGGCAAATCTGCATGGCACAGTATTACAATAGCCAAGATATGGAAGTAACCAAAAAGTCCACCAACAGATGGGTGGACAAAGAAGAACTCCTCCATGTACAGATGGAATATTCGCTAGTGAAAAAAATGAAACAATGCCATTTGCAGCACCATACATGAATCTAGACGTAATCACGCCACCTGTAGTCAGTGAGAAAGCAAAAGACACATATCCTATCATATCACTTTTAGGAGTTACTTAAAAATTGATACCAATGAAGATATTTCCACAGAGAAAGGCAATCACAGATTCATTAAAAAAACTTATGGTTCACCAAATAGAAAGGGATGAGGATTGGATACATTACCATATTGGGGTTAACAGAGATATACATACCATGTGAAATATATAATCACCAAAGACGTACGGAAGACCAGGAGAAGACTACTCAACATTGTGTCATAACCTACATGGGAAAAGGATGCGAGGAAGAATAGATACACGTATATGTGTGAAAGAACCACATCTTGCACACCTAGAACAAACAAACCATTGTAATGAAATTTGCTGGGATAAAAAATAAAAAGTAAATTACAATTATGAACAAGAAGTAATGAGACATAAACATAAAGTGCTTTTTTCCTGGCACATTCCATTCGAATTTACAACCTAGAACACCACTCCCATTAAGGCTCTGTTTCCCCAGTTACCAAATTTGGTAAAGGAGAAATGCTGCCACCTTGTGGCCATTTCCTGCAAGAGCAGCTTTAAACTCACAGCTAATGGTCACTTAACATTCACAAGGACTCAGGGCTGTAAAGGACACCTGCCCTAAAAAATTGTGCTGAAGTAGGGAATGGACAAAAAAATTCAAAACAGGCAAATGTTTCAAGAAGAGAGTATGAGGAGTTAAGTTTTACTCACGCTCTTTTAAAAAAAAAGGAAAATGGATAAAAGCTCAACCTCAGGGAGTGTTAGACCCATGCAATCTAATCTACAAAAAGTTTCAACTTAGACCAGTCGACTGACCATCAGCAAAATGTCTACAAACAATAAATGCTGACGGGGTTTTCAAGAACTGTATCCCCTCTACCTGCTGGTGAGACGTAAACGGGTAACAGCCAATAATGAGAAGAGAAAGGAGCTGTGTTTAAAAGTAAAAATGGAGGTACCATTCAATCCAGCAGGCGCACCATTGGACCTCTCACCTGAGAAGACAAGAATCGAGAAGACACAGGCCGCAAAAGCTGCAGTGCAGCCTTATTCACAATAGCCAAGACAGTGAAGCAATCAAAATATCCAACAAGAGGTGAATGGATAAAGAAGAAGTGGTCCATGTACACAATGGAATATTAGCCATGGAAAACAATGAACCATTGCTCTTTGAGGCACCACAAATGGGTCTGGAGATAATCACGAAACATGAGGTAGCTCGGAAACCAAAGACCTGTATTCTATGATATCACTTATAGGCGTTATCTAATAACTGACACAAATGAATATATTTCCACAGAGAAAGACACTCACAGACTTGAAAACAAACTATGCTCATCTAAAAGGAAAGGTGGGGGGAATGGATAAGTTAAGATTACTGTTGCTATATGTATACAAACACATAGTATATACATATCTCAAAAAGACCGACCATGGAGCAAGGGAGGTCTGTGGAACCCTCTGTAACATTTTACATGGGAAGAGGATCTGTACTTGAATAGACATATATAATGTACAAATGAACCAGATTGTGTACACCTAGGACAGACAATATTCGAAGCCTTACCACAATTAAAAAAAAATTAAAACCAAGAAGAAATAATGAGACATAAACTTATGGGGGTTTCTCCAGGCACATTCCAATTTAATTTACAACCTAGGAACACGACTTCCAGAAAGGCTCTGCTGCCCTAGTACCCAGATTTGGGAGTGGAGAAATGCTGCCTGCTTGAGGCCACTTCCCACAACAGCAGCTTTAAACCCATTGCTAAGGGTCACTAAATATTCACCAAACTTGCAGTTCGGGAAATGACACCTGCTCTCTAAAAAAATTCTGAGGTGGAAAATCGACCAAAAATTTCAAAATAGGGCAACCTTCCAAGAAGACAATTTCAAGAAATATATTGTACTCCCAACTGTTTCCTTTTTTTTAACAGAAAAGAAAACGGTGGAGAAACATGATGAGTTTTACGAATTTTCAAAGACATGCAAACCCAAATTACAAAACCCTATCAGCACACAGCAGCCAGTAGGGCCATTAGCATAAAGGCAGCAAACAATAAATGCTAAATCGATTGTGGAGAAATGCATACCCTCGATTCTAAGGGGGACGTGGTAAGAGCCACTAATGAAAACACAAAGAAGGTGCTTTGAAAAGGGAAACACGGTGCTACCAGTCAATCAATGACACACACTGCTGGGCCTATCAACTGAGAAAATGAGAATCAAAAAGTCACAGGCTGGCAATCCTGCACTCCAACAATATTTACCATAGCCAACACTTGGAAGCAATGAAAATGTCCATCAACCGAGAAATGCGCAAAGTAGAAGTGGTCCACGTGCACACTGGGGAATTACTCCAATAAAAACTAAAAATTAAATTTAAAAATCCAACAAAAGTAAGGAGACATCAGCTTGTGTGGGTTTGTCCGGGCACACTCCACACTAATTTATAACCGAGAAACACCACAGGCCGCAAGGGCTTTTCCCTAGTTACCATGGTGGGGACATAGAAAGGCTGCCGCCCTCTGGCATTTACCTGCAAAAGCAGCTTTAAAGCCTGTGCTAATGGTCATTTCATAGGAACAAGTACTGCAGAACTGTAAATGAAACCTGCCCTCAAAATGTCTTGAGAGAGGTAATGGCCAAAACATTTCAAAATGTGACACATACTTTAAGAGAACACTTTGAAGAACTAAGGGGTAATCACAGGTTGAAAAATAAAAAGGACATGCCTTAAAGCTCAATTTCAACGGATTATGAGGCACAGGCGAATTCAACCACAAAGAGGTATCAGCTCACACTTGTCAGAATAACCATCAGCAAGGAAACTACAAACAATAAATGCTGAAGGTGTTGTGGAGAAATGCATACCCTCAACTTCAAGTGGGACATAACTTGAAAAGGGCCACGAATGAGAACAGAATGGAGGTGCCTTAAAAAGGTAAACATTGAGCTACCGTATGATCCAGCAGGCCCACTCCTCGACCTATAATCTAAGAAGAAAGAATTGGAAAGACACAGGCAGGCAAATCTGCATGGCACAGTATTACAATAGCCAAGATATGGAAGTAACCAAAAAGTCCACCAACAGATGGGTGGACAAAGAAGAACTCCTCCATGTACAGATGGAATATTCGCTAGTGAAAAAATGAAACAATGCCATTTGCAGCACCATACATGAATCTAGACGTAATCACGCCACCTGTAGTCAGTGAGAAAGCAAAAGACACATATCCTATCATATCACTTTTAGGAGTTACTTAAAAATTGATACCAATGAAGATATTTCCACAGAGAAAGGCAATCACAGATTCATTAAAAAAACTTATGGTTCACCAAATAGAAAGGGATGAGGATTGGATACATTACCATATTGGGGTTAACAGAGATATACATACCATGTGAAATATATAATCACCAAAGACGTACGGAAGACCAGGAGAAGACTACTCAACATTGTGTCATAACCTACATGGGAAAAGGATGCGAGGAAGAATAGATACACGTATATGTGTGAAAGAACCACATCTTGCACACCTAGAACAAACAAACCATTGTAATCAAATTTGCTGGGATAAAAAATAAAAAGTAAATTACAATTATGAACAAGAAGTAATGAGACATAAACATAAAGTGCTTTTTTCCTGGCACATTCCATTCGAATTTACAACCTAGAACACCACTTCCATTAAGGCTCTGTTTCCCCAGTTACCAAATTTGGTAAAGGAGAAATGCTGCCACCTTGTGGCCATTTCCTGCAAGAGCAGCTTTAAACTCACAGCTAATGGTCACTTAACATTCACAAGGACTCAGGGCTGTAAAGGACACCTGCCCTAAAAAATTGTGCTGAAGTAGGGAATGGACAAAAAAATTCAAAACAGGCAAATGTTTCAAGAAGAGAGTATGAGGAGTTAAGTTTTACTCACGCTCTTTTAAAAAAAAAGGAAAATGGATAAAAGCTCAACCTCAGGGAGTGTTAGACCCATGCAATCTAATCTACAAAAAGTTTCAACTTAGACCAGTCGACTGACCATCAGCAAAATGTCTACAAACAATAAATGCTGACGGGGTTTTCAAGAACTGTATCCCCTCTACCTGCTGGTGAGACGTAAACGGGTAACAGCCAATAATGAGAAGAGAAAGGAGCTGTGTTTAAAAGTAAAAATGGAGGTACCATTCAATCCAGCAGGCGCACCATTGGACCTCTCACCTGAGAAGACAAGAATCGAGAAGACACAGGCCGCAAAAGCTGCAGTGCAGCCTTATTCACAATAGCCAAGACAGTGAAGCAATCAAAATATCCAACAAGAGGTGAATGGATAAAGAAGAAGTGGTCCATGTACACAATGGAATATTAGCCATGGAAAACAATGAACCATTGCTCTTTGAGGCACCACAAATGGGTCTGGAGATAATCACGAAACATGAGGTAGCTCGGAAACCAAAGACCTGTATTCTATGATATCACTTATAGGCGTTATCTAATAACTGACACAAATGAATATATTTCCACAGAGAAAGACACTCACAGACTTGAAAACAAACTATGCTCATCTAAAAGGAAAGGTGGGGGGAATGGATAAGTTAAGATTACTGTTGCTATATGTATACAAACACATAGTATATACATATCTCAAAAAGACCGACCATGGAGCAAGGGAGGTCTGTGGAACCCTCTGTAACATTTTACATGGGAAGAGGATCTGTACTTGAATAGACATATATAATGTACAAATGAACCAGATTGTGTACACCTAGGACAGACAATATTCGAAGCCTTACCACAATTAAAAAAAAATTAAAACCAAGAAGAAATAATGAGACATAAACTTATGGGGGTTTCTCCAGGCACATTCCAATTTAATTTACAACCTAGGAACACGACTTCCAGAAAGGCTCTGCTGCCCTAGTACCCAGATTTGGGAGTGGAGAAATGCTGCCTGCTTGAGGCCACTTCCCACAACAGCAGCTTTAAACCCATTGCTAAGGGTCACTAAATATTCACCAAACTTGCAGTTCGGGAAATGACACCTGCTCTCTAAAAAAATTCTGAGGTGGAAAATCGACCAAAAATTTCAAAATAGGGCAACCTTCCAAGAAGACAATTTCAAGAAATATATTGTACTCCCAACTGTTTCCTTTTTTTTAACAGAAAAGAAAACGGTGGAGAAACATGATGAGTTTTACGAATTTTCAAAGACATGCAAACCCAAATTACAAAACCCTATCAGCACACAGCAGCCAGTAGGGCCATTAGCATAAAGGCAGCAAACAATAAATGCTAAATCGATTGTGGAGAAATGCATACCCTCGATTCTAAGGGGGACGTGGTAAGAGCCACTAATGAAAACACAAAGAAGGTGCTTTGAAAAGGGAAACACGGTGCTACCAGTCAATCAATGACACCCACTGCTGGGCCTATCAACTGAGAAAATGAGAATCAAAAAGTCACAGGCTGGCAATCCTGCACTCCAACAATATTTACCATAGCCAACACTTGGAAGCAATGAAAATGTCCATCAACCGAGAAATGCGCAAAGTAGAAGTGGTCCACGTGCACACTGGGGAATTACTCCAATAAAAACTAAAAATTAAATTTAAAAATCCAACAAAAGTAAGGAGACATCAGCTTGTGTGGGTTTGTCCGGGCACACTCCACTCTAATTTATAACCGAGAAACACCACAGGCCGCAAGGGCTTTTCCCTAGTTACCATGGTGGGGACATAGAAAGGCTGCCGCCCTCTGGCATTTACCTGCAAAAGCAGCTTTAAAGCCTGTGTTAATGGTCATTTCATAGGAACAAGTACTGCAGAACTGTAAATGAAACCTGCCCTCAAAATGTCTTGAGGGAGGTAATGGCCAAAACATTTCAAAATGTGACACATACTTTAAGAGAACACTTTGAAGAACTAAGGGGTAATCACAGGTTGAAAAATAAAAAGGACATGCCTTAAAGCTCAATTTCAACGGATTATGAGGCACAGGCGAATTCAACCACAAAGAGGTATCAGCTCACACTTGTCAGAATAACCATCAGCAAGGAAACTACAAACAATAAATGCTGAAGGTGTTGTGGAGAAATGCATACCCTCAACTTCAAGTGGGACATAACTTGAAAAGGGCCACGAATGAGAACAGAATGGAGGTGCCTTAAAAAGGTAAACATTGAGCTACCGTATGATCCAGCAGGCCCACTCCTCGACCTATAATCTAAGAAGAAAGAATTGGATAGACACAGGCAGGCAAATCTGCATGGCACAGTATTACAATAGCCAAGATATGGAAATAACCAAAAAGTCCACCAACAGATGGGTGGACAAAGAAGAACTCCTCCATGTACAGATGGAATATTCGCTAGTGAAAAAAATGAAACAATGCCATTTGCAGCACCATACATGAGTCTAGACGTAATCACGCCACCTGTAGTCAGTGAGAAAGCAAAAGACACATATCCTATCATATCACTTTTAGGAGTTACTTAAAAATTGATACCAATGAAGATATTTCCACAGAGAAAGGCAATCACAGATTCATTAAAAAAACTTATGGTTCACCAAATACAAAGGGATGAGGATTGGATACATTACCATATTGGGGTTAACAGAGATATACATACCATGTGAAATATATAATCACCAAAGACTTACGGAAGACCAGGAGAAGACTACTCAACATTGTGTCATAACCTACATGGGAAAAGGATGCGAGGAAGAATAGATACACGTATATGTGTGAAAGAACCACATCTTGCACACCTAGAACAAACAAACCATTGTAATCAAATTTGCTGGGATAAAAAATAAAAAGTAAATTACAATTATGAACAAGAAGTAATGAGACATAAACATAAAGTGCTTTTTTCCTGGCACATTCCATTCGAATTTACAACCTAGAACACCACTTCCATTAAGGCTCTGTTTCCCCAGTTACCAAATTTGGTAAAGGAGAAATGCTGCCACCTTGTGGCCGTTTCCTGCAAGAGCAGCTTTAAACTCACAGCTAATGGTCACTTAACATTCACAAGGACTCAGGGCTGTAAAGGACACCTGCCATAAAAAATTGTGCTGAAGTAGGGAATGGACAAAAAAATTCAAAACAGGCAAATGTTTCAAGAAGAGGGTATGAGGAGTTAAGTTTTACTCACGCTCTTTTTAAAAAAAAGGAAAATGGATAAAAGCTCAACCTCAGGGAGTGTTAGACCCATGCAATCTAATCTACAAAAAGTTTCAACTTAGACCAGTCAACTGACCATCAGCAAAATGTCTACAAACAATAAATGCTGACGGGGTTTTCAAGAACTGTATCCCCTCTACCTGCTGGTGAGACGTAAAGGGGTAACAGCCAATAATGAGAAGAGAAAGGAGCTGTGTTTAAAAGTAAAAATGGAGGTACCATTCAATCCAGCAGGCGCACCATTGGACCTCTCACCTGAGAAGACAAGAATCGAGAAGACACAGGCCGCAAAAGCTGCAGTGCAGCTTTATTCACAATAGCCAAGACAGTGAAGCAATCAAAATATCCAACAAGAGGTGAATGGATAAAGAAGAAGTGGTCCATGTACACAATGGAATATTAGCCATGGAAAACAATGAACCATTGCTCTTTGAGGCACCACAAATGGGTCTGGAGAGAATCACGAAACATGAGGTAGCTCGGAAACCAAAGACCTGTATTCTGTGATATCACTTATAGGCGTTATCTAATAACTGACACAAATGAATATATTTCCACAGAGAAAGACACTCACAGACTTAGAAAACAAACTATGCTCATCTAAAAGGAAAGGTGGGGGGAATGGATAAGTTAAGATTAGTGTTGCTCTAT
This sequence comes from Eschrichtius robustus, assembly GCF_028021215.1. Classification (NCBI taxonomy): domain Eukaryota; kingdom Metazoa; phylum Chordata; class Mammalia; order Artiodactyla; family Eschrichtiidae; genus Eschrichtius; species Eschrichtius robustus. Next base: position 78,407,336 of record NC_090832.1, read on the forward strand.
GTATACAAACACATAGTATATACATATCTCAAAAAGACCGACCATGGAGCAAGGGAGGTCTGTGGAACCCTCTGTAACATTTTACATGGGAAGAGGATCTGTACTTGAATAGACATATATAATGTACAAATGAACCAGATTGTGTATACCTAGGACAGACAATATTCGAAGCTTTACCACAATTAAAAAATAATTTAAAACCAAGAAGAAATAATGAGACATAAACTTATGGGGGTTTCTCCAGGCACATTCCAATTTAATTTACAACCTAGGATCACGACTTCCAGAAAGGCTCTGCTGCCCTAGTACCCAGATTTGGGAGTGGAGAAATGCTGCCTGCTTGAGGCCACTTCCCACAACAGCAGCTTTAAACCCATTGCTAAGGGTCACTAAATATTCACCAAAATTGCAGTTCAGCAAATGACGCCTGCTCTCTAAAAAAATTCTGAGGTGGAAAATCGACCAAAAATTTCAAAATAGGGCAACCTTCCAAGAAGACAATTTCAAGAAATATATTGTACTCCCAACTGTTTCCTTTTTTTTAACAGAAAAGAAAACGGTGGAGAAACATGATGAGTTTTACGAATTTTCAAAGACATGCAAACCCAAATTACAAAACCCTATCAGCACACAGCAGCCAGTAGGGCCATTAGCATAAAGGCAGCAAACAATAAATGCTAAATCGATTGTGGAGAAATGCATACCCTCGATTCTAAGGGGGACGTGGTAAGAGCCACTAATGAAAACACAAAGAAGGTGCTTTGAAAAGGGAAACACGGTGCTACCAGTCAATCAGTCACACCCACTGCTGGGCCTATCAACTGAGAAAATGAGAATCAAAAAGTCACAGGCTGGCAATCCTGCACTCCAACAATATTTACCATAGCCAACACTTGGAAGCAATGAAAATGTCCATCAACCGAGGAATGCGCAAAGTAGAAGTGGTCCACGTGCACACTGGGGAATTACTCCAATAAAAACTAAAAATTAAATTTAAAAATCCAACAAAAGTAAGGAGACATCAGCTTGTGTGGGTTTGTCCGGGCACACTCCACTCTAATTTATAACCGAGAAACACCACAGGCCGCAAGGGCTTTTCCCTAGTTACCATGGTGGGGACATAGAAAGGCTGCCGCCCTCTGGCATTTACCTGCAAAAGCAGCTTTAAAGCCTGTGCTAATGGTCATTTCATAGGAACAAGTACTGCAGAACTGTAAATGAAACCTGCCCTCAAAATGTCTTGAGGGAGGTAATGGCCAAAACATTTCAAAATGTGACACATACTTTAAGAGAACACTTTGAAGAACTAAGGGGTAATCACAGGTTGAAAAATAAAAAGGACATGCCTTAAAGCTCAATTTCAACGGATTATGAGGCACAGGCGAATTCAACCACAAAGAGGTATCAGCTCACACTTGTCAGAATAACCATCAGCATGGAAACTACAAACAATAAATGCTGAAGGTGTTGTGGAGAAATGCATACCCTCAACTTCAAGTGGGACATAACTTGAAAAGGGCCACGAATGAGAACAGAATGGAGGTGCCTTAAAAAGGTAAACATTGAGCTACCGTATGATCCAGCAGGCCCACTGCTCGACCTATAATCTAAGAAGAAAGAATTGGAAAGACACAGGCAGGCAAATCTGCATGGCACAGTATTACAATAGCCAAGATATGGAAGTAACCAAAAAGTCCACCAACAGATGGGTGGACAAAGAAGAACTCCTCCATGTACAGATGGAATATTCGCTAGTGAAAAAAATGAAACAATGCCATTTGCAGCACCATACATGAGTCTAGACGTAATCACGCCACCTGTAGTCAGTGAGAAAGCAAAAGACACATATCCTATCATATCACTTTTAGGAGTTACTTAAAAATTGATACCAATGAAGATATTTCCACAGAGAAAGGCAATCACAGATTCATTAAAAAAATTATGGTTCACCAAATACAAAGGGATGAGGATTGGATACATTACCATATTGGGGTTAACAGAGATATACATACCATGTGAAATATATAATCACCAAAGACGTACGGAAGACCAGGAGAAGACTACTCAACATTGTGTCATAACCTACATGGGAAAAGGATGCGAGGAAGAATAGATACACGTATATGTGTGAAAGAACCACATCTTGCACACCTAGAACAAACAAACCATTGTAATCAAATTTGCTGGGATAAAAAATAAAAAAGTAAATTACAATTATGAACAAGAAGTAATGAGACATAAACATAAAGTGCTTTTTTCCTGGCACATTCCATTCGAATTTACAACCTAGAACACCACTCCCATTAAGGCTCTGTTTCCCCAGTTACCAAATTTGGTAAAGGAGAAATGCTGCCACCTTGTGGCCGTTTACTGCAAGAGCAGCTTTAAACTCACAGCTAATGGTCACTTAACATTCACAAGGACTCAGGGCTGTAAAGGACACCTGCCCTAAAAAATTGTGCTGAAGTAGGGAATGGACAAAAAAATTCAAAACAGGCAAATGTTTCAAGAAGAGAGTATGAGGAGTTAAGTTTTACTCACGCTCTTTTAAAAAAAAAGGAAAATGGATAAAAGCTCAACCTCAGGGAGTGTTAGACCCATGCAATCTAATCTACAAAAAGTTTCAACTTAGACCAGTCGACTGACCATCAGCAAAATGTCTACAAACAATAAATGCTGACGGGGTTTTCAAGAACTGTATCCCCTCTACCTGCTGGTGAGACGTAAACGGGTAACAGCCAATAATGAGAAGAGAAAGGAGCTGTGTTTAAAAGTAAAAATGGAGGTACCATTCAATCCAGCAGGCGCACCATTGGACCTCTCACCTGAGAAGACAAGAATCGAGAAGACACAGGCCGCAAAAGCTGCAGTGCAGCCTTATTCACAATAGCCAAGACAGTGAAGCAATCAAAATATCCAACAAGAGGTGAATGGATAAAGAAGAAGTGGTCCATGTACACAATGGAATATTAGCCATGGAAAACAATGAACCATTGCTCTTTGAGGCACCACAAATGGGTCTGGAGATAATCACGAAACATGAGGTAGCTCGGAAACCAAAGACCTGTATTCTATGATATCACTTATAGGCGTTATCTAATAACTGACACAAATGAATATATTTCCACAGAGAAAGACACTCACAGACTTGAAAACAAACTATGCTCATCTAAAAGGAAAGGTGGGGGGAATGGATAAGTTAAGATTAGTGTTGCTATATGTATACAAACACATAGTATATACATATCTCAAAAAGACCGACCATGGAGCAAGGGAGGTCTGTGGAACCCTCTGTAACATTTTACATGGGAAGAGGATCTGTACTTGAATAGACATATATAATGTACAAATGAACCAGATTGTGTACACCTAGGAAAAACAATATTCGAAGCCTTACCAGAATTAAAAAAAAATTAAAACCAAGAAGAAATATTGAGACATAAACTTATGGGGGTTTCTCCAGGCACATTCCAATTTAATTTACAACCTAGGAACAGGACTTCCAGAAAGGCTCTGCTGCCCTAGTACCCAGATTTGGGAGTGGAGAAATGCTGCCTGCTTGAGGCCACTTCCCACAACAGCAGCTTTAAACCCATTGCTAAGGGTCACTAAATATTCACCAAACTTGCAGTTCGGGAAATGACACCTGCTCTCTAAAAAAATTCTGAGGTGGAAAATCGACCAAAAATTTCAAAATAGGGCAACCTTCCAAGAAGACAATTTCAAGAAATATATTGTACTCCCAACTGTTTCCTTTTTTTTAACAGAAAAGAAAACGGTGGAGAAACATGATGAGTTTTACGAATTTTCAAAGACATGCAAACCCAAATTACAAAACCCTATCAGCACACAGCAGCCAGTAGGGCCATTAGCATAAAGGCAGCAAACAATAAATGCTAAATCGATTGTGGAGAAATGCATACCCTCGATTCTAAGGGGGACGTGGTAAGAGCCACTAATGAAAACACAAAGAAGGTGCTTTGAAAAGGGAAACACGGTGCTACCAGTCAATCAATGACACCCACTGCTGGGCCTATCAACTGAGAAAATGAGAATCAAAAAGTCACAGGCTGGCAATCCTGCACTCCAACAATATTTACCATAGCCAACACTTGGAAGCAATGAAAATGTCCATCAACCGAGAAATGCGCAAAGTAGAAGTGGTCCACGTGCACACTGGGGAATTACTCCAATAAAAACTAAAAATTAAATTTAAAAATCCAACAAAAGTAAGGAGACATCAGCTTGTGTGGGTTTGTCCGGGCACACTCCACTCTAATTTATAACCGAGAAACACCACAGGCCGCAAGGGCTTTTCCCTAGTTACCATGGTGGGGACATAGAAAGGCTGCCGCCCTCTGGCATTTACCTGCAAAAGCAGCTTTAAAGCCTGTGTTAATGGTCATTTCATAGGAACAAGTACTGCAGAACTGTAAATGAAACCTGCCCTCAAAATGTCTTGAGGGAGGTAATGGCCAAAACATTTCAAAATGTGACACATACTTTAAGAGAACACTTTGAAGAACTAAGGGGTAATCACAGGTTGAAAAATAAAAAGGACATGCCTTAAAGCTCAATTTCAACGGATTATGAGGCACAGGCGAATTCAACCACAAAGAGGTATCAGCTCACACTTGTCAGAATAACCATCAGCAAGGAAACTACAAACAATAAATGCTGAAGGTGTTGTGGAGAAATGCATACCCTCAACTTCAAGTGGGACATAACTTGAAAAGGGCCACGAATGAGAACAGAATGGAGGTGCCTTAAAAAGGTAAACATTGAGCTACCGTATGATCCAGCAGGCCCACTCCTCGACCTATAATCTAAGAAGAAAAAATTGGATAGACACAGGCAGGCAAATCTGCATGGCACAGTATTACAATAGCCAAGATATGGAAATAACCAAAAAGTCCACCAACAGATGGGTGGACAAAGAAGAACTCCTCCATGTACAGATGGAATATTCGCTAGTGAAAAAAATGAAACAATGCCATTTGCAGCACCATACATGAGTCTAGACGTAATCACGCCACCTGTAGTCAGTGAGAAAGCAAAAGACACATATCCTATCATATCACTTTTAGGAGTTACTTAAAAATTGATACCAATGAAGATATTTCCACAGAGAAAGGCAATCACAGATTCATTAAAAAAACTTATGGTTCACCAAATACAAAGGGATGAGGATTGGATACATTACCATATTGGGGTTAACAGAGATATACATACCATGTGAAATATATAATCACCAAAGACTTACGGAAGACCAGGAGAAGACTACTCAACATTGTGTCATAACCTACATGGGAAAAGGATGCGAGGAAGAATAGATACACGTATATGTGTGAAAGAACCACATCTTGCACACCTAGAACAAACAAACCATTGTAATCAAATTTGCTGGGATAAAAAATAAAAAGTAAATTACAATTATGAACAAGAAGTAATGAGACATAAACATAAAGTGCTTTTTTCCTGGCACATTCCATTCGAATTTACAACCTAGAACACCACTTCCATTAAGGCTCTGTTTCCCCAGTTACCAAATTTGGTAAAGGAGAAATGCTGCCACCTTGTGGCCGTTTCCTGCAAGAGCAGCTTTAAACTCACAGCTAATGGTCACTTAACATTCACAAGGACTCAGGGCTGTAAAGGACACCTGCCATAAAAAATTGTGCTGAAGTAGGGAATGGACAAAAAAATGCAAAACAGGCAAATGTTTCAAGAAGAGGGTATGAGGAGTTAAGTTTTACTCACGCTCTTTTTAAAAAAAAGGAAAATGGATAAAAGCTCAACCTCAGGGAGTGTTAGACCCATGCAATCTAATCTACAAAAAGTTTCAACTTAGACCAGTCAACTGACCATCAGCAAAATGTCTACAAACAATAAATGCTGACGGGGTTTTCAAGAACTGTATCCCCTCTACCTGCTGGTGAGACGTAAAGGGGTAACAGCCAATAATGAGAAGAGAAAGGAGCTGTGTTTAAAAGTAAAAATGGAGGTACCATTCAATCCAGCAGGCGCACCATTGGACCTCTCACCTGAGAAGACAAGAATCGAGAAGACACAGGCCGCAAAAGCTGCAGTGCAGCTTTATTCACAATAGCCAAGACAGTGAAGCAATCAAAATATCCAACAAGAGGTGAATGGATAAAGAAGAAGTGGTCCATGTACACAATGGAATATTAGCCATGGAAAACAATGAACCATTGCTCTTTGAGGCACCACAAATGGGTCTGGAGAGAATCACGAAACATGAGGTAGCTCGGAAACCAAAGACCTGTATTCTGTGATATCACTTATAGGCGTTATCTAATAACTGACACAAATGAATATATTTCCACAGAGAAAGACACTCACAGACTTAGAAAACAAACTATGCTCATCTAAAAGGAAAGGTGGGGGGAATGGATAAGTTAAGATTAGTGTTGCTCTATGTATACAAACACATAGTATATACATATCTCAAAAAGACCGACCATGGAGCAAGGGAGGTCTGTGGAACCCTCTGTAACATTTTACATGGGAAGAGGATCTGTACTTGAATAGACATATATAATGTACAAATGAACCAGATTGTGTATACCTAGGACAGACAATATTCGAAGCTTTACCACAATTAAAAAATAATTTAAAACCAAGAAGAAATAATGAGACATAAACTTATGGGGGTTTCTCCAGGCACATTCCAATTTAATTTACAACCTAGGATCACGACTTCCAGAAAGGCTCTGCTGCCCTAGTACCCAGATTTGGGAGTGGAGAAATGCTGCCTGCTTGAGGCCACTTCCCACAACAGCAGCTTTAAACCCATTGCTAAGGGTCACTAAATATTCACCAAAATTGCAGTTCAGCAAATGACGCCTGCTCTCTAAAAAAATTCTGAGGTGGAAAATCGACCAAAAATTTCAAAATAGGGCAACCTTCCAAGAAGACAATTTCAAGAAATATATTGTACTCCCAACTGTTTCCTTTTTTTTAACAGAAAAGAAAACGGTGGAGAAACATGATGAGTTTTACGAATTTTCAAAGACATGCAAACCCAAATTACAAAACCCTATCAGCACACAGCAGCCAGTAGGGCCATTAGCATAAAGGCAGCAAACAATAAATGCTAAATCGATTGTGGAGAAATGCATACCCTCGATTCTAAGGGGGACGTGGTAAGAGCCACTAATGAAAACACAAAGAAGGTGCTTTGAAAAGGGAAACACGGTGCTACCAGTCAATCAGTCACACCCACTGCTGGGCCTATCAACTGAGAAAATGAGAATCAAAAAGTCACAGGCTGGCAATCCTGCACTCCAACAATATTTACCATAGCCAACACTTGGAAGCAATGAAAATGTCCATCAACCGAGGAATGCGCAAAGTAGAAGTGGTCCACGTGCACACTGGGGAATTACTCCAATAAAAACTAAAAATTAAATTTAAAAATCCAACAAAAGTAAGGAGACATCAGCTTGTGTGGGTTTGTCCGGGCACACTCCACTCTAATTTATAACCGAGAAACACCACAGGCCGCAAGGGCTTTTCCCTAGTTACCATGGTGGGGACATAGAAAGGCTGCCGCCCTCTGGCATTTACCTGCAAAAGCAGCTTTAAAGCCTGTGCTAATGGTCATTTCATAGGAACAAGTACTGCAGAACTGTAAATGAAACCTGCCCTCAAAATGTCTTGAGAGAGGTAATGGCCAAAACATTTCAAAATGTGACACATACTTTAAGAGAACACTTTGAAGAACTAAGGGGTAATCACAGGTTGAAAAATAAAAAGGACATGCCTTAAAGCTCAATTTCAACGGATTATGAGGCACAGGCGAATTCAACCACAAAGAGGTATCAGCTCACACTTGTCAGAATAACCATCAGCATGGAAACTACAAACAATAAATGCTGAAGGTGTTGTGGAGAAATGCATACCCTCAACTTCAAGTGGGACATAACTTGAAAAGGGCCACGAATGAGAACAGAATGGAGGTGCCTTAAAAAGGTAAACATTGAGCTACCGTATGATCCAGCAGGCCCACTGCTCGACCTATAATCTAAGAAGAAAGAATTGGAAAGACACAGGCAGGCAAATCTGCATGGCACAGTATTACAATAGCCAAGATATGGAAGTAACCAAAAAGTCCACCAACAGATGGGTGGACAAAGAAGAACTCCTCCATGTACAGATGGAATATTCGCTAGTGAAAAAAATGAAACAATGCCATTTGCAGCACCATACATGAGTCTAGACGTAATCACGCCACCTGTAGTCAGTGAGAAAGCAAAAGACACATATCCTATCATATCACTTTTAGGAGTTACTTAAAAATTGATACCAATGAAGATATTTCCACAGAGAAAGGCAATCACAGATTCATTAAAAAAATTATGGTTCACCAAATACAAAGGGATGAGGATTGGATACATTACCATATTGGGGTTAACAGAGATATACATACCATGTGAAATATATAATCACCAAAGACGTACGGAAGACCAGGAGAAGACTACTCAACATTGTGTCATAACCTACATGGGAAAAGGATGCGAGGAAGAATAGATACACGTATATGTGTGAAAGAACCACATCTTGCACACCTAGAACAAACAAACCATTGTAATCAAATTTGCTGGGATAAAAAATAAAAAAGTAAATTACAATTATGAACAAGAAGTAATGAGACATAAACATAAAGTGCTTTTTTCCTGGCACATTCCATTCGAATTTACAACCTAGAACACCACTCCCATTAAGGCTCTGTTTCCCCAGTTACCAAATTTGGTAAAGGAGAAATGCTGCCACCTTGTGGCCGTTTACTGCAAGAGCAGCTTTAAACTCACAGCTAATGGTCACTTAACATTCACAAGGACTCAGGGCTGTAAAGGACACCTGCCCTAAAAAATTGTGCTGAAGTAGGGAATGGACAAAAAAATTCAAAACAGGCAAATGTTTCAAGAAGAGAGTATGAGGAGTTAAGTTTTACTCACGCTCTTTTAAAAAAAAAGGAAAATGGATAAAAGCTCAACCTCAGGGAGTGTTAGACCCATGCAATCTAATCTACAAAAAGTTTCAACTTAGACCAGTCGACTGACCATCAGCAAAATGTCTACAAACAATAAATGCTGACGGGGTTTTCAAGAACTGTATCCCCTCTACCTGCTGGTGAGACGTAAACGGGTAACAGCCAATAATGAGAAGAGAAAGGAGCTGTGTTTAAAAGTAAAAATGGAGGTACCATTCAATCCAGCAGGCGCACCATTGGACCTCTCACCTGAGAAGACAAGAATCGAGAAGACACAGGCCGCAAAAGCTGCAGTGCAGCCTTATTCACAATAGCCAAGACAGTGAAGCAATCAAAATATCCAACAAGAGGTGAATGGATAAAGAAGAAGTGGTCCATGTACACAATGGAATATTAGCCATGGAAAACAATGAACCATTGCTCTTTGAGGCACCACAAATGGGTCTGGAGATAATCACGAAACATGAGGTAGCTCGGAAACCAAAGACCTGTATTCTATGATATCACTTATAGGCGTTATCTAATAACTGACACAAATGAATATATTTCCACAGAGAAAGACACTCACAGACTTGAAAACAAACTATGCTCATCTAAAAGGAAAGGTGGGGGGAATGGATAAGTTAAGATTAGTGTTGCTATATGTATACAAACACATAGTATATACATATCTCAAAAAGACCGACCATGGAGCAAGGGAGGTCTGTGGAACCCTCTGTAACATTTTACATGGGAAGAGGATCTGTACTTGAATAGACATATATAATGTACAAATGAACCAGATTGTGTACACCTAGGAAAAACAATATTCGAAGCCTTACCAGAATTAAAAAAAAATTAAAACCAAGAAGAAATATTGAGACATAAACTTATGGGGGTTTCTCCAGGCACATTCCAATTTAATTTACAACCTAGGAACAGGACTTCCAGAAAGGCTCTGCTGCCCTAGTACCCAGATTTGGGAGTGGAGAAATGCTGCCTGCTTGAGGCCACTTCCCACAACAGCAGCTTTAAACCCATTGCTAAGGGTCACTAAATATTCACCAAACTTGCAGTTCGGGAAATGACACCTGCTCTCTAAAAAAATTCTGAGGTGGAAAATCGACCAAAAATTTCAAAATAGGGCAACCTTCCAAGAAGACAATTTCAAGAAATATATTGTACTCCCAACTGTTTCCTTTTTTTTAACAGAAAAGAAAACGGTGGAGAAACATGATGAGTTTTACGAATTTTCAAAGACATGCAAACCCAAATTACAAAACCCTATCAGCACACAGCAGCCAGTAGGGCCATTAGCATAAAGGCAGCAAACAATAAATGCTAAATCGATTGTGGAGAAATGCATACCCTCGATTCTAAGGGGGACGTGGTAAGAGCCACTAATGAAAACACAAAGAAGGTGCTTTGAAAAGGGAAACACGGTGCTACCAGTCAATCAATCACACCCACTGCTGGGCCTATCAACTGAGAAAATGAGAATCAAAAAGTCACAGGCTGGCAATCCTGCACTCCAACAATATTTACCATAGCCAACACTTGGAAGCAATGAAAATGTCCATCAACCGAGGAATGCGCAAAGTAGAAGTGGTCCACGTGCACACTGGGGAATTACTCCAATAAAAACTAAAAATTAAATTTAAAAATCCAACAAAAGTAAGGAGACATCAGCTTGTGTGGGTTTGTCCGGGCACACTCCACTCTAATTTATAACCGAGAAACACCACAGGCCGCAAGGGCTTTTCCCTAGTTACCATGGTGGGGACATAGAAAGGCTGCCGCCCTCTGGCATTTACCTGCAAAAGCAGCTTTAAAGCCTGTGCTAATGGTCATTTCATAGGAACAAGTACTGCAGAACTGTAAATGAAACCTGCCCTCAAAATGTCTTGAGAGAGGTAATGGCCAAAACATTTCAAAATGTGACACATACTTTAAGAGAACACTTTGAAGAACTAAGGGGTAATCACAGGTTGAAAAATAAAAAGGACATGCCTTAAAGCTCAATTTCAACGGATTATGAGGCACAGGCGAATTCAACCACAAAGAGGTATCAGCTCACACTTGTCAGAATAACCATCAGCATGGAAACTACAAACAATAAATGCTGAAGGTGTTGTGGAGAAATGCATACCCTCAACTTCAAGTGGGACATAACTTGAAAAGGGCCACGAATGAGAACAGAATGGAGGTGCCTTAAAAAGGTAAACATTGAGCTACCATATGATCCAGCAGGCCCACTCTTCGAACTATAATCTAAGAAGAAAGAATTGGAAGGACACAGGCAGGCAAATCTGCATGGCACAGTATTACAATAGCCAAGATATGGAAGTAACCAAAAAGTCCACCAACAGATGGGTGGACAAAGAAGAACTCCTCCATGTACAGATGGAATATTCGCTAGTGAAAAAAATGAAACAATGCCATTTGCAGCACCATACATGAGTCTAGACGTAATCACGCCACCTTTAGTCAGTGAGAAAGCAAAAGACACATATCCTATCATATCACTTTTAGGAGTTACTTAAAAATTGATACCAATGAAGATATTTCCACAGAGAAAGGCAATCACAGATTCATTAAAAAAACTTATGGTTCACCAAATAGAAAGGGATGAGGATTGGATACATTACCATATTGGGGTTAACAGAGATATACATACCATGTGAAATATATAATCACCAAAGACGTACGGAAGACCAGGAGAAGACTACTCAACATTGTGTCATAACCTACATGGGAAAAGGATGCGAGGAAGAATAGATACACGTATATGTGTGAAAGAACCACATCTTGCACACCTAGAACAAACAAACCATTGTAATCAAATTTGCTGGGATAAAAAATAAAAAGTAAATTACAATTATGAACAAGAAGTAATGAGACATAAACATAAAGTGCTTTTTTCCTGGCACATTCCATTCGAATTTACAACCTAGAACACCACTTCCATTAAGGCTCTGTTTCCCCAGTTACCAAATTTGGTAAAGGAGAAATGCTGCCACCTTGTGGCCGTTTCCTGCAAGAGCAGCTTTAAACTCACAGCTAATGGTCACTTAACATTCACAAGGACTCAGGGCTGTAAAGGACACCTGCCCTAAAAAATTGTGCTGAAGTAGGGAATGGACAAAAACATTCAAAACAGGCAAATGTTTCAAGAAGAGAGTATGAGGAGTTAAGTTTTACTCACGCTCTTTTAAAAAAAAAGGAAAATGGATAAAAGCTCAACCTCAGGGAGTGTTAGACCCATGCAATCTAATCTACAAAAAGTTTCAACTTAGACCAGTCGACTGACCATCAGCAAAATGTCTACAAACAATAAATGCTGACGGGGTTTTCAAGAACTGTATCCCCTCTACCTGCTGGTGAGACGTAAAGGGGTAACAGCCAATAATGAGAAGAGAAAGGAGCTGTGTTTAAAAGTAAAAATGGAGGTACCATTCAATCCAGCAGCCACACCATTGGACCTCTCACCTGAGAAGACAAGAATCGAGAAGACACAGGCCGCAAAAGCTGCAGTGCAGACTTATTCACAATAGCCAAGACAGTGAAGCAATCAAATATCCAACAAGAGGTGAATGGATAAAGAAGAAGTGGTCCATGTACACAATGGAATATTAGCCATGGAAAACAATGAACCATTGCTCTTTGAGGCACCACAAATGGGTCTGGAGATAATCACGAAACATGAGGTAGCTCGGAAACCAAAGACCTGTATTCTATGATATCACTTATAGGCGTTATCTAATAACTGACACAAATGAATATATTTCCACAGAGAAAGACACTCACAGACTTAGAAAACAAACTATGCTCATCTAAAAGGAAAGGTGGGGGGAATGGATAAGTTAAGATTAGTGTTGCTCTATGTATACAAACACATAGTATATACATATCTCAAAAAGACCGACCATGGAGCAAGGGAGGTCTGTGGAACCCTCTGTAACATTTTACACGGGAAGAGGATCTGTACTTGAATAGACATATATAATGTACAAATGAACCAGATTGTGTACACCTAGGACAGACAATATTCGAAGCTTTACCACAATTAAAAAAAAATTTAAAACCAAGAAGAAATAATGAGACATAAACTTATGGGGGTTTCTCCAGGCACATTCCAATTTAATTTACAACCTAGGAACACGACTTCCAGAAAGGCTCTGCTGCCCTAGTACCCAGATTTGGGAGTGGAGAAATGCTGCCTGCTTGAGGCCACTTCCCACAACAGCAGCTTTAAACCCATTGCTAAGGGTCACTAAATATTCACCAAAATTGCAGTTCGGGAAATGACACCTGCTCCCTAAAAAAATTCTGAGGTGGAATATCGACCAAAAATTTCAAAATAGGGCAACCTTCCAAGAAGACAATTTCAAGAAATATATTGTACTCCCAAATGTTTCCTTTTTTTTAACAGAAAAGAAAACGGTGGAGAAACATGATGAGTTTTACGAATTTTCAAAGACATGCAAACCCAAATTACAAAACCCTATCAGCACACAGCAGCCAGTAGGGCCATTAGCATAAAGGCAGCAAACAATAAATGCTAAATCGATTGTGGAGAAATGCATACCCTCGATTCTAAGGGGGACGTGGTAAGAGCCACTAATGAAAACACAAAGAAGGTGCTTTGAAAAGGGAAACATGGTGCTACCAGTCAATCAGTCACACCCACTGCTGGGCCTATCAACTGAGAAAATGAGAATCAAAAAGTCACAGGCTGGCAATCCTGCACTCCAACAATATTTACCATAGCCAACACTTGGAAGCAATGAAAATGTCCATCAACCGAGGAATGCGCAAAGTAGAAGTGGTCCACGTGCACACTGGGGAATTACTCCAATAAAAACTAAAAATTAAATTTAAAAATCCAACAAAAGTAAGGAGACATCAGCTTGTGTGGGTTTGTCCGGGCACACTCCACTCTAATTTATAACCGAGAAACACCACAGGCCGCAAGGGCTTTTCCCTAGTTACCATGGTGGGGACATAGAAAGGCTGCCGCCCTCTGGCATTTACCTGCAAAAGCAGCTTTAAAGCCTGTGCTAATGGTCATTTCATAGGAACAAGTACTGCAGAACTGTAAATGAAACCTGCCCTCAAAATGTCTTGAGGGAGGTAATGGCCAAAACATTTCAAAATGTGACACATACTTTAAGAGAACACTTTGAAGAACTAAGGGGTAATCACAGGTTGAAAAATAAAAAGGACATGCCTTAAAGCTCAATTTCAACGGATTATGAGGCACAGGCGAATTCAACCACAAAGAGGTATCAGCTCACACTTGTCAGAATAACCATCAGCAAGGAAACTACAAACAATAAATGCTGAAGGTGTTGTGGAGAAATGCATACCCTCAACTTCAAGTGGGACATAACTTGAAAAGGGCCACGAATGAGAACAGAATGGAGGTGCCTTAAAAAGGTAAACATTGAGCTACCGTATGATCCAGCAGGCCCACTCCTCGACCTATAATCTAAGAAGAAAGAATTGGAAAGACACAGGCAGGCAAATCTGCATGGCACAGTACTACAATAGCCAAGATATGGAAGTAACCAAAAAGTCCACCAACAGATGGGTGGACAAAGAAGAACTCCTCCATGTACAGATGGAATATTCGCTAGTGAAAAAAATGAAACAATGCCATTTGCAGCACCATACATGAGTCTAGACGTAATCACGCCACCTGTAGTCAGTGAGAAAGCAAAAGACACATATCCTATCATATCACTTTTAGGAGTTACTTAAAAATTGATACCAATGAAGATATTTCCACAGAGAAAGGCAATCACAGATTCATTAAAAAAACTTATGGTTCACCAAATACAAAGGGATGAGGATTGGATACATTACCATATTGGGGTTAACAGAGATATACATACCATGTGAAATATATAATCACCAAAGACGTACGGAAGACCAGGAGAAGACTACTCAACATTGTGTCATAACCTACATGGGAAAAGGATGCGAGGAAGAATAGATACACGTATATGTGTGAAAGAACCACATCTTGCACACCTAGAACAAACAAACCATTGTAATCAAATTTGCTGGGATAAAAAATAAAAAGTAAATTACAACTATGAACAAGAAGTAATGAGACATAAACATAAAGTGCTTTTTTCCTGGCACATTCCATTCGAATTTACAACCTAGAACACCACTTCCATTAAGGCTCTGTTTCCCCAGTTACCAAATTTGGTAAAGGAGAAATGCTGCCACATTGTGGCCGTTTCCTGCAAGAGCAGCTTTAAACTCACAGCTAATGGTCACTTAACATTCACAAGGACTCAGGGCTGTAAAGGACACCTGCCCTAAAAAATTGTGCTGAAGTAGGGAATGGACAAAAAAATTCAAAACAGGCAAATGTTTCAAGAAGAGAGTATGAGGAGTTAAGTTTTACTCACGCTCTTTTTTAAAAAAAGGAAAATGGATAAAAGCTCAACCTCAGGGAGTGTTAGACCCATGCAATCTAATCTACAAAAAGTTTCAACTTAGACCAGTCAACAGACCATCAGCAAAATGTCTACAAACAATAAATGCTGACGGGGTTTTCAAGAACTGTATCCCCTCTACCTGCTGGTGAGACGTAAAGGGGTAACAGCCAATAATGAGAAGAGAAAGGAGCTGTGTTTAAAAGTAAAAATGGAGGTACCATTCAATCCAGCAGGCGCACCATTGGACCTCTCACCTGAGAAGACAAGAATCGAGAAGACACAGGCCGCAAAAGCTGCAGTGCAGCCTTATTCACAATAGCCAAGACAGTGAAGCAATCAAAATATCCAACAAGAGGTGAATGGATAAAGAAGAAGTGGTCCATGTACACAATGGAATATTAGCCATGGAAAACAATGAACCATTGCTCTTTGAGGCACCACAAATGGGTCTGGAGATAATCACGAAACATGAGGTAGCTCGGAAACCAAAGACCTGTATTCTATGATATCACTTATAGGCGTTATCTAATAACTGACACAAATGAATATATTTCCACAGAGAAAGACACTCACAGACTTAGAAAACAAACTATGCTCATCTAAAAGGAAAGGTGGGGGGAATGGATAAGTTAAGATTAGTGTTGCTCTATGTATACAAACACATAGTATATACATATCTCAAAAAGACCGACCATGGAGCAAGGGAGGTCTGTGGAACCCTCTGTAACATTTTACATGGGAAGAGGATCTGTACTTGAATAGACATATATAATGTACAAATGAACCAGATTGTGTATACCTAGGACAGACAATATTCGAACCTTTACCACAATTAAAAAAAAAATTAAAACCAAGAAGAAATAATGAGACATAAACTTATGGGGGTTTCTCCAGGCACATTCCAATTTAATTTACAACCTAGGAACACGACTTCCAGAAAGGCTCTGCTGCCCTAGTACCCAGATTTGGGAGTGGAGAAATGCTGCCTGCTTGAGGCCACTTCCCACAACAGCAGCTTTAAACCCATTGCTAAGGGTCACTAAATATTCACCAAACTTGCAGTTCGGGAAATGACACCTGCTCTCTAAAAAAATTCTGAGGTGGAAAATCGACCAAAAATTTCAAAATAGGGCAACCTTCCAAGAAGACAATTTCAAGAAATATATTGTACTCCCAACTGTTTCCTTTTTTTTAACAGAAAAGAAAACGGTGGAGAAACATGATGAGTTTTACGAATTTTCAAAGACATGCAAACCCAAATTACAAAACCCTATCAGCACACAGCAGCCAGTAGGGCCATTAGCATAAAGGCAGCAAACAATAAATGCTAAATCGATTGTGGAGAAATGCATACCCTCGATTCTAAGGGGGACGTGGTAAGAGCCACTAATGAAAACACAAAGAAGGTGCTTTGAAAAGGGAAACACGGTGCTACCAGTCAATCAGTCACACCCACTGCTGGGCCTATCAACTTAGAAAATGAGAATCAAAAAGTCACAGGCTGGCAATCCTGCACTCCAACAATATTTACCATAGCCAACACTTGGAAGCAATGAAAATGTCCATCAACCGAGGAATGCGCAAAGTAGAAGTGGTCCACGTGCACACTGGGGAATTACTCCAATAAAAACTAAAAATTAAATTTAAAAATCCAACAAAAGTAAGGAGACATCAGCTTGTGTGGGTTTGTCCGGGCACACTCCACTCTAATTTATAACCGAGAAACACCACAGGCCGCAAGGGCTTTTCCCTAGTTACCATGGTGGGGACATAGAAAGGCTGCCGCCCTCTGGCATTTACCTGCAAAAGCAGCTTTAAAGCCTGTGCTAATGGTCATTTCATAGGAACAAGTACTGCAGAACTGTAAATGAAACCTGCCCTCAAAATGTCTTGAGGGTGGTAATGGCCAGAACATTTCAAAATGTGACACATACTTTAAGAGAACACTTTGAAGAACTAAGGGGTAATCACAGGTTGAAAAATAAAAAGGACATGCCTTAAAGCTCAATTTCAACGGATTATGAGGCACAGGCGAATTCAACCACAAAGAGGTATCAGCTCACACTTGTCAGAATAACCATCAGCAAGGAAACTACAAACAATAAATGCTGAAGGTGTTGTGGAGAAATGCATACCCTCAACTTCAAGTGGGACATAACTTGAAAAGGGCCACGAATGAGAACAGAATGGAGGTGCCTTAAAAAGGTAAACATTGAGCTACCGTATGATCCAGCAGGCCCACTCCTCGACCTATAATCTAAGAAGAAAGAATTGGAAAGACACAGGCAGGCAAATCTGCATGGCACAGTATTACAATAGCCAAGATATGGAAGTAACCAAAAAGTCCACCAACAGATGGGTGGACAAAGAAGAACTCCTCCATGTACAGATGGAATATTCGCTAGTGAAAAAAATGAAACAATGCCATTTGCAGCACCATACATGAGTCTAGACGTAATCACGCCACCTGTAGTCAGTGAGAAAGCAAAAGACACATATCCTATCATATCACTTTTAGGAGTTACTTAAAAATTGATACCAATGAAGATATTTCCACAGAGAAAGGCAATCACAGATTCATTAAAAAAACTTATGGTTCACCAAATAGAAAGGGATGAGGATTGGATACATTACCATATTGGGGTTAACAGAGATATACATACCATGTGAAATATATAATCACCAAGGACGTACGGAAGACCAGGAGAAGACTACTCAACATTGTGTCATAACCTACATGGGAAAAGGATGCGAGGAAGAATAGATACACGTATATGTGTGAAAGAACCACATCTTGCACACCTAGAACAAACAAACCATTGTAATCAAATTGGCTGGGATAAAAAATAAAAAGTAAATTACAATTATGAACAAGAAGTAATGAGACATAAACATAAAGTGCTTTTTTCCTGGCACATTCCATTCGAATTTACAACCTAGAACACCACTTCCATTAAGGCTCTGTTTCCCCAGTTACCAAATTTGGTAAAGGAGAAATGCTGCCACCTTGTGGCCGTTTCCTGCAAGAGCAGCTTTAAACTCACAGCTAATGGTCACTTAACATTCACAAGGACTCAGGGCTGTAAAGGACACCTGCCCTAAAAAATTGTGCTGAAGTAGGGAATGGACAAAAAAATTCAAAACAGGCAAATGTTTCAAGAAGAGAGTATGAGGAGTTAAGTTTTACTCACGCTCTTTTAAAAAAAAAGGAAAATGGATAAAAGCTCAACCTCAGGGAGTGTTAGACCCATGCAATCTAATCTACAAAAAGTTTCAACTTAGACCAGTCGACTGACCATCAGCAAAATGTCTACAAACAATAAATGCTGACGGGGTTTTCAAGAACTGTATCCCCTCTACCTGCTGGTGAGACGTAAAGGGGTAACAGCCAATAATGAGAAGAGAAAGGAGCTGTGTTTAAAAGTAAAAATGGAGGTACCATTCAATCCAACAGGCGCACCATTGGACCTCTCACCTGAGAAGACAAGAATCGAGAAGACACAGGCCGCAAAACTGCAGTGCAGCCTTATTCACATTAGCCAAGACAGTGAAGCAATCAAAATATCCAACAAGAGGTGAATGGATAAAGAAGAAGTGGTCCATGTACACAATGGAATATTAGCCATGGAAAACAATGAACCATTGCTCTTTGAGGCACCACAAATGAGTCTGGAGATAATCACGAAACATGAGGTAACTCGGAAACCAAAGACCTGTATTCTATATCACTTATAGGCGTTATCTAATAACTGACACAAATGTATATATTTCCACAGAGAAAGACACTCACAGACTTAGAAAACAAACTATGCTCATCTAAAAGGAAAGGTGGGGGGAATGGATAAGTTAAGATTAGTGTTGCTCTATGTATACAAACACATAGTATATACATATCTCAAAAAGACCGACCATCTAGCAAGGGAGGTCTGTGGAACACTCTGTAACATTTAACATGGGAAGAGGATCTGTACTTGAATAGACATATATAATGTACAAATGAACCAGATTGTGTACACCTAGGAGAGACAATATTCGAAGCTTTACCCCAATTAAAAAAAAATTTAAAACCAAGAAGAAATAATGAGACATAAACTTATGGGGGTGTCTCCAGGCACATTCCAATTTAATTTACAACCTAGGAACACGAATTCCAGAAAGGCTCTGCTGCCCTAGTACCCAGATTTGGGAGTGGAGAAATGCTGCCTGCTTGAGGCCACTTCCCACAAAAGCAGCTTTAAACCCATTGCTAAGGGTCACTAAATATTCACCAAACTTGCATTTCGGGAAATGACACCTGCTCTCTAAAAAAATTCTGAGGTGGAAAATCGACCAAAAATTTCAAAATAGGGCAACCTTCCAAGAAGATAGTTTCAAGAGATATATTGTACTCCCAACTGTTTCCTTTTTTTTAACAGAAAAGAAAACGGTGGAGAAACATGATGAGTTTTACGAATTTTCAAAGACATGCAAACCCAAATTACAAAACCCTATAAGCACACAGCAGCCAGTAGGGCCATTAGCATAAAGGCAGGAAACAATAAATGCTAAATCGATTGTGGAGAAATGCATACCCTCGATTCTAAGGGGGACGTGGTAAGAGCCACTAATGAAAACACAAAGAAGGTGCTTTGAAAAGGGAAACACGGTGCTACCAGTCAATCAATCACACCCACTGCTGGGCCTATCAACTGAGAAAATGAGAATCAAAAAGTCACAGGCTGGCAATCCTGTACTCCAACAATATTTACCATAGCCAACACTTGGAAGCAATGAAAATGTCCATCAACCGAGGAATGCGCAAAGTAGAAGTGGTCCACGTGCACACTGGGGAATTACTCCAATATAAACTAAAAATTAAATTTAAAAATCCAACAAAAGTAAGGAGACATCAGCTTGTGTGGGTTTGTCCGGGCACACTCCACTCTAATTTATAACCGAGAAACACCACAGGCCGCAAGGGCTTTTCCCTAGTTACCATGGTGGGGACATAGAAAGGCTGCCGCCCTCTGGCATTTACCTGCAAAAGCAGCTTTAAAGCCTGTGCTAATGGTCATTTCATAGGAACAAGTACTGCAGAAATGTAAATGAAACCTGCCCTCAAAATGTCTTGAGGGAGGTAATGGCCAAAACATTTCAAAATGTGACACATACTTTAAGAGAACACTTTGAAGAACTAAGGGGTAATCACAGGTTGAAAAATAAAAAGGACATGCCTTAAAGCTCAATTTCAACGGATTATGAGGCACAGGCGAATTCAACCACAAAGAGGTATCAGCTCACACTTGTCAGAATAACCATCAGCAAGGAAACTACAAAAAATAAATGCTGAAGGTGTTGTGGAGAAATGCATACCCTCAACTTCAAGTGGGACAAACTTGAAAAGGGCCACGAATGAGAACAGAATGGAGGTGCCTTAAAAAGGTAAACATTGAGCTACCGTATGATCCAGCAGGCCCACTCCTCGACCTATAATCTAAGAAGAAAGAATTGGAAAGACACAGGCAGGCAAATCTGCATGGCACAGTATTACAATAGCCAAGATATGGAAGTAAACAAAAAGTCCACCAACAGATGGGTGGACAAAGAACTCCTCCATGTACAGATGGAATATTCGCTAGTGAAAAAAATGAAACAATGCCATTTGCAGCACCATACATGAGACTAGACGTAATCACGCCACCTGTAGTCAGTCAGAAAGCAAAAGACACATATCCTATCATATCACTTTTAGGAGTTACTTAAAAATTGATACCAATGAAGATATTTCCACCGAGAAAGGCAATCACAGATTCATTAAAAAAAATTATGGTTCACCAAATAGAAAGGGATGAGGATTGGATATATTACCATATTGGGGTTAACAGAGATATACATACCATGTGAAATATATAATCACCAAAGACGTACGGAAGACCAGGAGAAGACTACTCAACATTGTGTCATAACCTACATGGGAAAAGGATGCGAGGAAGAATAGATTCACGTATATGTGTGAAAGAACCACATCTTGCACACCTAGAACAAACAAACCATTGTAATCAAATTTGCTGGGATAAAAAATAAAAAGTAAATTACAATTATGAACAAGAAGTAATGAGACATAAACATAAAGTGCTTTTTTCCTGGCACATTCCATTCGAATTTACAACCTAGAACACCACTTCCATTAAGGCTCTGTTTCCCCAGTTACCAAATTTGGTAAAGGAGAAATGCTGCCACCTTGTGGCCGTTTCCTGCAAGAGCAGCTTTAAACTCACAGCTAATGGTCACTTAACATTCACAAGGACTCAGGGCTGTAAAGGACACCTGCCCTAAAAAATTGTGCTGAAGTAGGGAATGGACAAAATAATTCAAAACAGGCAAATGTTTCAAGAAGAGGGTATGAGGAGTTAAGTTTTACTCACGCTCTTTTAAAAAAAAAGGAAAATGGATAAAAGCTCAACCTCAGGGAGTGTTAGACCCATGCAATCTAATCTACAAAAAGGTTCAACTTAGACCAGTCGACTGACCATCAGCAAAATGTCTACAAACAATAAATGCTGACGGGGTTTTCAAGAACTGTATCCCCTCTACCTGCTGGTGAGACGTAAAGGGGTAACAGCCAATAATGAGAAGAGAAAGGAGCTGTGTTTAAAAGTAAAAATGGAGGTACCATTCAATCCAGCAGGCGCACCATTGGACCTCTCACCTGAGAAGACAAGAATCGAGAAGACACAGGCCGCAAAAGCTGCAGTGCAGCCTTATTCACAATAGCCAAGACAGTGAAGCAATCAAAATATCCAACAAGAGGTGAATGGATAAAGAAGAAGTGGTCCATGTACACAATGGAATATTAGCCATGGAAAACAATGAACCATTGCTCTTTGAGGCACCACAAATGGGTCTGGAGATAATCACGAAACATGAGGTAGCTCGGAAACCAAAGACCTGTATTCTATGATATCACTTATAGGCGTTATCTAATAACTGACACAAATGAATATATTTCCACAGAGAAAGACACTCACAGACTTAGAAAACAAACTATGCTCATCTAAAAGGAAAGGTGGGGGGAATGGATAAGTTAAGATTAGTGTTGCTCTATGTATACAAACACATAGTATATACATATCTCAAAAAGACCGACCATGGAGCAAGGGAGGTCTGTGGAACCCTCTGTAACATTTTACATGGGAAGAGGATCTGTACTTGAATAGACATATATAATGTACAAATGAACCAGATTGTGTATACCTAGGACAGACAATATTCGAAGCTTTACCACAATTAAAAAAAAATTTAAAACCAAGAAGAAATAATGAGACATAAACTTATGGGGGTTTCTCCAGGCACATTCCAATTTAATTTACAACCTAGGAACACGACTTCCAGAAAGGCTCTGCTGCCCTAGTACCCAGATTTGGGAGTGGAGAAATGCTGCCTGCTTGAGGCCACTTCCCACAACAACAGCTTTAAACCCATTGCTAAGGGTCACTAAATATTCACCAAACTTGCAGTTCGGGAAATGACACCTGCTCTCTAAAAAAATTCTGAGGTGGAAAATCGACCAAAAATTTCAAAATAGGGCAACCTTCCAAGAAGACAATTTCAAGAAATATATTGTACTCCCAACTGTTTCCTTTTTTTTAACAGAAAAGAAAACGGTGGAGAAACATGATGAGTTTTACGAATTTTCAAAGACATGCAAACCCAAATTACAAAACCCTATCAGCACACAGCAGCCAGTAGGGCCATTAGCATAAAGGCAGCAAACAATAAATGCTAAATCGATTGTGGAGAAATGCATACCCTCGATTCTAAGGGGGACGTGGTAAGAGCCACTAATGAAAACACAAAGAAGGTGCTTTGAAAAGGGAAACACGGTGCTACCAGTCAATCAGTCACACCCACTGCTGGGCCTATCAACTTAGAAAATGAGAATCAAAAAGTCACAGGCTGGCAATCCTGCACTCCAACAATATTTACCATAGCCAACACTTGGAAGCAATGAAAATGTCCATCAACCGAGGAATGCGCAAAGTAGAAGTGGTCCACGTGCACACTGGGGAATTACTCCAATAAAAACTAAAAATTAAATTTAAAAATCCAACAAAAGTAAGGAGACATCAGCTTGTGTGGGTTTGTCCGGGCACACTCCACTCTAATTTATAACCGAGAAACACCACAGGCCGCAAGGGCTTTTCCCTAGTTACCATGGTGGGGACATAGAAAGGCTGCCGCCCTCTGGCATTTACCTGCAAAAGCAGCTTTAAAGCCTGTGCTAATGGTCATTTCATAGGAACAAGTACTGCAGAACTGTAAATGAAACCTGCCCTCAAAATGTCTTGAGGGAGGTAATGGCCAGAACATTTCAAAATGTGACACATACTTTAAGAGAACACTTTGAAGAACTAAGGGGTAATCACAGGTTGAAAAATAAAAAGGACATGCCTTAAAGCTCAATTTCAACGGATTATGAGGCACAGGCGAATTCAACCACAAAGAGGTATCAGCTCACACTTGTCAGAATAACCATCAGCAAGGAAACTACAAACAATAAATGCTGAAGGTGTTGTGGAGAAATGCATACCCTCAACTTCAAGTGGGACATAACTTGAAAAGGGCCACGAATGAGAACAGAATGGAGGTGCCTTAAAAAGGTAAACATTGAGCTACCGTATGATCCAGCAGGCCCACTCCTCGACCTATAATCTAAGAAGAAAGAATTGGAAAGACACAGGCAGGCAAATCTGCATGGCACAGTATTACAATAGCCAAGATATGGAAGTAACCAAAAAGTCCACCAACAGATGGGTGGACAAAGAAGAACTCCTCCATGTACAGATGGAATATTCGCTAGTGAAAAAAATGAAACAATGCCATTTGCAGCACCATACATGAGTCTAGACGTAATCACGCCACCTGTAGTCAGTGAGAAAGCAAAAGACACATATCCTATCATATCACTTTTAGGAGTTACTTAAAAATTGATACCAATGAAGATATTTCCACAGAGAAAGGCAATCACAGATTCATTAAAAAAACTTATGGTTCACCAAATAGAAAGGGATGAGGATTGGATACATTACCATATTGGGGTTAACAGAGATATACATACCATGTGAAATATATAATCACCAAGGACGTACGGAAGACCAGGAGAAGACTACTCAACATTGTGTCATAACCTACATGGGAAAAGGATGCGAGGAAGAATAGATACACGTATATGTGTGAAAGAACCACATCTTGCACACCTAGAACAAACAAACCATTGTAATCAAATTTGCTGGGATAAAAAATAAAAAGTAAATTACAATTATGAACAAGAAGTAATGAGACATAAACATAAAGTGCTTTTTTCCTGGCACATTCCATTCGAATTTACAACCTAGAACACCACTTCCATTAAGGCTCTGTTTCCCCAGTTACCAAATTTGGTAAAGGAGAAATGCTGCCACCTTGTGGCCGTTTCCTGCAAGAGCAGCTTTAAACTCACAGCTAATGGTCACTTAACATTCACAAGGACTCAGGGCTGTAAAGGACACCTGCCCTAAAAAATTGTGCTGAAGTAGGGAATGGACAAAAAAATTCAAAACAGGCAAATGTTTCAAGAAGAGAGTATGAGGAGTTAAGTTTTACTCACGCTCTTTTAAAAAAAAAGGAAAATGGATAAAAGCTCAACCTCAGGGAGTGTTAGACCCATGCAATCTAATCTACAAAAAGTTTCAACTTAGACCAGTCGACTGACCATCAGCAAAATGTCTACAAACAATAAATGCTGACGGGGTTTTCAAGAACTGTATCCCCTCTACCTGCTGGTGAGACGTAAAGGGGTAACAGCCAATAATGAGAAGAGAAAGGAGCTGTGTTTAAAAGTAAAAATGGAGGTACCATTCAATCCAACAGGCGCACCATTGGACCTCTCACCTGAGAAGACAAGAATCGAGAAGACACAGGCCGCAAAACTGCAGTGCAGCCTTATTCACATTAGCCAAGACAGTGAAGCAATCAAAATATCCAACAAGAGGTGAATGGATAAAGAAGAAGTGGTCCATGTACACAATGGAATATTAGCCATGGAAAACAATGAACCATTGCTCTTTGAGGCACCACAAATTAGTCTGGAGATAATCACGAAACATGAGGTAACTCGGAAACCAAAGACCTGTATTCTATATCACTTATAGGCGTTATCTAATAACTGACACAAATGAATATATTTCCACAGAGAAAGACACTCACAGACTTAGAAAACAAACTATGCTCATCTAAAAGGAAAGGTGGGGGGAATGGATAAGTTAAGATTAGTGTTGCTCTATGTATACAAACACATAGTATATACATATCTCAAAAAGACCGACCATCTAGCAAGGGAGGTCTGTGGAACACTCTGTAACATTTAACATGGGAAGAGGATCTGTACTTGAATAGACATATATAATGTACAAATGAACCAGATTGTGTACACCTAGGAGAGACAATATTCGAAGCTTTACCCCAATTAAAAAAAAATTTAAAACCAAGAAGAAATAATGAGATATAAACTTATGGGGGTGTCTCCAGGCACATTCCAATTTAATTTACAACCTAGGAACACGAATTCCAGAAAGGCTCTGCTGCCCTAGTACCCAGATTTGGGAGTGGAGAAATGCTGCCTGCTTGAGGCCACTTCCCACAAAAGCAGCTTTAAACCCATTGCTAAGGGTCACTAAATATTCACCAAACTTGCATTTCGGGAAATGACACCTGCTCTCTAAAAAAATTCTGAGGTGGAAAATCGACCAAAAATTTCAAAATAGGGCAACCTTCGAAGAAGATAGTTTCAAGAGATATATTGTACTCCCAACTGTTTCCTTTTTTTTAACAGAAAAGAAAACGGTGGAGAAACATGATGAGTTTTACGAATTTTCAAAGACATGCAAACCCAAATTACAAAACCCTATCAGCACACAGCAGCCAGTAGGGCCATTAGCATAAAGGCAGCAAACAATAAATGCTAAATCGATTGTGGAGAAATGCATACCCTCGATTCTAAGGGGGACGTGGTAAGAGCCACTAATGAAAACACAAAGAAGGTGCTTTGAAAAGGGAAACACGGTGCTACCAGTCAATCAATCACACCCACTGCTGGGCCTATCAACTGAGAAAATGAGAATCAAAAAGTCACAGGCTGGCAATCCTGTACTCCAACAATATTTACCATAGCCAACACTTGGAAGCAATGAAAATGTCCATCAACCGAGGAATGCGCAAAGTAGAAGTGGTCCACGTGCATACTGGGGAATTACTCCAATAAAAACTAAAAATTAAATTTAAAAATCCAACAAAAGTAAGGAGACATCAGCTTGTGTGGGTTTGTCCGGGCACACTCCACTCTAATTTATAACCGAGAAACACCACAGGCCGCAAGGGCTTTTCCCTAGTTACCATGGTGGGGACATAGAAAGGCTGCCGCCCTCTGGCATTTACCTGCAAAAGCAGCTTTAAAGCCTGTGCTAATGGTCATTTCATAGGAACAAGTACTGCAGAAATGTAAATGAAACCTGCTCTCAAAATGTCTTGAGGGAGGTAATGGCCAAAACATTTCAAAATGTGACACATACTTTAAGAGAACACTTTGAAGAACTAAGGGGTAATCACAGGTTGAAAAATAAAAAGGACATGCCTTAAAGCTCAATTTCAACGGATTATGAGGCACAGGCGAATTCAACCACAAAGAGGTATCAGCTCACACTTGTCAGAATAACCATCAGCAAGGAAACTACAAACAATAAATGCTGAAGGTGTTGTGGAGAAATGCATACCCTCAACTTCAAGTGGGACGAACTTGAAAAGGGCCACGAATGAGAACAGAATGGAGGTGCCTTAAAAAGGTAAACAT
This sequence comes from Eschrichtius robustus, assembly GCF_028021215.1. Lineage (NCBI taxonomy): Eukaryota > Metazoa > Chordata > Mammalia > Artiodactyla > Eschrichtiidae > Eschrichtius > Eschrichtius robustus. The sequence goes on from NC_090832.1 coordinate 78,434,649, forward strand.
TGAGCTACCGTATGATCCAGCAGGCCCACTCCTCGACCTATAATCTAAGAAGAAAGAATTGGAAAGACACAGGCAGGCAAATCTGCATGGCACAGTATTACAATAGCCAAGATATGGAAGTAACCAAAAAGTCCACCAACAGATGGGTGGACAAAGAAGAACTCCTCCATGTACAGATGGAATATTTGCTAGTGAAAAAAATGAAACAATGCCATTTGCAGCACCATACATGAGTCTAGACGTAATCACGCCACCTGTAGTCAGTGAGAAAGCAAAAGACACATATCCTATCATATCACTTTTAGGAGTTACTTAAAAATTGATACCAATGAAGATGTTTCCACAGAGAAAGGAAATCACAGATTCATTAAAAAAAACTTATGGTTCACCAAATAGAAAGGGATGAGGATTGGATACATTACCATATTGGGGTTAACAGAGATATACATACCATGTGAAATATATAATCACCAAGGACGTACGGAAGACCAGGAGAAGACTACTCAACATTGTGTCATAACCTACATGGGAAAAGGATGCGAGGAAGAATAGATACACGTATATGTGTGAAAGAACCACATCTTGCACACCTAGAACAAACAAACCATTGTAATCAAATTTGCTGGGATAAAAAATAAAAAGTAAATTACAATTATGAACAAGAAGTAATGAGACATAAACATAAAGTGCTTTTTTCCTGGCACATTCCATTCGAATTTACAACCTAGAACACCACTTCCATTAAGGCTCTGTTTCCCCAGTTACCAAATTTGGTAAAGGAGAAATGCTGCCACCTTGTGGCCGTTTCCTGCAAGAGCAGCTTTAAACTCACAGCTAATGGTCACTTAACATTCACAAGGACTCAGGGCTGTAAAGGACACCTGCCCTAAAAAATTGTGCTGAAGTAGGGAATGGACAAAAAAATTCAAAACAGGCAAATGTTTCAAGAAGAGAGTATGAGGAGTTAAGTTTTACTCACGCTCTTTTAAAAAAAAAGGAAAATGGATAAAAGCTCAACCTCAGGGAGTGTTAGACCCATGCAATCTAATCTACAAAAAGTTTCAACTTAGACCAGTCGACTGACCATCAGCAAAATGTCTACAAACAATAAATGCTGACGGGGTTTTCAAGAACTGTATCCCCTCTACCTGCTGGTGAGACGTAAAGGGGTAACAGCCAATAATGAGAAGAGAAAGGAGCTGTGTTTAAAAGTAAAAATGGAGGTACCATTCAATCCAACAGGCGCACCATTGGACCTCTCACCTGAGAAGACAAGAATCGAGAAGACACAGGCCGCAAAACTGCAGTGCAGCCTTATTCACATTAGCCAAGACAGTGAAGCAATCAAAATATCCAACAAGAGGTGAATGGATAAAGAAGAAGTGGTCCATGTACACAATGGAATATTAGCCATGGAAAACAATGAACCATTGCTCTTTGAGGCACCACAAATGAGTCTGGAGATAATCACGAAACATGAGGTAACTCGGAAACCAAAGACCTGTATTCTATATCACTTATAGGCGTTATCTAATAACTGACACAAATGAATATATTTCCACAGAGAAAGACACTCACAGACTTAGAAAACAAACTATGCTCATCTAAAAGGAAAGGTGGGGGGAATGGATAAGTTAAGATTAGTGTTGCTCTATGTATACAAACACATAGTATATACATATCTCAAAAAGACCGACCATCTAGCAAGGGAGGTCTGTGGAACACTCTGTAACATTTAACATGGGAAGAGGATCTGTACTTGAATAGACATATATAATGTACAAATGAACCAGATTGTGTACACCTAGGAGAGACAATATTCGAAGCTTTACCCCAATTAAAAAAAAAATTTAAAACCAAGAAGAAATAATGAGACATAAACTTATGGGGGTGTCTCCAGGCACATTCCAATTTAATTTACAACCTAGGAACACGAATTCCAGAAAGGCTCTGCTGCCCTAGTACCCAGATTTGGGAGTGGAGAAATGCTGCCTGCTTGAGGCCACTTCCCACAAAAGCAGCTTTAAACCCATTGCTAAGGGTCACTAAATATTCACCAAACTTGCATTTCGGGAAATGACACCTGCTCTCTAAAAAAATTCTGAGGTGGAAAATCGACCAAAAATTTCAAAATAGGGCAACCTTCCAAGAAGATAGTTTCAAGAGATATATTGTACTCCCAACTGTTTCCTTTTTTTTAACAGAAAAGAAAACGGTGGAGAAACATGATGAGTTTTACGAATTTTCAAAGACATGCAAATTCAAATTACAAAACCCTATCAGCACACAGCAGCCAGTAGGGCCATTAGCATAAAGGCAGCAAACAATAAATGCTAAATCGATTGTGGAGAAATGCATACCCTCGATTCTAAGGGGGACGTGGTAAGAGCCACTAATGAAAACACAAAGAAGGTGCTTTGAAAAGGGAAACACGGTGCTACCAGTCAATCAATCACACCCACTGCTGGGCCTATCAACTGAGAAAATGAGAATCAAAAAGTCACAGGCTGGCAATCCTGTACTCCAACAATATTTACCATAGCCAACACTTGGAAGCAATGAAAATGTCCATCAACCGAGGAATGCGCAAAGTAGAAGTGGTCCACGTGCACACTGGGGAATTACTCCAATAAAAACTAAAAATTAAATTTAAAAATCCAACAAAAGTAAGGAGACATCAGCTTGTGTGGGTTTGTCCGGGCACACTCCACTCTAATTTATAACCGAGAAACACCACAGGCCGCAAGGGCTTTTCCCTAGTTACCATGGTGGGGACATAGAAAGGCTGCCGCCCTCTGGCATTTACCTGCAAAAGCAGCTTTAAAGCCTGTGCTAATGGTCATTTCATAGGAACAAATACTGCAGAAATGTAAATGAAACCTGCTCTCAAAATGTCTTGAGGGAGGTAATGGCCAAAACATTTCAAAATGTGACACATACTTTAAGAGAACACTTTGAAGAACTAAGGGGTAATCACAGGTTGAAAAATAAAAAGGACATGCCTTAAAGCTCAATTTCAACGGATTATGAGGCACAGGCGAATTCAACCACAAAGAGGTATCAGCTCACACTTGTCAGAATAACCATCAGCAAGGAAACTACAAACAATAAATGCTGAAGGTGTTGTGGAGAAATGCATACCCTCAACTTCAAGTGGGACGAACTTGAAAAGGGCCACGAATGAGAACAGAATGGAGGTGCCTTAAAAAGGTAAACATTGAGCTACCGTATGATCCAGCAGGCCCACTCCTCGACCTATAATCTAAGAAGAAAGAATTGGAAAGACACAGGCAGGCAAATCTGCATGGCACAGTATTACAATAGCCAAGATATGGAAGTAACCAAAAAGTCCACCAACAGATGGGTGGACAAAGAAGAACTCCTCCATGTACAGATGGAATATTTGCTAGTGAAAAAAATGAAACAATGCCATTTGCAGCACCATACATGAGTCTAGACGTAATCACGCCACCTGTAGTCAGTGAGAAAGCAAAAGACACATATCCTATCATATCACTTTTAGGAGTTACTTAAAAATTGATACCAATGAAGATGTTTCCACAGAGAAAGGAAATCACAGATTCATTAAAAAAAACTTATGGTTCACCAAATAGAAAGGGATGAGGATTGGATACATTACCATATTGGGGTTAACAGAGATATACATACCATGTGAAATATATAATCACCAAGGACGTACGGAAGACCAGGAGAAGACTACTCAACATTGTGTCATAACCTACATGGGAAAAGGATGCGAGGAAGAATAGATACACGTATATGTGTGAAAGAACCACATCTTGCACACCTAGAACAAACAAACCATTGTAATCAAATTTGCTGGGATAAAAAATAAAAAGTAAATTACAATTATGAACAAGAAGTAATGAGACATAAACATAAAGTGCTTTTTTCCTGGCACATTCCATTCGAATTTACAACCTAGAACACCACTTCCATTAAGGCTCTGTTTCCCCAGTTACCAAATTTGGTAAAGGAGAAATGCTGCCACCTTGTGGCCGTTTCCTGCAAGAGCAGCTTTAAACTCACAGCTAATGGTCACTTAACATTCACAAGGACTCAGGGCTGTAAAGGACACCTGCCCTAAAAAATTGTGCTGAAGTAGGGAATGGACAAAAAAATTCAAAACAGGCAAATGTTTCAAGAAGAGAGTATGAGGAGTTAAGTTTTACTCACGCTCTTTTAAAAAAAAAGGAAAATGGATAAAAGCTCAACCTCAGGGAGTGTTAGACCCATGCAATCTAATCTACAAAAAGGTTCAACTTAGACCAGTCGACTGACCATCAGCAAAATGTCTACAAACAATAAATGCTGACGGGGTTTTCAAGAACTGTATCCCCTCTACCTGCTGGTGAGACGTAAAGGGGTAACAGCCAATAATGAGAAGAGAAAGGAGCTGTGTTTAAAAGTAAAAATGGAGGTACCATTCAATCCAACAGGCGCACCATTGGACCTCTCACCTGAGAAGACAAGAATCGAGAAGACACAGGCCGCAAAACTGCAGTGCAGCCTTATTCACATTAGCCAAGACAGTGAAGCAATCAAAATATCCAACAAGAGGTGAATGGATAAAGAAGAAGTGGTCCATGTACACAATGGAATATTAGCCATGGAAAACAATGAACCATTGCTCTTTGAGGCACCACAAATGAGTCTGGAGATAATCACGAAACATGAGGTAACTCGGAAACCAAAGACCTGTATTCTATATCACTTATAGGCGTTATCTAATAACTGACACAAATGAATATATTTCCACAGAGAAAGACACTCACAGACTTAGAAAACAAACTATGCTCATCTAAAAGGAAAGGTGGGGGGAATGGATAAGTTAAGATTAGTGTTGCTCTATGTATACAAACACATAGTATATACATATCTCAAAAAGACCGACCATCTAGCAAGGGAGGTCTGTGGAACACTCTGTAACATTTAACATGGGAAGAGGATCTGTACTTGAATAGACATATATAATGTACAAATGAACCAGATTGTGTACACCTAGGAGAGACAATATTCGAAGCTTTACCCCAATTAAAAAAAAAATTTAAAACCAAGAAGAAATAATGAGACATAAACTTATGGGGGTGTCTCCAGGCACATTCCAATTTAATTTACAACCTAGGAACACGAATTCCAGAAAGGCTCTGCTGCCCTAGTACCCAGATTTGGGAGTGGAGAAATGCTGCCTGCTTGAGGCCACTTCCCACAAAAGCAGCTTTAAACCCATTGCTAAGGGTCACTAAATATTCACCAAACTTGCATTTCGGGAAATGACACCTGCTCTCTAAAAAAATTCTGAGGTGGAAAATCGACCAAAAATTTCAAAATAGGGCAACCTTCCAAGAAGATAGTTTCAAGAGATATATTGTACTCCCAACTGTTTCCTTTTTTTTAACAGAAAAGAAAACGGTGGAGAAACATGATGAGTTTTACGAATTTTCAAAGACATGCAAATTCAAATTACAAAACCCTATCAGCACACAGCAGCCAGTAGGGCCATTAGCATAAAGGCAGCAAACAATAAATGCTAAATCGATTGTGGAGAAATGCATACCCTCGATTCTAAGGGGGACGTGGTAAGAGCCACTAATGAAAACACAAAGAAGGTGCTTTGAAAAGGGAAACACGGTGCTACCAGTCAATCAATCACACCCACTGCTGGGCCTATCAACTGAGAAAATGAGAATCAAAAAGTCACAGGCTGGCAATCCTGTACTCCAACAATATTTACCATAGCCAACACTTGGAAGCAATGAAAATGTCCATCAACCGAGGAATGCGCAAAGTAGAAGTGGTCCACGTGCACACTGGGGAATTACTCCAATAAAAACTAAAAATTAAATTTAAAAATCCAACAAAAGTAAGGAGACATCAGCTTGTGTGGGTTTGTCCGGGCACACTCCACTCTAATTTATAACCGAGAAACACCACAGGCCGCAAGGGCTTTTCCCTAGTTACCATGGTGGGGACATAGAAAGGCTGCCGCCCTCTGGCATTTACCTGCAAAAGCAGCTTTAAAGCCTGTGCTAATGGTCATTTCATAGGAACAAATACTGCAGAAATGTAAATGAAACCTGCTCTCAAAATGTCTTGAGGGAGGTAATGGCCAAAACATTTCAAAATGTGACACATACTTTAAGAGAACACTTTGAAGAACTAAGGGGTAATCACAGGTTGAAAAATAAAAAGGACATGCCTTAAAGCTCAATTTCAACGGATTATGAGGCACAGGCGAATTCAACCACAAAGAGGTATCAGCTCACACTTGTCAGAATAACCATCAGCAAGGAAACTACAAACAATAAATGCTGAAGGTGTTGTGGAGAAATGCATACCCTCAACTTCAAGTGGGACGAACTTGAAAAGGGCCACGAATGAGAACAGAATGGAGGTGCCTTAAAAAGGTAAACATTGAGCTACCGTATGATCCAGCAGGCCCACTCCTCGACCTATAATCTAAGAAGAAAGAATTGGAAAGACACAGGCAGGCAAATCTGCATGGCACAGTATTACAATAGCCAAGATATGGAAGTAACCAAAAAGTCCACCAACAGATGGGTGGACAAAGAAGAACTCCTCCATGTACAGATGGAATATTTGCTAGTGAAAAAAATGAAACAATGCCATTTGCAGCACCATACATGAGTCTAGACGTAATCACGCCACCTGTAGTCAGTGAGAAAGCAAAAGACACATATCCTATCATATCACTTTTAGGAGTTACTTAAAAATTGATACCAATGAAGATGTTTCCACAGAGAAAGGAAATCACAGATTCATTAAAAAAAACTTATGGTTCACCAAATAGAAAGGGATGAGGATTGGATACATTACCATATTGGGGTTAACAGAGATATACATACCATGTGAAATATATAATCACCAAGGACGTACGGAAGACCAGGAGAAGACTACTCAACATTGTGTCATAACCTACATGGGAAAAGGATGCGAGGAAGAATAGATACACGTATATGTGTGAAAGAACCACATCTTGCACACCTAGAACAAACAAACCATTGTAATCAAATTTGCTGGGATAAAAAATAAAAAGTAAATTACAATTATGAACAAGAAGTAATGAGACATAAACATAAAGTGCTTTTTTCCTGGCACATTCCATTCGAATTTACAACCTAGAACACCACTTCCATTAAGGCTCTGTTTCCCCAGTTACCAAATTTGGTAAAGGAGAAATGCTGCCACCTTGTGGCCGTTTCCTGCAAGAGCAGCTTTAAACTCACAGCTAATGGTCACTTAACATTCACAAGGACTCAGGGCTGTAAAGGACACCTGCCCTAAAAAATTGTGCTGAAGTAGGGAATGGACAAAAAAATTCAAAACAGGCAAATGTTTCAAGAAGAGAGTATGAGGAGTTAAGTTTTACTCACGCTCTTTTAAAAAAAAAGGAAAATGGATAAAAGCTCAACCTCAGGGAGTGTTAGACCCATGCAATCTAATCTACAAAAAGTTTCAACTTAGACCAGTCGACTGACCATCAGCAAAATGTCTACAAACAATAAATGCTGACGGGGTTTTCAAGAACTGTATCCCCTCTACCTGCTGGTGAGACGTAAAGGGGTAACAGCCAATAATGAGAAGAGAAAGGAGCTGTGTTTAAAAGTAAAAATGGAGGTACCATTCAATCCAACAGGCGCACCATTGGACCTCTCACCTGAGAAGACAAGAATCGAGAAGACACAGGCCGCAAAACTGCAGTGCAGCCTTATTCACATTAGCCAAGACAGTGAAGCAATCAAAATATCCAACAAGAGGTGAATGGATAAAGAAGAAGTGGTCCATGTACACAATGGAATATTAGCCATGGAAAACAATGAACCATTGCTCTTTGAGGCACCACAAATGAGTCTGGAGATAATCACGAAACATGAGGTAACTCGGAAACCAAAGACCTGTATTCTATATCACTTATAGGCGTTATCTAATAACTGACACAAATGAATATATTTCCACAGAGAAAGACACTCACAGACTTAGAAAACAAACTATGCTCATCTAAAAGGAAAGGTGGGGGGAATGGATAAGTTAAGATTAGTGTTGCTCTATGTATACAAACACATAGTATATACATATCTCAAAAAGACCGACCATCTAGCAAGGGAGGTCTGTGGAACACTCTGTAACATTTAACATGGGAAGAGGATCTGTACTTGAATAGACATATATAATGTACAAATGAACCAGATTGTGTACACCTAGGAGAGACAATATTCGAAGCTTTACCCCAATTAAAAAAAAAATTTAAAACCAAGAAGAAATAATGAGACATAAACTTATGGGGGTGTCTCCAGGCACATTCCAATTTAATTTACAACCTAGGAACACGAATTCCAGAAAGGCTCTGCTGCCCTAGTACCCAGATTTGGGAGTGGAGAAATGCTGCCTGCTTGAGGCCACTTCCCACAAAAGCAGCTTTAAACCCATTGCTAAGGGTCACTAAATATTCACCAAACTTGCATTTCGGGAAATGACACCTGCTCTCTAAAAAAATTCTGAGGTGGAAAATCGACCAAAAATTTCAAAATAGGGCAACCTTCCAAGAAGATAGTTTCAAGAGATATATTGTACTCCCAACTGTTTCCTTTTTTTTAACAGAAAAGAAAACGGTGGAGAAACATGATGAGTTTTACGAATTTTCAAAGACATGCAAACCCAAATTACAAAACCCTATCAGCACACAGCAGCCAGTAGGGCCATTAGCATAAAGGCAGGAAACAATAAATGCTAAATCGATTGTGGAGAAATGCATACCCTCGATTCTAAGGGGGACGTGGTAAGAGCCACTAATGAAAACACAAAGAAGGTGCTTTGAAAAGGGAAACACGGTGCTACCAGTCAATCAATCACACCCACTGCTGGGCCTATCAACTGAGAAAATGAGAATCAAAAAGTCACAGGCTGGCAATCCTGTACTCCAACAATATTTACCATAGCCAACACTTGGAAGCAATGAAAATGTCCATCAACCGAGGAATGCGCAAAGTAGAAGTGGTCCACGTGCACACTGGGGAATTACTCCAATAAAAACTAAAAATTAAATTTAAAAATCCAACAAAAGTAAGGAGACATCAGCTTGTGTGGGTTTGTCCGGGCACACTCCACTCTAATTTATAACCGAGAAACACCACAGGCCGCAAGGGCTTTTCCCTAGTTACCATGGTGGGGACATAGAAAGGCTGCCGCCCTCTGGCATTTACCTGCAAAAGCAGCTTTAAAGCCTGTGCTAATGGTCATTTCATAGGAACAAGTACTGCAGAAATGTAAATGAAACCTGCCCTCAAAATGTCTTGAGGGAGGTAATGGCCAAAACATTTCAAAATGTGACACATACTTTAAAAGAACACTTTGAAGAACTAAGGGGTAATCACAGGTTGAAAAATAAAAAGGACATGCCTTAAAGCTCAATTTCAACGGATTATGAGGCACAGGCGAATTCAACCACAAAGAGGTATCAGCTCACACTTGTCAGAATAACCATCAGCAAGGAAACTACAAACAATAAATGCTGAAGGTGTTGTGGAGAAATGCATACCCTCAACTTCAAGTGGGACGAACTTGAAAAGGGCCACGAATGAGAACAGAATGGAGGTGCCTTAAAAAGGTAAACATTGAGCTACCGTATGATCCAGCAGGCCCACTCCTCGACCTATAATCTAAGAAGAAAGAATTGGAAAGACACAGGCAGGCAAATCTGCATGGCACAGTATTACAATAGCCAAGATATGGAAGTAACCAAAAAGTCCACCAACAGATGGGTGGACAAAGAAGAACTCCTCCATGTACAGATGGAATATTTGCTAGTGAAAAAAATGAAACAATGCCATTTGCAGCACCATACATGAGTCTAGACGTAATCACGCCACCTGTAGTCAGTGAGAAAGCAAAAGACACATATCCTATCATATCACTTTTAGGAGTTACTTAAAAATTGATACCAATGAAGATATTTCCACAGAGAAAGGAAATCACAGATTCATTAAAAAAACTTATGGTTCACCAAATAGAAAGGGATGAGGATTGGATACATTACCATATTGGGGTTAACAGAGATATACATACCATGTGAAATATATAATCACCAAAGACGTACGGAAGACCAGGAGAAGACTACTCAACATTGTGTCATAACCTACATGGGAAAAGGATGCGAGGAAGAATAGATTCACGTATATGTGTGAAAGAACCACATCTTGCACACCTAGAACAAACAAACCATTGTAATCAAATTTGCTGGGATAAAAAATAAAAAGTAAATTACAATTATGAACAAGAAGTATTGAGACATAAACATAAAGTGCTTTTTTCCTGGCACATTCCATTCGAATTTACAACCTAGAACACCACTTCCATTAAGGCTCTGTTTCCCCAGTTACCAAATTTGGTAAAGGAGAAATGCTGCCACCTTGTGGCCGTTTCCTGCAAGAGCAGCTTTAAACTCACAGCTAATGGTCACTTAACATTCACAAGGACTCAGGGCTGTAAAGGACACCTGCCCTAAAAAATTGTTCTGAAGTAGGGAATGGACAAAAAAATTCAAAACAGGCAAATGTTTCAAGAAGAGAGTATAAGGAGTTAAGTTTTACTCACGCTCTTTTAAAAAAAAAGGAAAATGGATAAAAGCTCAACCTCAGGGAGTGTTAGACCCATGCAATCTAATCTACAAAAAGTTTCAACTTAGACCAGTCGACTGACCATCAGCAAAATGTCTACAAACAATAAAAGCTGACGGGGTTTTCAAGAACTGTATCCCCTCTACCTGCTGGTGAGACGTAAAGGGGTAACAGCCAATAATGAGAAGAGAAAGGAGCTGTGTTTAAAAGTAAAAATGGAGGTACCATTCAATCCAGCAGGCGCACCATTGGACCTCTCACCTGAGAAGACAAGAATCGAGAAGACACAGGCCGCAAAAGCTGCAGTGCAGCCTTATTCACATTAGCCAAGACAGTGAAGCAATCAAAATATCCAACAAGAGGTGAATGGATAAAGAAGAAGTGGTCCATGTACACAATGGAATATTAGCCATGGAAAACAATGAACCATTGCTCTTTGAGGCACCACAAATGGGTCTGGAGATAATCACGAAACATGAGGTAGCTCGGAAACCAAAGACCTGTATTCTATGATATCACTTATAGGCGTTATCTAATAACTGACACAAATGAATATATTTCCACAGAGAAAGACACTCACAGACTTGAAAACAAACTATGCTCATCTAAAAGGAAAGGTGGGGGGAATGGATAAGTTAAGATTAGTGTTGCTCTATGTATACAAACACATAGTATATACATATCTCAAAAAGACCGACCATGGAGCAAGGGAGGTCTGTGGAACCCTCTGTAACATTTTACATGGGAAGAGGATCTGTACTTGAATAGACATATATAATGTACAAATGAACCAGATTGTGTACACCTAGGACAGACAATATTCGAAGCTTTACCACAATTAAAAAAAAATTTAAAACCAAGAAGAAATAATGAGACATAAACTTATGGGGGTGTCTCCAGGCACATTCCAATTTAATTTACAACCTAGGAACACGACTTCCAGAAAGGCTCTGCTGCCCTAGTACCCAGATTTGGGAGCGGAGAAATGCTGCCTGCTTGAGGCCACTTCCCACAACAGCAGCTTTAAACCCATTGCTAAGGGTCACTAAATATTCACCAAACTTGCAGTTCGGGAAATGACACCTGCTCTCTAAAAAAATTCTGAGTTGGAAAGTCGACCAAAAATTTCAAAATAGGGCAACCTTCCAAGAAGACAATTTCAAGAAATATATTGTACTCCCAACTGTTTCCTTTTTTTTAACAGAAAAGAAAACGGTGGAGAAACATGATGAGTTTTACGAATTTTCAAAGACATGCAAACCCAAATTACAAAACCCTATCAGCACACAGCAGCCAGTAGGGCCATTAGCATAAAGGCAGCAAACAATAAATGCTAAATCGATTGTGGAGAAATGCATACCCTCGATTCTAAGGGGGACGTGGTAAGAGCCACTAATGAAAACACAAAGAAGGTGCTTTGAAAAGGGAAACACGGTGCTACCAGTCAATCAGTCACACCCACTGCTGGGCCTATCAACTGAGAAAATGAGAATCAAAAAGTCACAGGCTGGCAATCCTGCACTCCAACAATATTTACCATAGCCAACACTTGGAAGCAATGAAAATGTCCATCAACCGAGGAATGCGCAAAGTAGAAGTGGTCCACGTGCACACTGGGGAATTACTCCAATAAAAACTAAAAATTAAATTTAAAAATCCAACAAAAGTAAGGAGACATCAGTTTGTGTGGGTTTGTACGGGCACACTCCACTCTAATTTATAACCGAGAAACACCACAGGCCGCAAGGGCTTTTCCCTAGTTACCATGGTGGGGACATAGAAAGGCTGCCGCCCTCTGGCATTTACCTGCAAAAGCAGCTTTAAAGCCTGTGCTAATGGTCATTTCATAGGAACAAGTACTGCAGAACTCTAAATGAAACCTGCCCTCAAAATGTCTTGAGGGAGGTAATGGCCAAAACATTTCAAAATGTGATACATACTTTAAGAGAACACTTTGAAGAACTAAGGGGTAATCACAGGTTGAAAAATAAAAAGGACATGCCTTAAAGCTCAATTTCAACGGAATATGAGGCACAGGCGAATTCAACCACAAAGAGGTATCAGCTGACACTTGTCAGAATAACCATCAGCAAGGAAACTACAAACAATAAATGCTGAAGGTGTTGTGGAGAAATGCATACCCTCAACTTCAAGTGGGACATAACTTGAAAAGGGCCACGAATGAGAACAGAATGGAGGTGCCTTAAAAAGGTAAACATTGAGCTACCATATGATCCAGCAGGCCCACTCCTCGACCTATAATCTAAGAAGAAAGAATTGGAAAGACACAGGCAGGCAAATCTGCATGGCACAGTATTACAATAGCCAAGATATGGAAGTAACCAAAAAGTCCACCAACAGATGGGTGGACAAAGAAGAACTCCTCCATGTACAGATGGAATATTCGCTAGTGAAAAAAATGAAACAATGCCATTTGCAGCACCATACATGAGTCTAGACGTAATCACGCCACCTGTAGTCAGTGAGAAAGCAAAAGACACATATCCTATCATATCACTTTTAGGAGTTACTTAAAAATTGATACCAATGAAGATATTTCCACAGAGAAAGGCAATCACAGATTCATTAAAAAAACTTATGGTTCACCAAATAGAAAGGGATGAGGATTGGATACATTACCATATTGGGGTTAACAGAGATATACATACCATGTGAAATATATAATCACCAAAGACGTACGGAAACCAGGAGAAGACTACTCAACATTGTGTCATAACCTACATGGGAAAAGGATGCGAGGAAGAATAGATACACGTATATGTGTGAAAGAACCACATCTTGCACACCTAGAACAAACAAACCATTGTAATCAAATTTGCTGGGATAAAAAATAAAAAGTAAATTACAATTATGAACAAGAAGTAATGAGACATAAACATAAAGTGCTTTTTTCCTGGCACATTCCATTCGAATTTACAACCTAGAACACCACTCCCATTAAGGCTATGTTTCCCCAGTTACCAAATTTGGTAAAGGAGAAATGCTGCCACCTTGTGGCCGTTTCCTGCAAGAGCAGCTTTAAACTCACAGCTAATGGTCACTTAACATTCACAAGGACTCAGGGCTGTAAAGGACACCTGCCCTAAAAAATTGTGCTGAAGTAGGGAATGGACAAAAAAATTCAAAACAGGCAAATGTTTCAAGAAGAGAGTATGAGGAGTTAAGTTTTACTCACGCTCTTTTAAAAAAAAAGGAAAATGGATAAAAGCCCAACCTCAGGGAGTGTTAGACCCATGCAATCTAATCTACAAAAAGTTTCAACTTAGACCAGTCGACTGACCATCAGCAAAATGTCTACAAACAATAAATGCTGACGGGGTTTTCAAGAACTGTATCCCCTCTACCTGCTGGTGAGACGTAAAGGGGTAACAGCCAATAATGAGAAGAGAAAGGAGCTGTGTTTAAAAGTAAAAATGGAGGTACCATTCAATCCAGCAGCCGCACCATTGGACCTCTCACCTGAGAAGACAAGAATCGAGAAGGCACAGGCCGCAAAAGCTGCAGTGCAGACTTATTCACATTAGCCAAGACAGTGAAGCAATCAAATATCCAACAAGAGGTGAATGGATAAAGAAGAAGTGGTCCATGTACACAATGGAATATTAGCCATGGAAAACAATGAACCATTGCTCTTTGAGGCACCACAAATGGGTCTGGAGATAATCACGAAACATGAGGTAGCTCGGAAACCAAAGACCTGTATTCTATGATATCACTTATAGGCGTTATCTAATAACTGACACAAATGAATATATTTCCACAGAGAAAGACACTCACAGACTTAGAAAACAAACTATGCTCATCTAAAAGGAAAGGTGGGGGGAATGGATAAGTTAAGATTAGTGTTGCTCTATGTATACAAACACATAGTATATACATATCTCAAAAAGACCGACCATGGAGCAAGGGAGGTCTGTGGAACCCTCTGTAACATTTTACATGGGAAGAGGATCTGTACTTGAATAGACATATATAATGTACAAATGAACCAGATTGTGTACACCTAGGACAGACAATATTCGAAGCTTTACCACAATTAAAAAAAAATTTAAACCCAAGAAGAAATAATGAGACATAAACTTATGGGGGTTTCTCCAGGCACATTCCAATTTAATTTACAACCTAGGAACACGACTTCCAGAAAGGCTCTGCTGCCCTAGTACCCAGATTTGGGAGTGGAGAAATGCTGCGTGCTTGAGGCCACTTCCCACAACAGCAGCTTTAAACCCATTGCTAAGGGTCACTAAATATTCACCAAACTTGCAGTTCGGGAAATGACACCTGCTCTCTAAAAAAATTCTGAGGTGGAAAATCGACCAAAAATTTCAAAATAGGGCAACCTTCCAAGAAGACAATTTCAAGAAATATATTGTACTCCCAACTGTTTCCTTTTTTTTAACAGAAAAGAAAACGGTGGAGAAACATGATGAGTTTTACGAATTTTCAAAGACATGCAAACCCAAATTACAAAACCCTATCAGCACACAGCAGCCAGTAGGGCCATTAGCATAAAGGCAGCAAACAATAAATGCTAAATCGATTGTGGAGAAATGCATACCCTCGATTCTAAGGGGGAAGTGGTAAGAGCCACTAATGAAAACACAAAGAAGGTGCTTTGAAAAGGGAAACACGGTGCTACCAGTCAATCAATCACACCCACTGCTGGGCCTATCAACTGAGAAAATGAGAATCAAAAAGTCACAGGCTGGCAATCCTGCACTCCAACAATATTTACCATAGCCAACACTTGGAAGCAATGAAAATGTCCATCAACCGAGGAATGCGCAAAGTAGAAGTGGTCCACGTGCACACTGGGGAATTACTCCAATAAAAACTAAAAATTAAATTTAAAAATCCAACAAAAGTAAGGAGACATCAGCTTGTGTGGGTTTGTCCGGGCACACTCCACTCTAATTTATAACCGAGAAACACCACAGGCCGCAAGGGCTTTTCCCTAGTTACCATGGTGGGGACATACAAAGGCTGCCGCCCTCTGGCATTTACCTGCAAAAGCAGCTTTAAAGCCTGTGCTAATGGTCATTTCATAGGAACAAGTACTGCAGAACTGTAAATGAAACCTGCCCTCAAAATGTCTTGAGGGAGGTAATGGCCAAAATATTTCAAAATGAGACACATACTTTAAGAGAACACTTTGAAGATCTAAGGGGTAATCACAGGTTGAAAAATAAAAAGGACATGCCTTAAAGCTCAATTTCAACGGATTATGAGGCACAGGCGAATTCAACCACAAAGAGGTATCAGCTCACACTTGTCAGAATAACCATCAGCAAGGAAACTACAAACAATAAATGCTGAAGGTGTTGTGGAGAAATGCATACCCTCAACTTCAAGTGGGACATAACTTGAAAAGGGCCACGAATGAGAACAGAATGGAGGTGCCTTAAAAAGGTAAACATTGAGCTACCGTATGATCCAGCAGGCCCACTCCTCGACCTATAATCTAAGAAGAAAGAATTGGAAAGACACAGGCAGGCAAATCTGCATGGCACAGTATTACAATAGCCAAGATATGGAAGTAACCAAAAAGTCCACCAACAGATGGGTGGACAAAGAAGAACTCCTCCATGTACAGATGGAATATTCGCTAGTGAAAAAAATGAAACAATGCCATTTGCAGCACCATACATGAGTCTAGACGTAATCACGCAACCTGTAGTCAGTGAGAAAGCAAAAGACACATATCCTATCATATCACTTTTAGGAGTTACTTAAAAATTGATACCAATGAAGATATTTCCACAGAGAAAGGCAATCACAGATTCATTAAAAAAACTTATGGTTCACCAAATAGAAAGGGATGAAGATTGGATATATTACCATATTGGGGTTAACAGAGATATACATACCATGTGAAATATATAATCACCAAAGACGTACGGAAGACCAGGAGAAGACTACTCAACATTGTGTCATAACCTACATGGGAAAAGGATGCGAGGAAGAATAGATTCACGTATATGTGTGAAAGAACCACATCTTGCACACCTAGAACAAACAAACCATTGTAATCAAATTTGCTGGGATAAAAAATAAAAAAGTAAATTACAATTATGAACAAGAAGTAATGAGACATAAACATAAAGTGCTTTTTTCCTGGCACATTCCATTCGAATTTACAACCTAGAACACCACTCCCATTAAGGCTCTGTTTCCCCAGTTACCAAATTTGGTAAAGGAGAAATGCTGCCACCTTGTGGCCGTTTCCTGCAAGAGCAGCTTTAAACTCACAGCTAATGGTCACTTAACATTCACAAGGACTCAGGGCTGTAAAGGACACCTGCCCTAAAAAATTGTGCTGAAGTAGGGAATGGACAAAAAAATTCAAAACAGGCAAATGATTCAAGAAGAGGGTATGAGGAGTTAAGTTTTACTCACGCTCTTTTAAAAAAAAAGGAAAATGGATAAAAGCTCAACCTCAGGGAGTGTTAGACCCATGCAATCTAATCTACAAAAAGTTTCAACTTAGACCAGTCGACTGACCATCAGCAAAATGTCTACAAACAATAAATGCTGACGGGGTTTTCAAGAACTGTATCCCCTCTACCTGCTGGTGATACGTAAAGGGGTAACAGCCAATAATGAGAAGAGAAAGGAGCTGTGTTTAAAAGTAAAAATGGAGGTACCATTCAATCCAGCAGGCGCACCATTGGACCTCTCACCTGAGAAGACAAGAATCGAGAAGACACAGGCCGCAAAACTGCAGTGCAGCCTTATTCACATTAGCCAAGACAGTGAAGCAATCAAAATATCCAACAAGAGGTGAATGGATATAGAAGAAGTGGTCCATGTACACAATGGAATATTAGCCATGGAAAACAATGAACCATTGCTCTTTGAGACACCACAAATGAGTCTGGAGATAATCACGAAACATGAGGTATCTCGGAAACCAAAGACCTGTATTCTATATCACTTATAGGCGTTATATAATAACTGACACAAATGAATATATTTCCACAGAGAAAGACACTCACAGACTTAGAAAACAAACTATGCTCATCTAAAAGGAAAGGTGGGGGGAATGGATAAGTTAAGATTAGTGTTGCTCTATGTATACAAACACATAGTATATACATATATCAAAAAGACCGACCATCTAGCAAGGGAGGTCTGTGGAACACTCTGTAACATTTAACATGGGAAGAGGATCTGTACTTGAATAGACATATATAATGTACAAATGAACCAGATTGTGTACACCTAGGAGAGACAATATTCGAAGCTTTACACCAATTAAAAAAAAATTTAAAACCAAGAAGAAATAATGAGACAGAAACTTATGGGGGTGTCTCCAGGCACATTCCAATTTAATTTACAACCTAGGAACACGACTTCCAGAAAGGCTCTGCTGCCCTAGTACCCAGATTTGGGAGTGGAGAAATGCTGCGTGCTTGAGGCCACTTCCCACAACAGCAGCTTTAAACCCATTGCTAAGGGTCACTAAATATTCACCAAACTTGCAGTTCGGGAAATGACACCTGCTCTCTAAAAAAATTCTGAGGTGGAAAATCGACCAAAAATTTCAAAATAGGGCAACCTTCCAAGAAGATAGTTTCAAGAGATATATTGTACTCCCAACTGTTTCCTTTTTTTTAACAGAAAAGAAAACGGTGGAGAAACATGATGAGTTTTACGAATTTTCAAAGACATGCAAACCCAAATTACAAAACCCTATCAGCACACAGCAGCCAGTAGGGCCATTAGCATAAAGGCAGCAAACAATAAATGCTAAATCGATTGTGGAGAAATGCATACCCTCGATTCTAAGTGGGACGTGGTAAGAGCCACTAATGAAAACACAAAGAAGGTGCTTTGAAAAGGGAAACACGGTGCTACCAGTCAATCAATCACACCCACTGCTGGGCCTATCAACTGAGAAAATGAGAATCAAAAAGTCACAGGCTGGCAATCCTGCACTCCAACAATATTTACCATAGCCAACACTTGGAAGCAATGAAAATGTCCATCAACCGAGGAATGCGCAAAGTAGAAGTGGTCCACGTGCACACTGGGGAATTACTCCAATAAAAACTAAAAATTAAATTTAAAAATCCAACAAAAGTAAGGAGACATCAGCTTGTGTGGGTTTGTCCGGGCACACTCCACTCTAATTTATAACCGAGAAATACCACAGGCCGCAAGGGCTTTTCCCTAGTTACCATGGTGGGGACATAGAAAGGCTGCCGCCCTCTGGCATTTACCTGCAAAAGCAGCTTTAAAGCCTGTGCTAATGGTCATTTCATAGGAACAAGTACTGCAGAAATGTAAATGAAACCTGCCCTCAAAATGTCTTGAGGGAGGTAATGGCCAAAACATTTCAAAATGTGACACATACTTTAAGAGAACACTTTGAAGAACTAAGGGGTAATCACAGGTTGAAAAATAAAAAGGACATGCCTTAAAGCTCAATTTCAACGGATTATGAGGCACAGGCGAATTCAACCACAAAGAGGTATCAGCTCACACTTGTCAGATTAACCATCAGCAAGGAAACTACAAAAAATAAATGCTGAAGGTGTTGTGGAGAAATGCATACCCTCAACTTCAAGTGGGACGAACTTGAAAAGGGCCACGAATGAGAACAGAATGGAGGTGCCTTAAAAAGGTAAACATTGAGCTACCGTATGATCCAGCAGGCCCACTCCTCGACCTATAATCTAAGAAGAAAGAATTGGAAAGACACAGGCAGGCAAATCTGCATGGCACAGTATTACAATAGCCAAGATATGGAAGTAACCAAAAAGTCCACCAACAGATGGGTGGACAAAGAAGAACTCCTCCATGTACAGATGGAATATTCGCTAGTGAAAAAAATGAAACAATGCCATTTGCAGCACCATACATGAGACTAGACGTAATCACGCCACCTGTAGTCAGTCAGAAAGCAAAAGACACATATCCTATCATATCACTTTTAGGAGTTACTTAAAAATTGATACCAATGAAGATATTTCCACCGAGAAAGGCAATCACAGATTCATTAAAAAAACTTATGGTTCACCAAATAGAAAGGGATGAGGATTGGATATATTACCATATTGGGGTTAACAGAGATATACATACCATGTGAAATATATAATCACCAAAGACGTACGGAAGACCAGGAGAAGACTACTCAACATTGTGTCATAACCTACATGGGAAAAGGATGCGAGGAAGAATAGATTCACGTATATGTGTGAAAGAACCACATCTTGCACACCTAGAACAAACAAACCATTGTAATCAAATTTGCTGGGATAAAAAATAAAAAGTAAATTACAATTATGAACAAGAAGTAATGAGACATAAACATAAAGTGCTTTTTTCCTGGCACATTCCATTCGAATTTACAACCTAGAACACCACTTCCATTAAGGCTCTGTTTCCCCAGTTACCAAATTTGGTAAAGGAGAAATGCTGCCACCTTGTGGCCGTTTCCTGCAAGAGCAGCTTTAAACTCACAGCTAATGGTCACTTAACATTCACAAGGACTCAGGGCTGTAAAGGACACCTGCCCTAAAAAATTGTGCTGAAGTAGGGAATGGACAAAAAAATTCAAAACAGGCAAATGATTCAAGAAGAGGGTATGAGGAGTTAAGTTTTACTCACGCTCTTTTAAAAAAAAAGGAAAATGGATAAAAGCTCAACCTCAGGGAGTGTTAGACCCATGCAATCTAATCTACAAAAAGGTTCAACTTAGACCAGTCGACTGACCATCAGCAAAATGTCTACAAACAATAAATGCTGACGGGGTTTTCAAGAACTGTATCCCCTCTACCTGCTGGTGAGACGTAAAGGGGTAACAGCCAATAATGAGAAGAGAAAGGAGCTGTGTTTAAAAGTAAAAATGGAGGTACCATTCAATCCAGCAGCCGCACCATTGGACCTCTCACCTGAGAAGACAAGAATCGAGAAGGCACAGGCCGCAAAAGCTGCAGTGCAGACTTATTCACATTAGCCAAGACAGTGAAGCAATCAAATATCCAACAAGAGGTGAATGGATAAAGAAGAAGTGGTCCATGTACACAATGGAATATTAGCCATGGAAAACAATGAACCATTGCTCTTTGAGGCACCACAAATGGGTCTGGAGATAATCACGAAACATGAGGTAGCTCGGAAACCAAAGACCTGTATTCTATGATATCACTTATAGGCGTTATCTAATAACTGACACAAATGAATATATTTCCACAGAGAAAGACACTCACAGACTTAGAAAACAAACTATGCTCTAAACTATCTAAAAGGAAAGGTGGGGGGAATGGATAAGTTAAGATTAGTGTTGCTCTATGTATACAAACACATAGTATATACATATCTCAAAAAGACCGACCATGGAGCAAGGGAGGTCTGTGGAACCCTCTGTAACATTTTACATGGGAAGAGGATCTGTACTTGAATAGACATATATAATGTACAAATGAACCAGATTGTGTACACCTAGGACAGACAATATTCGAAGCTTTACCACAATTAAAAAAAAATTTAAACCCAAGAAGAAATAATGAGACATAAACTTATGGGGGTTTCTCCAGGCACATTCCAATTTAATTTACAACCTAGGAACACGACTTCCAGAAAGGCTCTGCTGCCCTAGTACCCAGATTTGGGAGTGGAGAAATGCTGCGTGCTTGAGGCCACTTCCCACAACAGCAGCTTTAAACCCATTGCTAAGGGTCACTAAATATTCACCAAACTTGCAGTTCGGGAAATGACACCTGCTCTCTAAAAAAATTCTGAGGTGGAAAATCGACCAAAAATTTCAAAATAGGGCAACCTTCCAAGAAGACAATTTCAAGAAATATATTGTACTCCCAACTGTTTCCTTTTTTTTAACAGAAAAGAAAACGGTGGAGAAACATGATGAGTTTTACGAATTTTCAAAGACATGCAAACCCAAATTACAAAACCCTATCAGCACACAGCAGCCAGTAGGGCCATTAGCATAAAGGCAGCAAACAATAAATGCTAAATCGATTGTGGAGAAATGCATACCCTCGATTCTAAGGGGGAAGTGGTAAGAGCCACTAATGAAAACACAAAGAAGGTGCTTTGAAAAGGGAAACACGGTGCTACCAGTCAATCAATCACACCCACTGCTGGGCCTATCAACTGAGAAAATGAGAATCAAAAAGTCACAGGCTGGCAATCCTGCACTCCAACAATATTTACCATAGCCAACACTTGGAAGCAATGAAAATGTCCATCAACCGAGGAATGCGCAAAGTAGAAGTGGTCCACGTGCACACTGGGGAATTACTCCAATAAAAACTAAAAATTAAATTTAAAAATCCAACAAAAGTAAGGAGACATCAGCTTGTGTGGGTTTGTCCGGGCACACTCCACTCTAATTTATAACCGAGAAACACCACAGGCCGCAAGGGCTTTTCCCTAGTTACCATGGTGGGGACATACAAAGGCTGCCGCCCTCTGGCATTTACCTGCAAAAGCAGCTTTAAAGCCTGTGCTAATGGTCATTTCATAGGAACAAGTACTGCAGAACTGTAAATGAAACCTGCCCTCAAAATGTCTTGAGGGAGGTAATGGCCAAAATATTTCAAAATGAGACACATACTTTAAGAGAACACTTTGAAGATCTAAGGGGTAATCACAGGTTGAAAAATAAAAAGGACATGCCTTAAAGCTCAATTTCAACGGATTATGAGGCACAGGCGAATTCAACCACAAAGAGGTATCAGCTCACACTTGTCAGAATAACTATCAGCAAGGAAACTACAAACAATAAATGCTGAAGGTGATGTGGAGAAATGCATACCCTCAACTTCAAGTGGGACGTAACTTGAAAAGGGCCACGAATGAGAACAGAATGGTGGTGCCTTAAAAAGGTAAACATTGAGCTACCGTATGATCCAGCAGGCCCACTCCTCGACCTATAATCTAAGAAGAAAGAATTGGAAAGACACAGGCAGGCAAATCTGCATGGCACAGTATTAAAATAGCCAAGATATGGAAGTAACCAAAAAGTCCACCAACAGATGGGTGGACAAAGAAGAACTCCTCCATGTACAGATGGAATATTCGCTAGTGAAAAAAATGAAACAATGCCATTTGCAGCACCATACATGAGTCTAGACGTAATCACGCCACCTGTAGTAAGTGAGAAAGCAAAAGACACATATCCTATCATATCACTTTTAGGAGTTACTTAAAAATTGATACCAATGAAGATATTTCCACAGAGAAAGGCAATCACAGATTCATTAAAAAAAACTTATGGTTCACCAAATAGAAAGGGATGAGGATTGGATACATTACCACATTTGGGTTAACAGAGATATACATACCATGTGAAATATATAATCACCAAAGGCGTACGGAAGACCAGGAGAAGACTACTCAACATTGTGTCATAACCTACATGGGAAAAGGATGCGAGGAAGAATAGATACACGTATATGTGTGAAAGAACCACATCTTGCACACCTGAACAAACAAACCATTGTAATCAAATTTGCTGGGATAAAAAATAAAAAGTAAATTACAATTATGAACAAGAAGTAATGAGACATAAACATAAAGTGCTTTTTTCCTGGCACATTCCATTCGAATTTACAACCTAGAACACCACTTCCATTAAGGCTCTGTTTCCCCAGTTACCAAATTTGGTAAAGGAGAAATGCTGCCACCTTGTGGCCGTTTCCTGCAAGAGCAGCTTTAAACTCACAGCTAATGGTCACTTAACATTCACAAGGACTCAGGGCTGTAAATGACACCTGCCCTAAAAAATTGTGCTGAAGTAGGGAATGGACAAAAAAATTCAACACAGGCAAATGTTTCAAGAAGAGAGTATGCGGAGTTAAGTTTTACTCACGCTCTTTTAAAAAAAAAGGAAAATGGATAAAAGCTCAACCTCAGGGAGTGTTAGACCCATGCAATCTAATCTACAAAAAGTTTCAACTTAGACCAGTCGACTGACCATCAGCAAAATGTCTACAAACAATAAATGCTGACGGGGTTTTCAAGAACTGTATCCCCTCTACCTGCTGGTGATACGTAAAGGGGTAACAGCCAATAATGAGAAGAGAAAGGAGCTGTGTTTAAAAGTAAAAATGGAGGTACCATTCAATCCAGCAGGCGCACCATTGGACCTCTCACCTGAGAAGACAAGAATCGAGAAGACACAGGCCGCAAAACTGCAGTGCAGCCTTATTCACATTAGCCAAGACAGTGAAGCAATCAAAATATCCAACAAGAGGTGAATGGATATAGAAGAAGTGGTCCATGTACACAATGGAATATTAGCCATGGAAAACAATGAACCATTGCTCTTTGAGACACCACAAATGAGTCTGGAGATAATCACGAAACATGAGGTATCTCGGAAACCAAAGACCTGTATTCTATATCACTTATAGGCGTTATATAATAACTGACACAAATGAATATATTTCCACAGAGAAAGACACTCACAGACTTAGAAAACAAACTATGCTCATCTAAAAGGAAAGGTGGGGGGAATGGATAAGTTAAGATTAGTGTTGCTCTATGTATACAAACACATAGTATATACATATATCAAAAAGACCGACCATCTAGCAAGGGAGGTCTGTGGAACACTCTGTAACATTTAACATGGGAAGAGGATCTGTACTTGAATAGACATATATAATGTACAAATGAACCAGATTGTGTACACCTAGGAGAGACAATATTCGAAGCTTTACACCAATTAAAAAAAAATTTAAAACCAAGAAGAAATAATGAGACAGAAACTTATGGGGGTGTCTCCAGGCACATTCCAATTTAATTTACAACCTAGGAACACGACTTCCAGAAAGGCTCTGCTGCCCTAGTACCCAGATTTGGGAGTGGAGAAATGCTGCGTGCTTGAGGCCACTTCCCACAACAGCAGCTTTAAACCCATTGCTAAGGGTCACTAAATATTCACCAAACTTGCAGTTCGGGAAATGACACCTGCTCTCTAAAAAAATTCTGAGGTGGAAAATCGACCAAAAATTTCAAAATAGGGCAACCTTCCAAGAAGATAGTTTCAAGAGATATATTGTACTCCCAACTGTTTCCTTTTTTTTAACAGAAAAGAAAACGGTGGAGAAACATGATGAGTTTTACGAATTTTCAAAGACATGCAAACCCAAATTACAAAACCCTATCAGCACACAGCAGCCAGTAGGGCCATTAGCATAAAGGCAGCAAACAATAAATGCTAAATCGATTGTGGAGAAATGCATACCCTCGATTCTAAGTGGGACGTGGTAAGAGCCACTAATGAAAACACAAAGAAGGTGCTTTGAAAAGGGAAACACGGTGCTACCAGTCAATCAATCACACCCACTGCTGGGCCTATCAACTGAGAAAATGAGAATCAAAAAGTCACAGGCTGGCAATCCTGCATCCAACAATATTTACCATAGCCAACACTTGGAAGCAATGAAAATGTCCATCAACCGAGGAATGCGCAAAGTAGAAGTGGTCCACGTGCACACTGGGGAATTACTCCAATAAAAACTAAAAATTAAATTTAAAAATCCAACAAAAGTAAGGAGACATCAGCTTGTGTGGGTTTGTCCGGGCACACTCCACTCTAATTTATAACCGAGAAATACCACAGGCCGCAAGGGCTTTTCCCTAGTTACCATGGTGGGGACATAGAAAGGCTGCCGCCCTCTGGCATTTACCTGCAAAAGCAGCTTTAAAGCCTGTGCTAATGGTCATTTCATAGGAACAAGTACTGCAGAAATGTAAATGAAACCTTCCCTCAAAATGTCTTGAGGGAGGTAATGGCCAAAACATTTCAAAATGTGACACATACTTTAAGAGAACACTTTGAAGAACTAAGGGGTAATCACAGGTTGAAAAATAAAAAGGACATGCCTTAAAGCTCAATTTCAACGGATTATGAGGCACAGGCGAATTCAACCACAAAGAGGTATCAGCTCACACTTGTCAGATTAACCATCAGCAAGGAAACTACAAAAAATAAATGCTGAAGGTGTTGTGGAGAAATGCATACCCTCAACTTCAAGTGGGACGAACTTGAAAAGGGCCACGAATGAGAACAGAATGGAGGTGCCTTAAAAAGGTAAACATTGAGCTACCGTATGATCCAGCAGGCCCACTCCTCGACCTATAATCTAAGAAGAAAGAATTGGAAAGACACAGGCAGGCAAATCTGCATGGCACAGTATTACAATAGCCAAGATATGGAAGTAACCAAAAAGTCCACCAACAGATGGGTGGACAAAGAAGAACTCCTCCATGTACAGATGGAATATTCGCTAGTGAAAAAAATGAAACAATGCCATTTGCAGCACCATACATGAGACTAGACGTAATCACGCCACCTGTAGTCAGTCAGAAAGCAAAAGACACATATCCTATCATATCACTTTTAGGAGTTACTTAAAAATTGATACCAATGAAGATATTTCCACCGAGAAAGGCAATCACAGATTCATTAAAAAAACTTATGGTTCACCAAATAGAAAGGGATGAGGATTGGATATATTACCATATTGGGGTTAACAGAGATATACATACCATGTGAAATATATAATCACCAAAGACGTACGGAAGACCAGGAGAAGACTACTCAACATTGTGTCATAACCTACATGGGAAAAGGATGCGAGGAAGAATAGATTCACGTATATGTGTGAAAGAACCACATCTTGCACACCTAGAACAAACAAACCATTGTAATCAAATTTGCTGGGATAAAAAATAAAAAGTAAATTACAATTATGAACAAGAAGTAATGAGACATAAACATAAAGTGCTTTTTTCCTGGCACATTCCATTCGAATTTACAACCTAGAACACCACTTCCATTAAGGCTCTGTTTCCCCAGTTACCAAATTTGGTAAAGGAGAAATGCTGCCACCTTGTGGCCGTTTCCTGCAAGAGCAGCTTTAAACTCACAGCTAATGGTCACTTAACATTCACAAGGACTCAGGGCTGTAAAGGACACCTGCCCTAAAAAATTGTGCTGAAGTAGGGAATGGACAAAAAAATTCAAAACAGGCAAATGATTCAAGAAGAGGGTATGAGGAGTTAAGTTTTACTCACGCTCTTTTAAAAAAAAAGGAAAATGGATAAAAGCTCAACCTCAGGGAGTGTTAGACCCATGCAATCTAATCTACAAAAAGGTTCAACTTAGACCAGTCGACTGACCATCAGCAAAATGTCTACAAACAATAAATGCTGACGGGGTTTTCAAGAACTGTATCCCCTCTACCTGCTGGTGAGACGTAAAGGGGTAACAGCCAATAATGAGAAGAGAAAGGAGCTGTGTTTAAAAGTAAAAATGGAGGTACCATTCAATCCAGCAGGCGCACCATTGGACCTCTCACCTGAGAAGACAAGAATCGAGAAGACACAGGCCGCAAAAGCTGCAGTGCAGCCTTATTCACAATAGCCAAGACAGTGAAGCAATCAAAATATCCAACAAGAGGTGAATGGATAAAGAAGAAGTGGTCCATGTACACAATGGAATATTAGCCATGGAAAACAATGAACCATTGCTCTTTGAGGCACCACAAATGGGTCTGGAGATAATCACGAAACATGAGGTAGCTCGGAAACCAAAGACCTGTATTCTATGATATCACTTATAGGCGTTATCTAATAACTGACACAAATGAATATATTTCCACAGAGAAAGACACTCACAGACTTAGAAAACAAACTATGCTCATCTAAAAGGAAAGGTGGGGGGAATGGATAAGTTAAGATTAGTGTTGCTCTATGTATACAAACACATAGTATATACATATCTCAAAAAGACCGACCATGGAGCAAGGGAGGTCTGTGGAACCCTCTGTAACATTTTACATGGGAAGAGGATCTGTACTTGAATAGACATATATAATGTACAAATGAACCAGATTGTGTACACCTAGGACAGACAATATTCGAAGCTTTACCACAATTAAAAAAAAATTTAAAACCAAGAAGAAATAATGAGACATAAACTTATGGGGGTTTCTCCAGGCACATTCCAATTTAATTTACAACCTAGGAACACGACTTCCAGAAAGGCTCTGCTGCCCTAGTACCCAGATTTGGGAGTGGAGAAATGCTGCCTGCTTGAGGCCACTTCCCACAACAGCAGCTTTAAACCCATTGCTAAGGGTCACTAAATATTCACCAAACTTGCAGTTCGGGAAATGACACCTGCTCTCTAAAAAAATTCTGAGGTGGAAAATCGACCAAAAATTTCAAAATAGGGCAACCTTCCAAGAAGACAATTTCAAGAAATATATTGTACTCCCAACTGTTTCCTTTTTTTTAACAGAAAAGAAAACGGTGGAGAAACATGATGAGTTTTACGAATTTTCAAAGACATGCAAACCCAAATTACAAAACCCTATCAGCACACAGCAGCCAGTAGGGCCATTAGCATAAAGGCAGCAAACAATAAATGCTAAATCGATTGTGGAGAAATGCATACCCTCGATTCTAAGGGGGACGTGGTAAGAGCCACTAATGAAAACACAAAGAAGGTGCTTTGAAAAGGGAAACACGGTGCTACCAGTCAATCAGTCACACCCACTGCTGGGCCTATCAACTGAGAAAATGAGAATAAAAAAGTCACAGGCTGGCAATCCTGCACTCCAACAATATTTACCATAGCCAACACTTGGAAGCAATGAAAATGTCCATCAACCGAGGAATGCGCAAAGTAGAAGTGGTCCACGTGCACACTGGGGAATTACTCCAATAAAAACTAAAAATTAAATTTAAAAATCCAACAAAAGTAAGGAGACATCAGCTTGTGTGGGTTTGTCCGGGCACACTCCACTCTAATTTATAACCGAGAAACACCACAGGCCGCAAGGGCTTTTCCCTAGTTACCATGGTGGGGACATAGAAAGGCTGCCGCCCTCTGGCATTTACCTGCAAAAGCAGCTTTAAAGCCTGTGCTAATGGTCATTTCTTAGGAACAAGTACTGCAGAACTGTAAATGAAACCTGCCCTCAAAATGTCTTGAGGGAGGTAATGGCCAAAACATTTCAAAATTTGACACATACTTTAAGAGAACACTTTGAAGAACTAAGGGGTAATCACAGGTTGAAAAATAAAAAAGGACATGCCTTAAAGCTCAATTTTAACGGATTATGAGGCACAGGCGAATTCAACCACAAAGAGGTATCAGCTCACACTTGTCAGAATAACCATCAGCAAGGAAACTACAAACAATAAATGCTGAAGGTGTTGTGGAGAAATGCATACCCTCAACTTCAAGTGGGACATAACTTGAAAAGGGCCACGAATGAGAACAGAATGGAGGTGCCTTAAAAAGGTAAACATTGAGCTACCGTATGATCCAGCAGGCCCACTCCTCGACCTATAATCTAAGAAGAAAGAATTGGAAAGACACAGGCAGGCAAATCTGCATGGCACAGTATTACAATAGCCAAGATATGGAAGTAACCAAAAAGTCCACCAACAGATGGGTGGACAAAGAAGAACTCCTCCATGTACAGATGGAATATTCGCTAGTGAAAAAAATGAAACAATGCCATTTGCAGCACCATACATGAGTCTAGACGTAATCACGCCACCTGTAGTCAGTGAGAAAGCAAAAGACACATATCCTATCATATCACTTTTAGGAGTTACTTAAAAATTGATACCAATGAAGATATTTCCACAGAGAAAGGCAATCACAGATTCATTAAAAAAACTTATGGTTCACCAAATAGAAAGGGATGAGGATTGGATACATTACCATATTGGGGTTAACAGAGATATACATACCATGTGAAATATATAATCACCAAAGACGTACGGAAGACCAGGAGAAGACTACTCAACATTGTGTCATAACCTACATGGGAAAAGGATGCGAGGAAGAATAGATACACGTATATGTGTGAAAGAACCACATCTTGCACACCTAGAACAAACAAACCATTGTAATCAAATTTGCTGGGATAAAAAATAAAAAGTAAATTACAATTATGAACAAGAAGTAAAGAGACATAAACATAAAGTGCTTTTTTCCTGGCACATTCCAATCGAATTTACAACCTAGAACACCACTCCCATTAAGGCTCTGTTTCCCCAGTTACCAAATTTGGTAAAGGAGAAATGCTGCCACCTTGTGGCCGTTTCCTGCAAGAGCAGCTTTAAACTCACAGCTAATGGTCACTTAACATTCACAAGGACTCAGGGCTGTAAAGGACACCTGCCCTAAAAAATTGTGCTGAAGTAGGGAATGGACAAAAAAATTCAAAACAGGCAAATGTTTCAAGAAGAGAGTATGAGGAGTTAAGTTTTACTCACGCTCTTTTAAAAAAAAAGGAAAATGGATAAAAGCTCAACCTCAGGGAGTGTTAGACCCATGCAATCTAATCTACAAAAAGGTTCAACTTAGACCAGTCGACTGACCATCAGCAAAATGTCTACAAACAATAAATGCTGACGGGGTTTTCAAGAACTGTATCCCCTCTACCTGCTGGTGAGACGTAAAGGGGTAACAGCCAATAATGAGAAGAGAAAGGAGCTGTGTTTAAAAGTAAAAATGGAGGTACCATTCAATCCAGCAGCCGCACCATTGGACCTCTCACCTGAGAAGACAAGAATCGAGAAGACACAGGCCGCAAAAGCTGCAGTGCAGACTTATTCACAATAGCCAAGACAGTGAAGCAATCAAATATCCAACAAGAGGTGAATGGATAAAGAAGAAGTGGTCCATGTACACAATGGAATATTAGCCATGGAAAACAATGAACCATTGCTCTTTGAGGCACCACAAATGGGTCTGGAGATAATCACGAAACATGAGGTAGCTCGGAAACCAAAGACCTGTATTCTATGATATCACTTATAGGCGTTATCTAATAACTGACACAAATGAATATATTTCCACAGAGAAAGACACTCACAGACTTAGAAAACAAACTATGCTCATCTAAAAGGAAAGGTGGGGGGAATGGATAAGTTAAGATTAGTGTTGCTCTATGTATACAAACACATAGTATATACATATCTCAAAAAGACCGACCATGGAGCAAGGGAGGTCTGTGGAACCCTCTGTAACATTTTACATGGGAAGAGGATCTGTACTTGAATAGACATATATAATGTACAAATGAACCAGATTGTGTACACCTAGGACAGACAATATTCGAAGCTTTACCACAATTAAAAAAAAATTTAAAACCAAGAAGAAATAATGAGACATAAACTTATGGGGGTTTCTCCAGGCACATTCCAATTTAATTTACAACCTAGGAACACGACTTCCAGAAAGGCTCTGCTGCCCTAGTACCCAGATTTGGGAGTGGAGAAATGCTGCCTGCTTGAGGCCACTTCCCACAACAGCAGCTTTAAACCCATTGCTAAGGGTCACTAAATATTCACCAAACTTGCAGTTCGGGAAATGACACCTGCTCTCTAAAAAAATTCTGAGGTGGAAAATCGACCAAAAATTTCAAAATAGGGCAACCTTCCAAGAAGACAATTTCAAGAAATATATTGTACTCCCAACTGTTTCCTTTTTTTTTAACAGAAAAGAAAACGGTGGAGAAACATGATGAGTTTTACGAATTTTCAAAGACATGCAAACCCAAATTACAAAACCCTATCAGCACACAGCAGCCAGTAGGGCCATTAGCATAAAGGCAGCAAACAATAAATGCTAAATCGATTGTGGAGAAATGCATACCCTCGATTCTAAGGGGGACGTGGTAAGAGCCACTAATGAAAACACAAAGAAGGTGCTTTGAAAAGGGAAACACGGTGCTACCAGTAAATCAGTCACACCCACTGCTGGGCCTATCAACTGAGAAAATGAGAATCAAAAAGTCACAGGCTGGCAATCCTGCACTCCAACAATATTTACCATAGCCAACACTTGGAAGCAATGAAAATGTCCATCAACCGAGGAATGCGCAAAGTAGAAGTGGTCCACGTGCACACTGGGGAATTACTCCAATAAAAACTAAAAATTAAATTTAAAAATCCAACAAAAGTAAGGAGACATCAGCTTGTGTGGGTTTGTCCGGGCACACTCCACTCTAATTTATAACCGAGAAACACCACAGGCCGCAAGGGCTTTGCCCTAGTTACCATGGTGGGGACATACAAAGGCTGCCGCCCTCTGGCATTTACCTGCAAAAGCAGCTTTAAAGCCTGTGCTAATGGTCATTTCATAGGAACAAGTACTGCAGAACTGTAAATGAAACCTGCCCTCAAAATGTCTTGAGGGAGGTAATGGCCAAAACATTTCAAAATGTGACACATACTTTAAGAGAACACTTTGAGGAACTAAGGGGTAATCACAGGTTGAAAAATAAAAAGGACATGCCTTAAAGCTCAATTTCAACGGATTATGAGGCACAGGCGAATTCAACCACAAAGAGGTATCAGCTCACACTTGTCAGAATAACCATCAGCAAGGAAACTACAAACAATAAATGCTGAAGGTGTTGTGGAGAAATGCATACCCTCAACTTCAAGTGGGACATAACTTGAAAAGGGCCACGAATGAGAACAGAATGGAGGTGCCTTAAAAAGGTAAACATTGAGCTACTATATGATCCAGCAGGCCCACTCCTCGACCTATAATCTAAGAAGAAAGAATTGGAAAGACACAGGCAGGCAAATCTGCATGGCACAGTATTACAATAGCCAAGATATGGAAGTAACCAAAAAGTCCACCAACAGATGGGTGGACAAAGAAGAACTCCTCCATGTACAGATGGAATATTCGCTAGTGAAAAAAATGAAACAATGCCATTTGCAGCACCATACATGAGTCTAGACGTAATCACGCCACCTGTAGTCAGTGAGAAAGCAAAAGACACATATCCTATCATATCACTTTTAGGAGTTACTTAAAAATTGATACCAATGAAGATATTTCCACAGAGAAAGGCAATCACAGATTCATTAAAAAAACTGATGGTTCACCAAATAGAAAGGGATGAGGATTGGATACATTACCATATTGGGGTTAACAGAGATATACATACCATGTGAAATATATAATCACCAAAGACGTACGGAAGACCAGGAGAAGACTACTCAACATTGTGTCATAACCTACATGGGAAAAGGATGCGAGGAAGAATAGATACACGTATATGTGTGAAAGAACCACATCTTGCACACCTAGAACAAACAAACCATTGTAATCAAATTTGCTGGGATAAAAAATAAAAAGTAAATTACAATTATGAACAAGAAGTAATGAGACATAAACATAAAGTGCTTTTTTCCTGGCACATTCCATTCGAATTTACAACCTAGAACACCACTCCCATTAAGGCTCTGTTTCCCCAGTTACCAAATTTGGTAAAGGAGAAATGCTGCCACCTTGTGGCCGTTTCCTCCAAGAACAGCTTTAAACTCACAGCTAATGGTCACTTAACATTCACAAGGACTCAGGGCTGTAAAGGACACCTGCCCTAAAAAATTGTGCTGAAGTAGGGAATGGACAAAAAAATTCAAAACAGGCAAATGTTTCAAGAAGAGAGTATGAGGAGTTAAGTTTTACTCACGCTCTTTAAAAAAAAAAGGAAAATGGATAAAAGCTCAACCTCAGGGAGTGTTAGACCCATGCAATCTAATCTACAAAAAGTTTCAACTTAGACCAGTCGACTGACCATCAGCAAAATGTCTACAAACAATAAATGCTGACGGGGTTTTCAAGAACTGTATCCCCTCTACCTGCTGGTGAGACGTAAAGGGGTAACAGCCAATAATGAGAAGAGAAAGGAGCTGTGTTTAAAAGTAAAAATGGAGGTACCATTCAATCCAGCAGTCGCACCATTGGACCTCTCACCTGAGAAGACAAGAATCGAGAAGACACAGGCCGCAAAAGCTGCAGTGCAGACTTATTCACAGTAGCCATGACAGTGAAGCAATCAAATATCCAACAAGAGGTGAATGGATAAAGAAGAAGTGGTCCATGTACACAATGGAATATTAGCCATGGAAAACAATGAACCATTGCTCTTTGAGGCACCACAAATGGGTCTGGAGATAATCACGAAACATGAGGTAGCTCGGAAACCAAAGACCTGTATTCTATGATATCACTTATAGGCGTTATCTAATAACTGACACAAATGAATATATTTCCACAGAGAAAGACACTCACAGACTTAGAAAACAAACTATGCTCATCTAAAAGGAAAGGTGGGGGGAATGGATAAGTTAAGATTAGTGTTGCTCTATGTATACAAACACATAGTATATACATATCTCAAAAAGACCGACCATGGAGCAAGGGAGGTCTGTGGAACCCTCTGTAACATTTTACATGGGAAGAGGATCTGTACTTGAATAGACATATATAATGTACAAATGAACCAGATTGTGTACACCTAGGACAGACAATATTCGAAGCTTTACCACAATTAAAAAAAAATTTAAAACCAAGAAGAAATAATGAGACATAAACTTATGGGGGTTTCTCCAGGCACATTCCAATTTAATTTACAACCTAGGAACACGACTTCCAGAAAGGCTCTGCTGCCCTAGTACCCAGATTTGGGAGTGGAGAAATGCTGCCTGCTTGAGGCCACTTCCCACAACAGCAGCTTTAAACCCATTGCTAAGGGTCACTAAATATTCACCAAACTTGCAGTTCGGGAAATGACACCTGCTCTCTAAAAAAATTCTGAGGTGGAAAATCGACCAAAAATTTCAAAATAGGGCAACCTTCCAAGAAGACAATTTCAAGAAATATATTGTACTCCCAACTGTTTCCTTTTTTTTAACAGAAAAGAAAACGGTGGAGAAACATGATGAGTTTTACGAATTTTCAAAGACATGCAAACCCAAATTACAAAACCCTATCAGCACACAGCAGCCAGTAGGGCCATTAGCATAAAGGCAGCAAACAATAAATGCTAAATCGATTGTGGAGAAATGCATACCCTCGATTCTAAGGGGGACGTGGTAAGAGCCACTAATGAAAACACAAAGAAGGTGCTTTGAAAAGGGAAACACGGTGCTACCAGTCAATCAATCACACCCACTGCTGGGCCTATCAACTGAGAAAATGAGAATCAAAAAGTCACAGGCTGGCAATCCTGCACTCCAACAATATTTACCATAGCCAACACTTGGAAGCAATGAAAATGTCCATCAACCGAGGAATGCGCAAAGTAGAAGTGGTCCACGTGCACACTGGGGAATTACTCCAATAAAAACTAAAAATTAAATTTAAAAATCCAACAAAAGTAAGGAGACATCAGCTTGTGTGGGTTTGTCCGGGCACACTCCACTCTAATTTATAACCGAGAAACACCACAGGCCGCAAGGGCTTTTCCCTAGTTACCATGGTGGGGACATAGAAAGGCTGCCGCCCTCTGGCATTTACCTGCAAAAGCAGCTTTAAAGCCTGTGCTAATGGTCATTTCTTAGGAACAAGTACTGCAGAACTGTAAATGAAACCTGCCCTCAAAATGTCTTGAGGGAGGTAATGGCCAAAACATTTCAAAATTTGACACATACTTTAAGAGAACACTTTGAGGAACTAAGGGGTAATCACAGGTTGAAAAATAAAAAAGGACATGCCTTAAAGCTCAATTTCAACGGATTATGAGGCACAGGCGAATTCAACCACAAAGAGGTATCAGCTCACACTTGTCAGAATAACCATCAGCAAGGAAACTACAAACAATAAATGCTGAAGGTGTTGTGGAGAAATGCATACCCTCAACTTCAAGTGGGACATAACTTGAAAAGGGCCACGAATGAGAACAGAATGGAGGTGCCTTAAAAAGGTAAACATTGAGCTACCGTATGATCCAGCAGGCCCACTCCTCGACCTATAATCTAAGAAGAAAGAATTGGAAAGACACAGGCAGGCAAATCTGCATGGCACAGTATTACAATAGCCAAGATATGGAAGTAACCAAAAAGTCCACCAACAGATGGGTGGACAAAGAAGAACTCCTCCATGTACAGATGGAATATTCGCTAGTGAAAAAAATGAAACAATGCCATTTGCAGCACCATACATGAGTCTAGACGTAATCACGCCACCTGTAGTCAGTGAGAAAGCAAAAGACACATATCCTATCATATCACTTTTAGGAGTTACTTAAAAATTGATACCAATGAAGATATTTCCACAGAGAAAGGCAATCACAGATTCATTAAAAAAACTTATGGTTCACCAAATAGAAAGGGATGAGGATTGGATACATTACCATATTGGGGTTAACAGAGATATACATACCATGTGAAATATATAATCACCAAAGACGTACGGAAGACCAGGAGAAGACTACTCAACATTGTGTCATAACCTACATGGGAAAAGGATGCGAGGAAGAATAGATACACGTATATGTGTGAAAGAACCACATCTTGCACACCTAGAACAAACAAACCATTGTAATCAAATTTGCTGGGATAAAAAATAAAAAGTAAATTACAATTATGAACAAGAAGTAAAGAGACATAAACATAAAGTGCTTTTTTCCTGGCACATTCCAATCGAATTTACAACCTAGAACACCACTCCCATTAAGGCTCTGTTTCCCCAGTTACCAAATTTGGTAAAGGAGAAATGCTGCCACCTTGTGGCCGTTTCCTGCAAGAGCAGCTTTAAACTCACAGCTAATGGTCACTTAACATTCACAAGGACTCAGGGCTGTAAAGGACACCTGCCCTAAAAAATTGTGCTGAAGTAGGGAATGGACAAAAAAATTCAAAACAGGCAAATGTTTCAAGAAGAGAGTATGAGGAGTTAAGTTTTACTCACGCTCTTTTAAAAAAAAAGGAAAATGGATAAAAGCTCAACCTCAGGGAGTGTTAGACCCATGCAATCTAATCTACAAAAAGGTTCAACTTAGACCAGTCGACTGACCATCAGCAAAATGTCTACAAACAATAAATGCTGACGGGGTTTTCAAGAACTGTATCCCCTCTACCTGCTGGTGAGACGTAAAGGGGTAACAGCCAATAATGAGAAGAGAAAGGAGCTGTGTTTAAAAGTAAAAATGGAGGTACCATTCAATCCAGCAGCCGCACCATTGGACCTCTCACCTGAGAAGACAAGAATCGAGAAGACACAGGCCGCAAAAGCTGCAGTGCAGACTTATTCACAATAGCCAAGACAGTGAAGCAATCAAATATCCAACAAGAGGTGAATGGATAAAGAAGAAGTGGTCCATGTACACAATGGAATATTAGCCATGGAAAACAATGAACCATTGCTCTTTGAGGCACCACAAATGGGTCTGGAGATAATCACGAAACATGAGGTAGCTCGGAAACCAAAGACCTGTATTCTATGATATCACTTATAGGCGTTATCTAATAACTGACACAAATGAATATATTTCCACAGAGAAAGACACTCACAGACTTAGAAAACAAACTATGCTCATCTAAAAGGAAAGGTGGGGGGAATGGATAAGTTAAGATTAGTGTTGCTCTATGTATACAAACACATAGTATATACATATCTCAAAAAGACCGACCATGGAGCAAGGGAGGTCTGTGGAACCCTATGTAACATTTTACATGGGAAGAGGATCTGTACTTGAATAGACATATATAATGTACAAATGAACCAGATTGTGTACACCTAGGACAGACAATATTCGAAGCTTTACCACAATTAAAAAAAAATTTAAAACCAAGAAGAAATAATGAGACATAAACTTATGGGGGTTTCTCCAGGCACATTCCAATTTAATTTACAACCTAGGAACACGACTTCCAGAAAGGCTCTGCTGCCCTAGTACCCAGATTTGGGAGTGGAGAAATGCTGCCTGCTTGAGGCCACTTCCCACAACAGCAGCTTTAAACCCATTGCTAAGGGTCACTAAATATTCACCAAACTTGCAGTTCGGGAAATGACACCTGCTCTCTAAAAAAATTCTGAGGTGGAAAATCGACCAAAAATTTCAAAATAGGGCAACCTTCCAAGAAGACAATTTCAAGAAATATATTGTACTCCCAACTGTTTCCTTTTTTTTTAACAGAAAAGAAAACGGTGGAGAAACATGATGAGTTTTACGAATTTTCAAAGACATGCAAACCCAAATTACAAAACCCTATCAGCACACAGCAGCCAGTAGGGCCATTAGCATAAAGGCAGCAAACAATAAATGCTAAATCGATTGTGGAGAAATGCATACCCTCGATTCTAAGGGGGACGTGGTAAGAGCCACTAATGAAAACACAAAGAAGGTGCTTTGAAAAGGGAAACACGGTGCTACCAGTCAATCAGTCACACCCACTGCTGGGCCTATCAACTGAGAAAATGAGAATCAAAAAGTCACAGGCTGGCAATCCTGCACTCCAACAATATTTACCATAGCCAACACTTGGAAGCAATGAAAATGTCCATCAACCGAGG
Source organism: Eschrichtius robustus (assembly GCF_028021215.1). Taxonomy (NCBI): domain Eukaryota; kingdom Metazoa; phylum Chordata; class Mammalia; order Artiodactyla; family Eschrichtiidae; genus Eschrichtius; species Eschrichtius robustus. Next base: position 78,472,647 of record NC_090832.1, read on the forward strand.
AATGCGCAAAGTAGAAGTGGTCCACGTGCACACTGGGGAATTACTCCAATAAAAACTAAAAATTAAATTTAAAAATCCAACAAAAGTAAGGAGACATCAGCTTGTGTGGGTTTGTCCGGGCACACTCCACTCTAATTTATAACCGAGAAACACCACAGGCCGCAAGGGCTTTGCCCTAGTTACCATGGTGGGGACATACAAAGGCTGCCGCCCTCTGGCATTTACCTGCAAAAGCAGCTTTAAAGCCTGTGCTAATGGTCATTTCATAGGAACAAGTACTGCAGAACTGTAAATGAAACCTGCCCTCAAAATGTCTTGAGGGAGGTAATGGCCAAAACATTTCAAAATGTGACACATACTTTAAGAGAACACTTTGAGGAACTAAGGGGTAATCACAGGTTGAAAAATAAAAAGGACATGCCTTAAAGCTCAATTTCAACGGATTATGAGGCACAGGCGAATTCAACCACAAAGAGGTATCAGCTCACACTTGTCAGAATAACCATCAGCAAGGAAACTACAAACAATAAATGCTGAAGGTGTTGTGGAGAAATGCATACCCTCAACTTCAAGTGGGACATAACTTGAAAAGGGCCACGAATGAGAACAGAATGGAGGTGCCTTAAAAAGGTAAACATTGAGCTACTATATGATCCAGCAGGCCCACTCCTCGACCTATAATCTAAGAAGAAAGAATTGGAAAGACACAGGCAGGCAAATCTGCATGGCACAGTATTACAATAGCCAAGATATGGAAGTAACCAAAAAGTCCACCAACAGATGGGTGGACAAAGAAGAACTCCTCCATGTACAGATGGAATATTCGCTAGTGAAAAAAATGAAACAATGCCATTTGCAGCACCATACATGAGTCTAGACGTAATCACGCCACCTGTAGTCAGTGAGAAAGCAAAAGACACATATCCTATCATATCACTTTTAGGAGTTACTTAAAAATTGATACCAATGAAGATATTTCCACAGAGAAAGGCAATCACAGATTCATTAAAAAAACTGATGGTTCACCAAATAGAAAGGGATGAGGATTGGATACATTACCATATTGGGGTTAACAGAGATATACATACCATGTGAAATATATAATCACCAAAGACGTACGGAAGACCAGGAGAAGACTACTCAACATTGTGTCATAACCTACATGGGAAAAGGATGCGAGGAAGAATAGATACACGTATATGTGTGAAAGAACCACATCTTGCACACCTAGAACAAACAAACCATTGTAATCAAATTTGCTGGGATAAAAAATAAAAAGTAAATTACAATTATGAACAAGAAGTAATGAGACATAAACATAAAGTGCTTTTTTCCTGGCACATTCCATTCGAATTTACAACCTAGAACACCACTCCCATTAAGGCTCTGTTTCCCCAGTTACCAAATTTGGTAAAGGAGAAATGCTGCCACCTTGTGGCCGTTTCCTCCAAGAACAGCTTTAAACTCACAGCTAATGGTCACTTAACATTCACAAGGACTCAGGGCTGTAAAGGACACCTGCCCTAAAAAATTGTGCTGAAGTAGGGAATGGACAAAAAAATTCAAAACAGGCAAATGTTTCAAGAAGAGAGTATGAGGAGTTAAGTTTTACTCACGCTCTTTAAAAAAAAAAGGAAAATGGATAAAAGCTCAACCTCAGGGAGTGTTAGACCCATGCAATCTAATCTACAAAAAGTTTCAACTTAGACCAGTCGACTGACCATCAGCAAAATGTCTACAAACAATAAATGCTGACGGGGTTTTCAAGAACTGTATCCCCTCTACCTGCTGGTGAGACGTAAAGGGGTAACAGCCAATAATGAGAAGAGAAAGGAGCTGTGTTTAAAAGTAAAAATGGAGGTACCATTCAATCCAGCAGTCGCACCATTGGACCTCTCACCTGAGAAGACAAGAATCGAGAAGACACAGGCCGCAAAAGCTGCAGTGCAGACTTATTCACAATAGCCATGACAGTGAAGCAATCAAATATCCAACAAGAGGTGAATGGATAAAGAAGAAGTGGTCCATGTACACAATGGAATATTAGCCATGGAAAACAATGAACCATTGCTCTTTGAGGCACCACAAATGGGTCTGGAGATAATCACGAAACATGAGGTAGCTCGGAAACCAAAGACCTGTATTCTATGATATCACTTATAGGCGTTATCTAATAACTGACACAAATGAATATATTTCCACAGAGAAAGACACTCACAGACTTAGAAAACAAACTATGCTCATCTAAAAGGAAAGGTGGGGGGAATGGATAAGTTAAGATTAGTGTTGCTCTATGTATACAAACACATAGTATATACATATCTCAAAAAGACCGACCATGGAGCAAGGGAGGTCTGTGGAACCCTCTGTAACATTTTACATGGGAAGAGGATCTGTACTTGAATAGACATATATAATGTACAAATGAACCAGATTGTGTACACCTAGGACAGACAATATTCGAAGCTTTACCACAATTAAAAAAAAATTTAAAACCAAGAAGAAATAATGAGACATAAACTTATGGGGGTTTCTCCAGGCACATTCCAATTTAATTTACAACCTAGGAACACGACTTCCAGAAAGGCTCTGCTGCCCTAGTACCCAGATTTGGGAGTGGAGAAATGCTGCCTGCTTGAGGCCACTTCCCACAACAGCAGCTTTAAACCCATTGCTAAGGGTCACTAAATATTCACCAAACTTGCAGTTCGGGAAATGACACCTGCTCTCTAAAAAAATTCTGAGGTGGAAAATCGACCAAAAATTTCAAAATAGGGCAACCTTCCAAGAAGACAATTTCAAGAAATATATTGTACTCCCAACTGTTTCCTTTTTTTTAACAGAAAAGAAAACGGTGGAGAAACATGATGAGTTTTACGAATTTTCAAAGACATGCAAACCCAAATTACAAAACCCTATCAGCACACAGCAGCCAGTAGGGCCATTAGCATAAAGGCAGCAAACAATAAATGCTAAATCGATTGTGGAGAAATGCATACCCTCGATTCTAAGGGGGACGTGGTAAGAGCCACTAATGAAAACACAAAGAAGGTGCTTTGAAAAGGGAAACACGGTGCTACCAGTCAATCAATCACACCCACTGCTGGGCCTATCAACTGAGAAAATGAGAATCAAAAAGTCACAGGCTGGCAATCCTGCACTCCAACAATATTTACCATAGCCAACACTTGGAAGCAATGAAAATGTCCATCAACCGAGGAATGCGCAAAGTAGAAGTGGTCCACGTGCACACTGGGGAATTACTCCAATAAAAACTAAAAATTAAATTTAAAAATCCAACAAAAGTAAGGAGACATCAGCTTGTGTGGGTTTGTCCGGGCACACTCCACTCTAATTTATAACCGAGAAACACCACAGGCCGCAAGGGCTTTTCCCTAGTTACCATGGTGGGGACATAGAAAGGCTGCCGCCCTCTGGCATTTACCTGCAAAAGCAGCTTTAAAGCCTGTGCTAATGGTCATTTCTTAGGAACAAGTACTGCAGAACTGTAAATGAAACCTGCCCTCAAAATGTCTTGAGGGAGGTAATGGCCAAAACATTTCAAAATTTGACACATACTTTAAGAGAACACTTTGAAGAACTAAGGGGTAATCACAGGTTGAAAAATAAAAAAGGACATGCCTTAAAGCTCAATTTCAACGGATTATGAGGCACAGGCGAATTCAACCACAAAGAGGTATCAGCTCACACTTGTCAGAATAACCATCAGCAAGGAAACTACAAACAATAAATGCTGAAGGTGTTGTGGAGAAATGCATACCCTCAACTTCAAGTGGGACATAACTTGAAAAGGGCCACGAATGAGAACAGAATGGAGGTGCCTTAAAAAGGTAAACATTGAGCTACCGTATGATCCAGCAGGCCCACTCCTCGACCTATAATCTAAGAAGAAAGAATTGGAAAGACACAGGCAGGCAAATCTGCATGGCACAGTATTACAATAGCCAAGATATGGAAGTAACCAGAAAGTCCACCAACAGATGGGTGGACAAAGAAGAACTCCTCCATGTACAGATGGAATATTCGCTAGTGAAAAAAATGAAACAATGCCATTTGCAGCACCATACATGAGTCTAGACGTAATCACGCCACCTGTAGTCAGTGAGAAAGCAAAAGACACATATCCTATCATATCACTTTTAGGAGTTACTTAAAAATTGATACCAATGAAGATATTTCCACAGAGAAAGGCAATCACAGATTCATTAAAAAAACTTATGGTTCACCAAATAGAAAGGGATGAGGATTGGATACATTACCATATTGGGGTTAACAGAGATATACATACCATGTGAAATATATAATCACCAAAGACGTACGGAAGACCAGGAGAAGACTACTCAACATTGTGTCATAACCTACATGGGAAAAGGATGCGAGGAAGAATAGATACACGTATATGTGTGAAAGTACCACATCTTGCACACCTAGAACAAACAAACCATTGTAATCAAATTTGCTGGGATAAAAAATAAAAAGTAAATTACAATTATGAACAAGAAGTAATGAGACATAAACATAAAGTGCTTTTTTCCTGGCACATTCCATTCGAATTTACAACCTAGAACACCACTCCCATTAAGGCTCTGTTTCCCCAGTTACCAAATTTGGTAAAGGAGAAATGCTGCCACCTTGTGGCCGTTTCCTGCAAGAGCAGCTTTAAACTCACAGCTAATGGTCACTTAACATTCACAAGGACTCAGGGCTGTAAAGGACACCTGCCCTATAAAATTGTGCTGAAGTAGGGAATGGACAAAAAAATTCAAAACAGGCAAATGTTTCAAGAAGAGAGTATGAGGAGTTAAGTTTTACTCACGCTCTTTTAAAAAAAAAAGAAAATGGATAAAAGCTCAACCTCAGGGAGTGTTAGACCCATGCAATCTAATCTACAAAAAGTTTCAACTTAGACCAGTCGACTGACCATCAGCAAAATGTCTACAAACAATAAATGCTGACGGGGTTTTCAAGAACTGTATCCCCTCTACCTGCTGGTGAGACGTAAAGGGGTAACAGCCAATAATGAGAAGTGAAAGGAGCTGTGTTTAAAAGTAAAAATGGAGGTACCATTCAATCCAGCAGCCGCACCATTGGACCTCTCACCTGAGAAGACAAGAATCGAGAAGACACAGGCCGCAAAAGCTGCATTGCAGACTTATTCACAATAGCCATGACAGTGAAGCAATCAAATATCCAACAAGAGGTGAATGGATAAAGAAGAAGTGGTCCATGTACACAATGGAATATTAGCCATGGAAAACAATGAACCATTGCTCTTTGAGGCACCACAAATGGGTCTGGAGATAATCACGAAACATGAGGTAGCTCGGAAACCAAAGACCTGTATTCTATGATATCACTTATAGGCGTTATCTAATAACTGACACAAATGAATATATTTCCACAGAGAAAGACACTCACAGACTTAGAAAACAAACTATGCTCATCTAAAAGGAAAGGTGGGGGGAATGGATAAGTTAAGATTAGTGTTGCTCTATGTATACAAACACATAGTATATACATATCTCAAAAAGACCGACCATGGAGCAAGGGAGGTCTGTGGAACCCTCTGTAACATTTTACATGGGAAGAGGATCTGTACTTGAATAGACATATATAATGTACAAATGAACCAGATTGTGTACACCTAGGACAGACAATATTCGAAGCTTTACCACAATTAAAAAAAAATTTAAAACCAAGAAGAAATAATGAGACATAAACTTATGGGGGTTTCTCCAGGCACATTCCAATTTAATTTACAACCTAGGAACACGACTTCCAGAAAGGCTCTGCTGCCCTAGTACCCAGATTTGGGAGTGGAGAAATGCTGCCTGCTTGAGGCCACTTCCCACAACAGCAGCTTTAAACCCATTGCTAAGGGTCACTAAATATTCACCAAACTTGCAGTTCGGGAAATGACACCTGCTCTCTAAAAAAATTCTGAGGTGGAAAATCGACCAAAAATTTCAAAATAGGGCAACCTTCCAAGAAGACAATTTCAAGAAATATATTGTACTCCCAACTGTTTCCTTTTTTTTAACAGAAAAGAAAACGGTGGAGAAACATGATGAGTTTTACGAATTTTCAAAGACATGCAAACCCAAATTACAAAACCCTATCAGCACACAGCAGCCAGTAGGGCCATTAGCATAAAGGCAGCAAACAATAAATGCTAAATCGATTGTGGAGAAATGCATACCCTCGATTCTAAGGGGGACGTGGTAAGAGCCACTAATGAAAACACAAAGAAGGTGCTTTGAAAAGGGAAACACGGTGCTACCAGTCAATCAATCACACCCACTGCTGGGCCTATCAACTGAGAAAATGAGAATCAAAAAGTCACAGGCTGGCAATCCTGCACTCCAACAATATTTACCATAGCCAACACTTGGAAGCAATGAAAATGTCCATCAACCGAGGAATGCGCAAAGTAGAAGTGGTCCACGTGCACACTGGGGAATTACTCCAATAAAAACTAAAAATTAAATTTAAAAATCCAACAAAAGTAAGGAGACATCAGCTTGTGTGGGTTTGTCCGGGCACACTCCACTCTAATTTATAACCGAGAAACACCACAGGCCGCAAGGGCTTTTCCCTAGTTACCATGGTGGGGACATAGAAAGGCTGCCGCCCTCTGGCATTTACCTGCAAAAGCAGCTTTAAAGCCTGTGCTAATGGTCATTTCATAGGAACAAGTACTGCAGAACTGTAAATGAAACCTGCCCTCAAAATGTCTTGAGGGAGGTAATGGCCAAAACATTTCAAAATGTGACACATACTTTAAGAGAACACTTTGAGGAACTAAGGGGTAATCACAGGTTGAAAAATAAAAAGGACATGCCTTAAAGCTCAATTTCAACGGATTATGAGGCACAGGCGAATTCAACCACAAAGAGGTATCAGCTCACACTTGTCAGAATAACCATCAGCATGGAAACTACAAACAATAAATGCTGAAGGTGTTGTGGAGAAATGCATACCCTCAACTTCAAGTGGGACATAACTTGAAAAGGGCCACGAATGAGAACAGAATGGAGGTGCCTTAAAAAGGTAAACATTGAGCTACCATATGATCCAGCAGGCCCACTCCTCGACCTATAATCTAAGAAGAAAGAATTGGAAAGACACAGGCAGGCAAATCTGCATGGCACAGTATTACAATAGCCAAGATATGGAAGTAACCAAAAAGTCCACCAACAGATGGGTGGACAAAGAAGAACTCCTCCATGTACAGATGGAATATTCGCTAGTGAAAAAAATGAAACAATGCCATTTGCAGCACCATACATGAGTCTAGACGTAATCACGCCACCTGTAGTCAGTGAGAAAGCAAAAGACACATATCCTATCATATCACTTTTAGGAGTTACTTAAAAATTGATACCAATGAAGATATTTCCACAGAGAAAGGCAATCACAGATTCATTAAAAAAACTTATGGTTCACCAAATAGAAAGGGATGAGGATTGGATACATTACCATATTGGGGTTAACAGAGATATACATACCATGTGAAATATATAATCACCAAAGACGTACGGAAGACCAGGAGAAGACTACTCAACATTGTGTCATAACCTACATGGGAAAAGGATGCGAGGAAGAATAGATACACGTATATGTGTGAAAGAACCACATCTTGCACACCTAGAACAAACAAACCATTGTAATCAAATTTGCTGGGATAAAAAATAAAAAGTAAATTACAATTATGAACAAGAAGTAATGAGACATAAACATAAAGTGCTTTTTTCCTGGCACATTCCATTCGAATTTACAACCTAGAACACCACTCCCATTAAGGCTCTGTTTCCCCAGTTACCAAATTTGGTAAAGGAGAAATGCTGCCACCTTGTGGACGTTTCCTGCAAGAGCAGCTTTAAACTCACAGCTAATGGTCACTTAACATTCACAAGGACTCAGGGCTGTAAAGGACACCTGCCCTAAAAAATTGTGCTGAAGTAGGGAATGGACAAAAAAATTCAAAACAGGCAAATGTTTCAAGAAGAGAGTATGAGGAGTTAAGTTTTACTCACGCTCTTTTAAAAAAAAAGGAAAATGGATAAAAGCTCAACCTCAGGGAGTGTTAGACCCATGCAATCTAATCTACAAAAAGTTTCAACTTAGACCAGTCGACTGACCATCAGCAAAATGTCTACAAACAATAAATGCTGACGGGGTTTTCAAGAACTGTATCCCCTCTACCTGCTGGTGAGACGTAAAGGGGTAACAGCCAATAATGAGAAGAGAAAGGAGCTGTGTTTAAAAGTAAAAATGGAGGTACCATTCAATCCAGCAGTCGCACCATTGGACCTCTCACCTGAGAAGACAAGAATCGAGAAGACACAGGCCGCAAAAGCTGCAGTGCAGACTTATTCACAATAGCCATGACAGTGAAGCAATCAAATATCCAACAAGAGGTGAATGGATAAAGAAGAAGTGGTCCATGTACACAATGGAATATTAGCCATGGAAAACAATGAACCATTGCTCTTTGAGGCACCACAAATGGGTCTGGAGATAATCACGAAACATGAGGTAGCTCGGAAACCAAAGACCTGTATTCTATGATATCACTTATAGGCGTTATCTAATAACTGACACAAATGAATATATTTCCACAGAGAAAGACACTCACAGACTTAGAAAACAAACTATGCTCATCTAAAAGGAAAGGTGGGGGGAATGGATAAGTTAAGATTAGTGTTGCTCTATGTATACAAACACATAGTATATACATATCTCAAAAAGACCGACCATGGAGCAAGGGAGGTCTGTGGAACCCTCTGTAACATTTTACATGGGAAGAGGATCTGTACTTGAATAGACATATATAATGTACAAATGAACCAGATTGTGTACACCTAGGACAGACAATATTCGAAGCTTTACCACAATTAAAAAAAAATTTAAAACCAAGAAGAAATAATGAGACATAAACTTATGGGGGTTTCTCCAGGCACATTCCAATTTAATTTACAACCTAGGAACACTACTTCCAGAAAGGCTCTGCTGCCCTAGTACCCAGATTTGGGAGTGGAGAAATGCTGCCTGCTTGAGGCCACTTCCCACAACAGCAGCTTTAAACCCATTGCTAAGGGTCACTAAATATTCACCAAACTTGCAGTTCGGGAAATGACACCTGCTCTCTAAAAAAATTCTGAGGTGGAAAATCGACCAAAAATTTCAAAATAGGGCAACCTTCCAAGAAGACAATTTCAAGAAATATATTGTACTCCCAACTGTTTCCTTTCTTTTAACAGAAAAGAAAACGGTGGAGAAACATGATGAGTTTTACGAATTTTCAAAGACATGCAAACCCAAATTACAAAACCCTATCAGCACACAGCAGCCAGTAGGGCCATTAGCATAAAGGCAGCAAACAATAAATGCTAAATCGATTGTGGAGAAATGCATACCCTCGATTCTAAGGGGGACGTGGTAAGAGCCACTAATGAAAACACAAAGAAGGTGCTTTGAAAAGGGAAACACGGTGCTACCAGTCAATCAATCACACCCACTGCTGGGCCTATCAACTGAGAAAATGAGAATCAAAAAGTCACAGGCTGGCAATCCTGCACTCCAACAATATTTACCATAGCCAACACTTGGAAGCAATGAAAATGTCCATCAACCGAGGAATGCGCAAAGTAGAAGTGGTCCACGTGCACACTGGGGAATTACTCCAATAAAAACTAAAAATTAAATTTAAAAATCCAACAAAAGTAAGGAGACATCAGCTTGTGTGGGTTTGTCCGGGCACACTCCACTCTAATTTATAACCGAGAAACACCACAGGCCGCAAGGGCTTTTCCCTAGTTACCATGGTGGGGACATAGAAAGGCTGCCGCCCTCTGGCATTTACCTGCAAAAGCAGCTTTAAAGCCTGTGCTAATGGTCATTTCTTAGGAACAAGTACTGCAGAACTGTAAATGAAACCTGCCCTCAAAATGTCTTGAGGGAGGTAATGGCCAAAACATTTCAAAATTTGACACATACTTTAAGAGAACACTTTGAAGAACTAAGGGGTAATCACAGGTTGAAAAATAAAAAAGGACATGCCTTAAAGCTCAATTTCAACGGATTATGAGGCACAGGCGAATTCAACCACAAAGAGGTATCAGCTCACACTTGTCAGAATAACCATCAGCAAGGAAACTACAAACAATAAATGCTGAAGGTGTTGTGGAGAAATGCATACCCTCAACTTCAAGTGGGACATAACTTGAAAAGGGCCACGAATGAGAACAGAATGGAGGTGCCTTAAAAAGGTAAACATTGAGCTACCGTATGATCCAGCAGGCCCACTCCTCGACCTATAATCTAAGAAGAAAGAATTGGAAAGACACAGGCAGGCAAATCTGCATGGCACAGTATTACAATAGCCAAGATATGGAAGTAACCAAAAAGTCCACCAACAGATGGGTGGACAAAGAAGAACTCCTCCATGTACAGATGGAATATTCGCTAGTGAAAAAAATGAAACAATGCCATTTGCAGCACCATACATGAGTCTAGACGTAATCACGCCACCTGTAGTCAGTGAGAAAGCAAAAGACACATATCCTATCATATCACTTTTAGGAGTTACTTAAAAATTGATACCAATGAAGATATTTCCACAGAGAAAGGCAATCACAGATTCATTAAAAAAACTTATGGTTCACCAAATAGAAAGGGATGAGGATTGGATACATTACCATATTGGGGTTAACAGAGATATACATACCATGTGAAATATATAATCACCAAAGACGTACGGAAGACCAGGAGAAGACTACTCAACATTGTGTCATAACCTACATGGGAAAAGGATGCGAGGAAGAATAGATACACGTATATGTGTGAAAGAACCACATCTTGCACACCTAGAACAAACAAACCATTGTAATCAAATTTGCTGGGATAAAAAATAAAAAGTAAATTACAATTATGAACAAGAAGTAAAGAGACATAAACATAAAGTGCTTTTTTCCTGGCACATTTCATTCGAATTTACAACCTAGAACACCACTCCCATTAAGGCTCTGTTTCCCCAGTTACCAAATTTGGTAAAGGAGAAATGCTGCCACCTTGTGGCCGTTTCCTGCAAGAGCAGCTTTAAACTCACAGCTAATGGTCACTTAACATTCACAAGGACTCAGGGCTGTAAAGGACACCTGCCCTAAAAAATTGTGCTGAAATAGGGAATGGACAAAAAAATTCAAAACAGGCAAATGTTTCAAGAAGAGAGTATGAGGAGTTAAGTTTTACTCACGCTCTTTTAAAAAAAAAAGAAAATGGATAAAAGCTCAACCTCAGGGAGTGTTAGACCCATGCAATCTAATCTACAAAAAGTTTCAACTTAGACCAGTCGACTGACCATCAGCAAAATGTCTACAAACAATAAATGCTGACGGGGTTTTCAAGAACTGTATCCCCTCTACCTGCTGGTGAGACGTAAAGGGGTAACAGCCAATAATGAGAAGAGAAAGGAGCTGTGTTTAAAAGTAAAAATGGAGGTACCATTCAATCCAGCAGCCGCACCATTGGACCTCTCACCTGAGAAGACAAGAATCGAGAAGACACAGGCCGCAAAAGCTGCATTGCAGACTTATTCACAATAGCCATGACAGTGAAGCAATCAAATATCCAACAAGAGGTGAATGGATAAAGAAGAAGTGGTCCATGTACACAATGGAATATTAGCCATGGAAAACAATGAACCATTGCTCTTTGAGGCACCACAAATGGGTCTGGAGATAATCACGAAACATGAGGTAGCTCGGAAACCAAAGACCTGTATTCTATGATATCACTTATAGGCGTTATCTAATAACTGACACAAATGAATATATTTCCACAGAGAAAGACACTCACAGACTTAGAAAACAAACTATGCTCATCTAAAAGGAAAGGTGGGGGGAATGGATAAGTTAAGATTAGTGTTGCTCTATGTATACAAACACATAGTATATACATATCTCAAAAAGACCGACCATGGAGCAAGGGAGGTCTGTGGAACCCTCTGTAACATTTTACATGGGAAGAGGATCTGTACTTGAATAGACATATATAATGTACAAATGAACCAGATTGTGTACACCTAGGACAGACAATATTCGAAGCTTTACCACAATTAAAAAAAAATTTAAAACCAAGAAGAAATAATGAGACATAAACTTATGGGGGTTTCTCCAGGCACATTCCAATTTAATTTACAACCTAGGAACACGACTTCCAGAAAGGCTCTGCTGCCCTAGTACCCAGATTTGGGAGTGGAGAAATGCTGCCTGCTTGAGGCCACTTCCCACAACAGCAGCTTTAAACCCATTGCTAAGGGTCACTAAATATTCACCAAACTTGCAGTTCGGGAAATGACACCTGCTCTCTAAAAAAATTCTGAGGTGGAAAATCGACCAAAAATTTCAAAATAGGGCAACCTTCCAAGAAGACAATTTCAAGAAATATATTGTACTCCCAACTGTTTCCTTTTTTTTAACAGAAAAGAAAACGGTGGAGAAACATGATGAGTTTTACGAATTTTCAAAGACATGCAAACCCAAATTACAAAACCCTATCAGCACACAGCAGCCAGTAGGGCCATTAGCATAAAGGCAGCAAACAATAAATGCTAAATCGATTGTGGAGAAATGCATACCCTCGATTCTAAGGGGGACGTGGTAAGAGCCACTAATGAAAACACAAAGAAGGTGCTTTGAAAAGGGAAACACGGTGCTACCAGTCAATCAATCACACCCACTGCTGGGCCTATCAACTGAGAAAATGAGAATCAAAAAGTCACAGGCTGGCAATCCTGCACTCCAACAATATTTACCATAGCCAACACTTGGAAGCAATGAAAATGTCCATCAACCGAGGAATGCGCAAAGTAGAAGTGGTCCACGTGCACACTGGGGAATTACTCCAATAAAAACTAAAAATTAAATTTAAAAATCCAACAAAAGTAAGGAGACATCAGCTTGTGTGGGTTTGTCCGGGCACACTCCACTCTAATTTATAACCGAGAAACACCACAGGCCGCAAGGGCTTTTCCCTAGTTACCATGGTGGGGACATAGAAAGGCTGCCGCCCTCTGGCATTTACCTGCAAAAGCAGCTTTAAAGCCTGTGCTAATGGTCATTTCATAGGAACAAGTACTGCAGAACTGTAAATGAAACCTGCCCTCAAAATGTCTTGAGGGAGGTAATGGCCAAAACATTTCAAAATGTGACACATACTTTAAGAGAACACTTTGAGGAACTAAGGGGTAATCACAGGTTGAAAAATAAAAAGGACATGCCTTAAAGCTCAATTTCAACGGATTATGAGGCACAGGCGAATTCAACCACAAAGAGGTATCAGCTCACACTTGTCAGAATAACCATCAGCATGGAAACTACAAACAATAAATGCTGAAGGTGTTGTGGAGAAATGCATACCCTCAACTTCAAGTGGGACATAACTTGAAAAGGGCCACGAATGAGAACAGAATGGAGGTGCCTTAAAAAGGTAAACATTGAGCTACCATATGATCCAGCAGGCCCACTCCTCGACCTATAATCTAAGAAGAAAGAATTGGAAAGACACAGGCAGGCAAATCTGCATGGCACAGTATTACAATAGCCAAGATATGGAAGTAACCAAAAAGTCCACCAACAGATGGGTGGACAAAGAAGAACTCCTCCATGTACAGATGGAATATTCGCTAGTGAAAAAAATGAAACAATGCCATTTGCAGCACCATACATGAGTCTAGACGTAATCACGCCACCTGTAGTCAGTGAGAAAGCAAAAGACACATATCCTATCATATCACTTTTAGGAGTTACTTAAAAATTGATACCAATGAAGATATTTCCACAGAGAAAGGCAATCACAGATTCATTAAAAAAACTTATGGTTCACCAAATAGAAAGGGATGAGGATTGGATACATTACCATATTGGGGTTAACAGAGATATACATACCATGTGAAATATATAATCACCAAAGACGTACGGAAGACCAGGAGAAGACTACTCAACATTGTGTCATAACCTACATGGGAAAAGGATGCGAGGAAGAATAGATACACGTATATGTGTGAAAGAACCACATCTTGCACACCTAGAACAAACAAACCATTGTAATCAAATTTGCTGGGATAAAAAATAAAAAGTAAATTACAATTATGAACAAGAAGTAATGAGACATAAACATAAAGTGCTTTTTTCCTGGCACATTCCATTCGAATTTACAACCTAGAACACCACTCCCATTAAGGCTCTGTTTCCCCAGTTACCAAATTTGGTAAAGGAGAAATGCTGCCACCTTGTGGCCGTTTCCTGCAAGAGCAGCTTTAAACTCACAGCTAATGGTCACTTAACATTCACAAGGACTCAGGGCTGTAAAGGACACCTGCCCTAAAAAATTGTGCTGAAGTAGGGAATGGACAAAAAAATTCAAAACAGGCAAATGTTTCAAGAAGAGAGTATGAGGAGTTAAGTTTTACTCACGCTCTTTAAAAAAAAAAGGAAAATGGATAAAAGCTCAACCTCAGGGAGTGTTAGACCCATGCAATCTAATCTACAAAAAGTTTCAACTTAGACCAGTCGACTGACCATCAGCAAAATGTCTACAAACAATAAATGCTGACGGGGTTTTCAAGAACTGTATCCCCTCTACCTGCTGGTGAGACGTAAAGGGGTAACAGCCAATAATGAGAAGAGAAAGGAGCTGTGTTTAAAAGTAAAAATGGAGGTACCATTCAATCCAGCAGTCGCACCATTGGACCTCTCACCTGAGAAGACAAGAATCGAGAAGACACAGGCCGCAAAAGCTGCAGTGCAGACTTATTCACAATAGCCATGACAGTGAAGCAATCAAATATCCAACAAGAGGTGAATGGATAAAGAAGAAGTGGTCCATGTACACAATGGAATATTAGCCATGGAAAACAATGAACCATTGCTCTTTGAGGCACCACAAATGGGTCTGGAGATAATCACGAAACATGAGGTAGCTCGGAAACCAAAGACCTGTATTCTATGATATCACTTATAGGCGTTATCTAATAACTGACACAAATGAATATATTTCCACAGAGAAAGACACTCACAGACTTAGAAAACAAACTATGCTCATCTAAAAGGAAAGGTGGGGGGAATGGATAAGTTAAGATTAGTGTTGCTCTATGTATACAAACACATAGTATATACATATCTCAAAAAGACCGACCATGGAGCAAGGGAGGTCTGTGGAACCCTCTGTAACATTTTACATGGGAAGAGGATCTGTACTTGAATAGACATATATAATGTACAAATGAACCAGATTGTGTACACCTAGGACAGACAATATTCGAAGCTTTACCACAATTAAAAAAAAATTTAAAACCAAGAAGAAATAATGAGACATAAACTTATGGGGGTTTCTCCAGGCACATTCCAATTTAATTTACAACCTAGGAACACGACTTCCAGAAAGGCTCTGCTGCCCTAGTACCCAGATTTGGGAGTGGAGAAATGCTGCCTGCTTGAGGCCACTTCCCACAACAGCAGCTTTAAACCCATTGCTAAGGGTCACTAAATATTCACCAAACTTGCAGTTCGGGAAATGACACCTGCTCTCTAAAAAAATTCTGAGGTGGAAAATCGACCAAAAATTTCAAAATAGGGCAACCTTCCAAGAAGACAATTTCAAGAAATATATTGTACTCCCAACTGTTTCCTTTTTTTTAACAGAAAAGAAAACGGTGGAGAAACATGATGAGTTTTACGAATTTTCAAAGACATGCAAACCCAAATTACAAAACCCTATCAGCACACAGCAGCCAGTAGGGCCATTAGCATAAAGGCAGCAAACAATAAATGCTAAATCGATTGTGGAGAAATGCATACCCTCGATTCTAAGGGGGACGTGGTAAGAGCCACTAATGAAAACACAAAGAAGGTGCTTTGAAAAGGGAAACACGGTGCTACCAGTCAATCAATCACACCCACTGCTGGGCCTATCAACTGAGAAAATGAGAATCAAAAAGTCACAGGCTGGCAATCCTGCACTCCAACAATATTTACCATAGCCAACACTTGGAAGCAATGAAAATGTCCATCAACCGAGGAATGCGCAAAGTAGAAGTGGTCCACGTGCACACTGGGGAATTACTCCAATAAAAACTAAAAATTAAATTTAAAAATCCAACAAAAGTAAGGAGACATCAGCTTGTGTGGGTTTGTCCGGGCACACTCCACTCTAATTTATAACCGAGAAACACCACAGGCCGCAAGGGCTTTTCCCTAGTTACCATGGTGGGGACATAGAAAGGCTGCCGCCCTCTGGCATTTACCTGCAAAAGCAGCTTTAAAGCCTGTGCTAATGGTCATTTCTTAGGAACAAGTACTGCAGAACTGTAAATGAAACCTGCCCTCAAAATGTCTTGAGGGAGGTAATGGCCAAAACATTTCAAAATTTGACACATACTTTAAGAGAACACTTTGAAGAACTAAGGGGTAATCACAGGTTGAAAAATAAAAAAGGACATGCCTTAAAGCTCAATTTCAACGGATTATGAGGCACAGGCGAATTCAACCACAAAGAGGTATCAGCTCACACTTGTCAGAATAACCATCAGCAAGGAAACTACAAACAATAAATGCTGAAGGTGTTGTGGAGAAATGCATACCCTCAACTTCAAGTGGGACATAACTTGAAAAGGGCCACGAATGAGAACAGAATGGAGGTGCCTTAAAAAGGTAAACATTGAGCTACCGTATGATCCAGCAGGCCCACTCCTCGACCTATAATCTAAGAAGAAAGAATTGGAAAGACACAGGCAGGCAAATCTGCATGGCACAGTATTACAATAGCCAAGATATGGAAGTAACCAGAAAGTCCACCAACAGATGGGTGGACAAAGAAGAACTCCTCCATGTACAGATGGAATATTCGCTAGTGAAAAAAATGAAACAATGCCATTTGCAGCACCATACATGAGTCTAGACGTAATCACGCCACCTGTAGTCAGTGAGAAAGCAAAAGACACATATCCTATCATATCACTTTTAGGAGTTACTTAAAAATTGATACCAATGAAGATATTTCCACAGAGAAAGGCAATCACAGATTCATTAAAAAAACTTATGGTTCACCAAATAGAAAGGGATGAGGATTGGATACATTACCATATTGGGGTTAACAGAGATATACATACCATGTGAAATATATAATCACCAAAGACGTACGGAAGACCAGGAGAAGACTACTCAACATTGTGTCATAACCTACATGGGAAAAGGATGCGAGGAAGAATAGATACACGTATATGTGTGAAAGAACCACATCTTGCACACCTAGAACAAACAAACCATTGTAATCAAATTTGCTGGGATAAAAAATAAAAAGTAAATTACAATTATGAACAAGAAGTAATGAGACATAAACATAAAGTGCTTTTTTCCTGGCACATTCCATTCGAATTTACAACCTAGAACACCACTCCCATTAAGGCTCTGTTTCCCCAGTTACCAAATTTGGTAAAGGAGAAATGCTGCCACCTTGTGGCCGTTTCCTGCAAGAGCAGCTTTAAACTCACAGCTAATGGTCACTTAACATTCACAAGGACTCAGGGCTGTAAAGGACACCTGCCCTATAAAATTGTGCTGAAGTAGGGAATGGACAAAAAAATTCAAAACAGGCAAATGTTTCAAGAAGAGAGTATGAGGAGTTAAGTTTTACTCACGCTCTTTTAAAAAAAAAAGAAAATGGATAAAAGCTCAACCTCAGGGAGTGTTAGACCCATGCAATCTAATCTACAAAAAGTTTCAACTTAGACCAGTCGACTGACCATCAGCAAAATGTCTACAAACAATAAATGCTGACGGGGTTTTCAAGAACTGTATCCCCTCTACCTGCTGGTGAGACGTAAAGGGGTAACAGCCAATAATGAGAAGAGAAAGGAGCTGTGTTTAAAAGTAAAAATGGAGGTACCATTCAATCCAGCAGCCGCACCATTGGACCTCTCACCTGAGAAGACAAGAATCGAGAAGACACAGGCCGCAAAAGCTGCATTGCAGACTTATTCACAATAGCCATGACAGTGAAGCAATCAAATATCCAACAAGAGGTGAATGGATAAAGAAGAAGTGGTCCATGTACACAATGGAATATTAGCCATGGAAAACAATGAACCATTGCTCTTTGAGGCACCACAAATGGGTCTGGAGATAATCACGAAACATGAGGTAGCTCGGAAACCAAAGACCTGTATTCTATGATATCACTTATAGGCGTTATCTAATAACTGACACAAATGAATATATTTCCACAGAGAAAGACACTCACAGACTTAGAAAACAAACTATGCTCATCTAAAAGGAAAGGTGGGGGGAATGGATAAGTTAAGATTAGTGTTGCTCTATGTATACAAACACATAGTATATACATATCTCAAAAAGACCGACCATGGAGCAAGGGAGGTCTGTGGAACCCTCTGTAACATTTTACATGGGAAGAGGATCTGTACTTGAATAGACATATATAATGTACAAATGAACCAGATTGTGTACACCTAGGACAGACAATATTCGAAGCTTTACCACAATTAAAAAAAAATTTAAAACCAAGAAGAAATAATGAGACATAAACTTATGGGGGTTTCTCCAGGCACATTCCAATTTAATTTACAACCTAGGAACACGACTTCCAGAAAGGCTCTGCTGCCCTAGTACCCAGATTTGGGAGTGGAGAAATGCTGCCTGCTTGAGGCCACTTCCCACAACAGCAGCTTTAAACCCATTGCTAAGGGTCACTAAATATTCACCAAACTTGCAGTTCGGGAAATGACACCTGCTCTCTAAAAAAATTCTGAGGTGGAAAATCGACCAAAAATTTCAAAATAGGGCAACCTTCCAAGAAGACAATTTCAAGAAATATATTGTACTCCCAACTGTTTCCTTTTTTTTAACAGAAAAGAAAACGGTGGAGAAACATGATGAGTTTTACGAATTTTCAAAGACATGCAAACCCAAATTACAAAACCCTATCAGCACACAGCAGCCAGTAGGGCCATTAGCATAAAGGCAGCAAACAATAAATGCTAAATCGATTGTGGAGAAATGCATACCCTCGATTCTAAGGGGGACGTGGTAAGAGCCACTAATGAAAACACAAAGAAGGTGCTTTGAAAAGGGAAACACGGTGCTACCAGTCAATCAATCACACCCACTGCTGGGCCTATCAACTGAGAAAATGAGAATCAAAAAGTCACAGGCTGGCAATCCTGCACTCCAACAATATTTACCATAGCCAACACTTGGAAGCAATGAAAATGTCCATCAACCGAGGAATGCGCAAAGTAGAAGTGGTCCACGTGCACACTGGGGAATTACTCCAATAAAAACTAAAAATTAAATTTAAAAATCCAACAAAAGTAAGGAGACATCAGCTTGTGTGGGTTTGTCCGGGCACACTCCACTCTAATTTATAACCGAGAAACACCACAGGCCGCAAGGGCTTTTCCCTAGTTACCATGGTGGGGACATAGAAAGGCTGCCGCCCTCTGGCATTTACCTGCAAAAGCAGCTTTAAAGCCTGTGCTAATGGTCATTTCATAGGAACAAGTACTGCAGAACTGTAAATGAAACCTGCCCTCAAAATGTCTTGAGGGAGGTAATGGCCAAAACATTTCAAAATGTGACACATACTTTAAGAGAACACTTTGAGGAACTAAGGGGTAATCACAGGTTGAAAAATAAAAAGGACATGCCTTAAAGCTCAATTTCAACGGATTATGAGGCACAGGCGAATTCAACCACAAAGAGGTATCAGCTCACACTTGTCAGAATAACCATCAGCATGGAAACTACAAACAATAAATGCTGAAGGTGTTGTGGAGAAATGCATACCCTCAACTTCAAGTGGGACATAACTTGAAAAGGGCCACGAATGAGAACAGAATGGAGGTGCCTTAAAAAGGTAAACATTGAGCTACCATATGATCCAGCATGCCCACTCCTCGACCTATAATCTAAGAAGAAAGAATTGGAAAGACACAGGCAGGCAAATCTGCATGGCACAGTATTACAATAGCCAAGATATGGAAGTAACCAAAAAGTCCACCAACAGATGGGTGGACAAAGAAGAACTCCTCCATGTACAGATGGAATATTCGCTAGTGAAAAAAATGAAACAATGCCATTTGCAGCACCATACATGAGTCTAGACGTAATCACGCCACCTGTAGTCAGTGAGAAAGCAAAAGACACATATCCTATCATATCACTTTTAGGAGTTACTTAAAAATTGATACCAATGAAGATATTTCCACAGAGAAAGGCAATCACAGATTCATTAAAAAAACTTATGGTTCACCAAATAGAAAGGGATGAGGATTGGATACATTACCATATTGGGGTTAACAGAGATATACATACCATGTGAAATATATAATCACCAAAGACGTACGGAAGACCAGGAGAAGACTACTCAACATTGTGTCATAACCTACATGGGAAAAGGATGCGAGGAAGAATAGATACACGTATATGTGTGAAAGAACCACATCTTGCACACCTAGAACAAACAAACCATTGTAATCAAATTTGCTGGGATAAAAAATAAAAAGTAAATTACAATTATGAACAAGAAGTAATGAGACATAAACATAAAGTGCTTTTTTCCTGGCACATTCCATTCGAATTTACAACCTAGAACACCACTCCCATTAAGGCTCTGTTTCCCCAGTTACCAAATTTGGTAAAGGAGAAATGCTGCCACCTTGTGGACGTTTCCTGCAAGAGCAGCTTTAAACTCACAGCTAATGGTCACTTAACATTCACAAGGACACAGGGCTGTAAAGGACACCTGCCCTAAAAAATTGTGCTGAAGTAGGGAATGGACAAAAAAATTCAAAACAGGCAAATGTTTCAAGAAGAGAGTATGAGGAGTTAAGTTTTACTCACGCTCTTTTAAAAAAAAAGGAAAATGGATAAAAGCTCAACCTCAGGGAGTGTTAGACCCATGCAATCTAATCTACAAAAAGTTTCAACTTAGACCAGTCGACTGACCATCAGCAAAATGTCTACAAACAATAAATGCTGACGGGGTTTTCAAGAACTGTATCCCCTCTACCTGCTGGTGAGACGTAAAGGGGTAACAGCCAATAATGAGAAGAGAAAGGAGCTGTGTTTAAAAGTAAAAATGGAGGTACCATTCAATCCAGCAGTCGCACCATTGGACCTCTCACCTGAGAAGACAAGAATCGAGAAGACACAGGCCGCAAAAGCTGCAGTGCAGACTTATTCACAATAGCCATTACAGTGAAGCAATCAAATATCCAACAAGAGGTGAATGGATAAAGAAGAAGTGGTCCATGTACACAATGGAATATTAGCCATGGAAAACAATGAACCATTGCTCTTTGAGGCACCACAAATGGGTCTGGAGATAATCACGAAACATGAGGTAGCTCGGAAACCAAAGACCTGTATTCTATGATATCACTTATAGGCGTTATCTAATAACTGACACAAATGAATATATTTCCACAGAGAAAGACACTCACAGACTTAGAAAACAAACTATGCTCATCTAAAAGGAAAGGTGGGGGGAATGGATAAGTTAAGATTAGTGTTGCTCTATGTATACAAACACATAGTATATACATATCTCAAAAAGACCGACCATGGAGCAAGGGAGGTCTGTGGAACCCTCTGTAACATTTTACATGGGAAGAGGATCTGTACTTGAATAGACATATATAATGTACAAATGAACCAGATTGTGTACACCTAGGACAGACAATATTCGAAGCTTTACCACAATTAAAAAAAAATTTAAAACCAAGAAGAAATAATGAGACATAAACTTATGGGGGTTTCTCCAGGCACATTCCAATTTAATTTACAACCTAGGAACACTACTTCCAGAAAGGCTCTGCTGCCCTAGTACCCAGATTTGGGAGTGGAGAAATGCTGCCTGCTTGAGGCCACTTCCCACAACAGCAGCTTTAAACCCATTGCTAAGGGTCACTAAATATTCACCAAACTTGCAGTTCGGGAAATGACACCTGCTCTCTAAAAAAATTCTGAGGTGGAAAATCGACCAAAAATTTCAAAATAGGGCAACCTTCCAAGAAGACAATTTCAAGAAATATATTGTACTCCCAACTGTTTCCTTTCTTTTAACAGAAAAGAAAACGGTGGAGAAACATGATGAGTTTTACGAATTTTCAAAGACATGCAAACCCAAATTACAAAACCCTATCAGCACACAGCAGCCAGTAGGGCCATTAGCATAAAGGCAGCAAACAATAAATGCTAAATCGATTGTGGAGAAATGCATACCCTCGATTCTAAGGGGGACGTGGTAAGAGCCACTAATGAAAACACAAAGAAGGTGCTTTGAAAAGGGAAACACGGTGCTACCAGTCAATCAATCACACCCACTGCTGGGCCTATCAACTGAGAAAATGAGAATCAAAAAGTCACAGGCTGGCAATCCTGCACTCCAACAATATTTACCATAGCCAACACTTGGAAGCAATGAAAATGTCCATCAACCGAGGAATGCGCAAAGTAGAAGTGGTCCACGTGCACACTGGGGAATTACTCCAATAAAAACTAAAAATTAAATTTAAAAATCCAACAAAAGTAAGGAGACATCAGCTTGTGTGGGTTTGTCCGGGCACACTCCACTCTAATTTATAACCGAGAAACACCACAGGCCGCAAGGGCTTTTCCCTAGTTACCATGGTGGGGACATAGAAAGGCTGCCGCCCTCTGGCATTTACCTGCAAAAGCAGCTTTAAAGCCTGTGCTAATGGTCATTTCTTAGGAACAAGTACTGCAGAACTGTAAATGAAACCTGCCCTCAAAATGTCTTGAGGGAGGTAATGGCCAAAACATTTCAAAATTTGACACATACTTTAAGAGAACACTTTGAAGAACTAAGGGGTAATCACAGGTTGAAAAATAAAAAGGACATGCCTTAAAGCTCAATTTCAACGGATTATGAGGCACAGGCGAATTCAACCACAAAGAGGTATCAGCTCACACTTGTCAGAATAACCATCAGCAAGGAAACTACAAACAATAAATGCTGAAGGTGTTGTGGAGAAATGCATACCCTCAACTTCAAGTGGGACATAACTTGAAAAGGGCCACGAATGAGAACAGAATGGAGGTGCCTTAAAAAGGTAAACATTGAGCTACCGTATGATCCAGCAGGCCCACTCCTCGACCTATAATCTAAGAAGAAAGAATTGGAAAGACACAGGCAGGCAAATCTGCATGGCACAGTATTACAATAGCCAAGATATGGAAGTAACCAAAAAGTCCACCAACAGATGGGTGGACAAAGAAGAACTCCTCCATGTACAGATGGAATATTCGCTAGTGAAAAAAATGAAACAATGCCATTTGCAGCACCATACATGAGTCTAGACGTAATCACGCCACCTGTAGTCAGTGAGAAAGCAAAAGACACATATCCTATCATATCACTTTTAGGAGTTACTTAAAAATTGATACCAATGAAGATATTTCCACAGAGAAAGGCAATCACAGATTCATTAAAAAAACTTATGGTTCACCAAATAGAAAGGGATGAGGATTGGATACATTACCATATTGGGGTTAACAGAGATATACATACCATGTGAAATATATAATCACCAAAGACGTACGGAAGACCAGGAGAAGACTACTCAACATTGTGTCATAACCTACATGGGAAAAGGATGCGAGGAAGAATAGATACACGTATATGTGTGAAAGAACCACATCTTGCACACCTAGAACAAACAAACCATTGTAATCAAATTTGCTGGGATAAAAAATAAAAAGTAAATTACAATTATGAACAAGAAGTAAAGAGACATAAACATAAAGTGCTTTTTTCCTGGCACATTTCATTCGAATTTACAACCTAGAACACCACTCCCATTAAGGCTCTGTTTCCCCAGTTACCAAATTTGGTAAAGGAGAAATGCTGCCACCTTGTGGCCGTTTCCTGCAAGAGCAGCTTTAAACTCACAGCTAATGGTCACTTAACATTCACAAGGACTCAGGGCTGTAAAGGACACCTGCCCTAAAAAATTGTGCTGAAGTAGGGAATGGACAAAAAAATTCAAAACAGGCAAATGTTTCAAGAAGAGAGTATGAGGAGTTAAGTTTTACTCACGCTCTTTTAAAAAAAAAAGAAAATGGATAAAAGCTCAACCTCAGGGAGTGTTAGACCCATGCAATCTAATCTACAAAAAGTTTCAACTTAGACCAGTCGACTGACCATCAGCAAAATGTCTACAAACAATAAATGCTGACGGGGTTTTCAAGAACTGTATCCCCTCTACCTGCTGGTGAGACGTAAAGGGGTAACAGCCAATAATGAGAAGAGAAAGGAGCTGTGTTTAAAAGTAAAAATGGAGGTACCATTCAATCCAGCAGCCGCACCATTGGACCTCTCACCTGAGAAGACAAGAATCGAGAAGACACAGGCCGCAAAAGCTGCATTGCAGACTTATTCACAATAGCCATGACAGTGAAGCAATCAAATATCCAACAAGAGGTGAATGGATAAAGAAGAAGTGGTCCATGTACACAATGGAATATTAGCCATGGAAAACAATGAACCATTGCTCTTTGAGGCACCACAAATGGGTCTGGAGATAATCACGAAACATGAGGTAGCTCGGAAACCAAAGACCTGTATTCTATGATATCACTTATAGGCGTTATCTAATAACTGACACAAATGAATATATTTCCACAGAGAAAGACACTCACAGACTTAGAAAACAAACTATGCTCATCTAAAAGGAAAGGTGGGGGGAATGGATAAGTTAAGATTAGTGTTGCTCTATGTATACAAACACATAGTATATACATATCTCAAAAAGACCGACCATGGAGCAAGGGAGGTCTGTGGAACCCTCTGTAACATTTTACATGGGAAGAGGATCTGTACTTGAATAGACATATATAATGTACAAATGAACCAGATTGTGTACACCTAGGACAGACAATATTCGAAGCTTTACCACAATTAAAAAAAAATTTAAAACCAAGAAGAAATAATGAGACATAAACTTATGGGGGTTTCTCCAGGCACATTCCAATTTAATTTACAACCTAGGAACACGACTTCCAGAAAGGCTCTGCTGCCCTAGTACCCAGATTTGGGAGTGGAGAAATGCTGCCTGCTTGAGGCCACTTCCCACAACAGCAGCTTTAAACCCATTGCTAAGGGTCACTAAATATTCACCAAACTTGCAGTTCGGGAAATGACACCTGCTCTCTAAAAAAATTCTGAGGTGGAAAATCGACCAAAAATTTCAAAATAGGGCAACCTTCCAAGAAGACAATTTCAAGAAATATATTGTACTCCCAACTGTTTCCTTTTTTTTAACAGAAAAGAAAACGGTGGAGAAACATGATGAGTTTTACGAATTTTCAAAGACATGCAAACCCAAATTACAAAACCCTATCAGCACACAGCAGCCAGTAGGGCCATTAGCATAAAGGCAGCAAACAATAAATGCTAAATCGATTGTGGAGAAATGCATACCCTCGATTCTAAGGGGGACGTGGTAAGAGCCACTAATGAAAACACAAAGAAGGTGCTTTGAAAAGGGAAACACGGTGCTACCAGTCAATCAATCACACCCACTGCTGGGCCTATCAACTGAGAAAATGAGAATCAAAAAGTCACAGGCTGGCAATCCTGCACTCCAACAATATTTACCATAGCCAACACTTGGAAGCAATGAAAATGTCCATCAACCGAGGAATGCGCAAAGTAGAAGTGGTCCACGTGCACACTGGGGAATTACTCCAATAAAAACTAAAAATTAAATTTAAAAATCCAACAAAAGTAAGGAGACATCAGCTTGTGTGGGTTTGTCCGGGCACACTCCACTCTAATTTATAACCGAGAAACACCACAGGCCGCAAGGGCTTTTCCCTAGTTACCATGGTGGGGACATAGAAAGGCTGCCGCCCTCTGGCATTTACCTGCAAAAGCAGCTTTAAAGCCTGTGCTAATGGTCATTTCATAGGTACAAGTACTGCAGAACTGTAAATGAAACCTGCCCTCAAAATGTCTTGAGGGAGGTAATGGCCAAAACATTTCAAAATGTGACACATACTTTAAGAGAACACTTTGAGGAACTAAGGGGTAATCACAGGTTGAAAAATAAAAAGGACATGCCTTAAAGCTCAATTTCAACGGATTATGAGGCACAGGCGAATTCAACCACAAAGAGGTATCAGCTCACACTTGTCAGAATAACCATCAGCATGGAAACTACAAACAATAAATGCTGAAGGTGTTGTGGAGAAATGCATACCCTCAACTTCAAGTGGGACATAACTTGAAAAGGGCCACGAATGAGAACAGAATGGAGGTGCCTTAAAAAGGTAAACATTGAGCTACCATATGATCCAGCAGGCCCACTCCTCGACCTATAATCTAAGAAGAAAGAATTGGAAAGACACAGGCAGGCAAATCTGCATGGCACAGTATTACAATAGCCAAGATATGGAAGTAACCAAAAAGTCCACCAACAGATGGGTGGACAAAGAAGAACTCCTCCATGTACAGATGGAATATTCGCTAGTGAAAAAAATGAAACAATGCCATTTGCAGCACCATACATGAGTCTAGACGTAATCACGCCACCTGTAGTCAGTGAGAAAGCAAAAGACACATATCCTATCATATCACTTTTAGGAGTTACTTAAAAATTGATACCAATGAAGATATTTCCACAGAGAAAGGCAATCACAGATTCATTAAAAAAACTTATGGTTCACCAAATAGAAAGGGATGAGGATTGGATACATTACCATATTGGGGTTAACAGAGATATACATACCATGTGAAATATATAATCACCAAAGACGTACGGAAGACCAGGAGAAGACTACTCAACATTGTGTCATAACCTACATGGGAAAAGGATGCGAGGAAGAATAGATACACGTATATGTGTGAAAGAACCACATCTTGCACACCTAGAACAAACAAACCATTGTAATCAAATTTGCTGGGATAAAAAATAAAAAGTAAATTACAATTATGAACAAGAAGTAATGAGACATAAACATAAAGTGCTTTTTTCCTGGCACATTCCATTCGAATTTACAACCTAGAACACCACTCCCATTAAGGCTCTGTTTCCCCAGTTACCAAATTTGGTAAAGGAGAAATGCTGCCACCTTGTGGCCGTTTCCTGCAAGAGCAGCTTTAAACTCACAGCTAATGGTCACTTAACATTCACAAGGACTCAGGGCTGTAAAGGACACCTGCCCTAAAAAATTGTGCTGAAGTAGGGAATGGACAAAAAAATTCAAAACAGGCAAATGTTTCAAGAAGAGAGTATGAGGAGTTAAGTTTTACTCACGCTCTTTTAAAAAAAAAGGAAAATGGATAAAAGCTCAACCTCAGGGAGTGTTAGACCCATGCAATCTAATCTACAAAAAGTTTCAACTTAGACCAGTCGACTGACCATCAGCAAAATGTCTACAAACAATAAATGCTGACGGGGTTTTCAAGAACTGTATCCCCTCTACCTGCTGGTGAGACGTAAAGGGGTAACAGCCAATAATGAGAAGAGAAAGGAGCTGTGTTTAAAAGTAAAAATGGAGGTACCATTCAATCCAGCAGTCGCACCATTGGACCTCTCACCTGAGAAGACAAGAATCGAGAAGACACAGGCCGCAAAAGCTGCAGTGCAGACTTATTCACAATAGCCATGACAGTGAAGCAATCAAATATCCAACAAGAGGTGAATGGATAAAGAAGAAGTGGTCCATGTACACAATGGAATATTAGCCATGGAAAACAATGAACCATTGCTCTTTGAGGCACCACAAATGGGTCTGGAGATAATCACGAAACATGAGGTAGCTCGGAAACCAAAGACCTGTATTCTATGATATCACTTATAGGCGTTATCTAATAACTGACACAAATGAATATATTTCCACAGAGAAAGACACTCACAGACTTAGAAAACAAACTATGCTCATCTAAAAGGAAAGGTGGGGGGAATGGATAAGTTAAGATTAGTGTTGCTCTATGTATACAAACACATGGTATATACATATCTCAAAAAGACCGACCATGGAGCAAGGGAGGTCTGTGGAACCCTCTGTAACATTTTACATGGGAAGAGGATCTGTACTTGAATAGACATATATAATGTACAAATGAACCAGATTGTGTACACCTAGGACAGACAATATTCGAAGCTTTACCACAATTAAAAAAAAATTTAAAACCAAGAAGAAATAATGAGACATAAACTTATGGGGGTTTCTCCAGGCACATTCCAATTTAATTTACAACCTAGGAACACGACTTCCAGAAAGGCTCTGCTGCCCTAGTACCCAGATTTGGGAGTGGAGAAATGCTGCCTGCTTGAGGCCACTTCCCACAACAGCAGCTTTAAACCCATTGCTAAGGGTCACTAAATATTCACCAAACTTGCAGTTCGGGAAATGACACCTGCTCTCTAAAAAAATTCTGAGGTGGAAAATCGACCAAAAATTTCAAAATAGGGCAACCTTCCAAGAAGACAATTTTAAGAAATATATTGTACTCCCAACTGTTTCCTTTCTTTTAACAGAAAAGAAAACGGTGGAGAAACATGATGAGTTTTACGAATTTTCAAAGACATGCAAACCCAAATTACAAAACCCTATCAGCACACAGCAGCCAGTAGGGCCATTAGCATAAAGGCAGCAAACAATAAATGCTAAATCGATTGTGGAGAAATGCATACCCTCGATTCTAAGGGGGACGTGGTAAGAGCCACTAATGAAAACACAAAGAAGGTGCTTTGAAAAGGGAAACACGGTGCTACCAGTCAATCAATCACACCCACTGCTGGGCCTATCAACTGAGAAAATGAGAATCAAAAAGTCACAGGCTGGCAATCCTGCACTCCAACAATATTTACCATAGCCAACACTTGGAAGCAATGAAAATGTCCATCAACCGAGGAATGCGCAAAGTAGAAGTGGTCCACGTGCACACTGGGGAATTACTCCAATAAAAACTAAAAATTAAATTTAAAAATCCAACAAAAGTAAGGAGACATCAGCTTGTGTGGGTTTGTCCGGGCACACTCCACTCTAATTTATAACCGAGAAACACCACAGGCCGCAAGGGCTTTTCCCTAGTTACCATGGTGGGGACATAGAAAGGCTGCCGCCCTCTGGCATTTACCTGCAAAAGCAGCTTTAAAGCCTGTGCTAATGGTCATTTCTTAGGAACAAGTACTGCAGAACTGTAAATGAAACCTGCCCTCAAAATGTCTTGAGGGAGGTAATGGCCAAAACATTTCAAAATTTGACACATACTTTAAGAGAACACTTTGAAGAACTAAGGGGTAATCACAGGTTGAAAAATAAAAAAGGACATGCCTTAAAGCTCAATTTCAACGGATTATGAGGCACAGGCGAATTCAACCACAAAGAGGTATCAGCTCACACTTGTCAGAATAACCATCAGCAAGGAAACTACAAACAATAAATGCTGAAGGTGTTGTGGAGAAATGCATACCCTCAACTTCAAGTGGGACATAACTTGAAAAGGGCCACGAATGAGAACAGAATGGAGGTGCCTTAAAAAGGTAAACATTGAGCTACCGTATGATCCAGCAGGCCCACTCCTCGACCTATAATCTAAGAAGAAAGAATTGGAAAGACACAGGCAGGCAAATCTGCATGGCACAGTATTACAATAGCCAAGATATGGAAGTAACCAAAAAGTCCACCAACAGATGGGTGGACAAAGAAGAACTCCTCCATGTACAGATGGAATATTCGCTAGTGAAAAAAATGAAACAATGCCATTTGCAGCACCATACATGAGTCTAGACGTAATCACGCCACCTGTAGTCAGTGAGAAAGCAAAAGACACATATCCTATCATATCACTTTTAGGAGTTACTTAAAAATTGATACCAATGAAGATATTTCCACAGAGAAAGGCAATCACAGATTCATTAAAAAAACTTATGGTTCACCAAATAGAAAGGGATGAGGATTGGATACATTACCATATTTGGGTTAACAGAGATATACATACCATGTGAAATATATAATCACCAAAGACGTACGGAAGACCAGGAGAAGACTACTCAACATTGTGTCATAACCTACATGGGAAAAGGATGCGAGGAAGAATAGATACACGTATATGTGTGAAAGAACCACATCTTGCACACCTAGAACAAACAAACCATTGTAATCAAATTTGCTGGGATAAAAAATAAAAAGTAAATTACAATTATGAACAAGAAGTAATGAGACATAAACATAAAGTGCTTTTTTCCTGGCACATTCCATTCGAATTTACAACCTAGAACACCACTCCCATTAAGGCTCTGTTTCCCCAGTTACCAAATTTGGTAAAGGAGAAATGCTGCCACCTTGTGGCCGTTTCCTGCAAGAGCAGCTTTAAACTCACAGCTAATGGTCACTTAACATTCACAAGGACTCAGGGCTGTAAAGGACACCTGCCCTAAAAAATTGTGCTGAAGTAGGGAATGGACAAAAAAATTCAAAACAGGCAAATGTTTCAAGAAGAGAGTATGAGGAGTTAAGTTTTACTCACGCTCTTTTAAAAAAAAAGGAAAATGGATAAAAGCTCAACCTCAGGGAGTGTTAGACCCATGCAATCTAATCTACAAAAAGTTTCAACTTAGACCAGTCGACTGACCATCAGCAAAATGTCTACAAACAATAAATGCTGACGGGGTTTTCAAGAACTGTATCCCCTCTACCTGCTGGTGAGACGTAAAGGGGTAACAGCCAATAATGAGAAGAGAAAGGAGCTGTGTTTAAAAGTAAAAATGGAGGTACCATTCAATCCAGCAGTCGCACCATTGGACCTCTCACCTGAGAAGACAAGAATCGAGAAGACACAGGCCGCAAAAGCTGCAGTGCAGACTTATTCACAATAGCCATGACAGTGAAGCAATCAAATATCCAACAAGAGGTGAATGGATAAAGAAGAAGTGGTCCATGTACACAATGGAATATTAGCCATGGAAAACAATGAACCATTGCTCTTTGAGGCACCACAAATGGGTCTGGAGATAATCACGAAACATGAGGTAGCTCGGAAACCAAAGACCTGTATTCTATGATATCACTTATAGGCGTTATCTAATAACTGACACAAATGAATATATTTCCACAGAGAAAGACACTCACAGACTTAGAAAACAAACTATGCTCATCTAAAAGGAAAGGTGGGGGGAATGGATAAGTTAAGATTAGTGTTGCTCTATGTATACAAACACATAGTATATACATATCTCAAAAAGACCGACCATGGAGCAAGGGAGGTCTGTGGAACACTCTGTAACATTTTACATGGGAAGAGGATCTGTACTTGAATAGACATATATAATGTACAAATGAACCAGATTGTGTACACCTAGGACAGACAATATTCGAAGCTTTACCACAATTAAAAAAAAATTTTAAAACCAAGAAGAAATAATGAGACATAAACTTATGGGGGTTTCTCCAGGCACATTCCAATTTAATTTACAACCTAGGAACACTACTTCCAGAAAGGCTCTGCTGCCCTAGTACCCAGATTTGGGAGTGGAGAAATGCTGCCTGCTTGAGGCCACTTCCCACAACAGCAGCTTTAAACCCATTGCTAAGGGTCACTAAATATTCACCAAACTTGCAGTTCGGGAAATGACACCTGCTCTCTAAAAAAATTCTGAGGTGGAAAATCGACCAAAAATTTCAAAATAGGGCAACCTTCCAAGAAGACAATTTCAAGAAATATATTGTACTCCCAACTGTTTCCTTTTTTTTAACAGAAAAGAAAACGGTGGAGAAACATGATGAGTTTTACGAATTTTCAAAGACATGCAAACCCAAATTACAAAACCCTATCAGCACACAGCAGCCAGTAGGGCCATTAGCATAAAGGCAGCAAACAATAAATGCTAAATCGATTGTGGAGAAATGCATACCCTCGATTCTAAGGGGGACGTGGTAAGAGCCACTAATGAAAACACAAAGAAGGTGCTTTGAAAAGGGAAACACGGTGCTACCAGTCAATCAATCACACCCACTGCTGGGCCTATCAACTGAGAAAATGAGAATCAAAAAGTCACAGGCTGGCAATCCTGCACTCCAACAATATTTACCATAGCCAACACTTGGAAGCAATGAAAATGTCCATCAACCGAGGAATGCGCAAAGTAGAAGTGGTCCACGTGCACACTGGGGAATTACTCCAATAAAAACTAAAAATTAAATTTAAAAATCCAACAAAAGTAAGGAGACATCAGCTTGTGTGGGTTTGTCCGGGCACACTCCACTCTAATTTATAACCGAGAAACACCACAGGCCGCAAGGGCTTTTCCCTAGTTACCATGGTGGGGACATAGAAAGGCTGCCGCCCTCTGGCATTTACCTGCAAAAGCAGCTTTAAAGCCTGTGCTAATGGTCATTTCTTAGGAACAAGTACTGCAGAACTGTAAATGAAACCTGCCCTCAAAATGTCTTGAGGGAGGTAATGGCCAAAACATTTCAAAATTTGACACATACTTTAAGAGAACACTTTGAAGAACTAAGGGGTAATCACAGGTTGAAAAATAAAAAAGGACATGCCTTAAAGCTCAATTTCAACGGATTATGAGGCACAGGCGAATTCAACCACAAAGAGGTATCAGCTCACACTTGTCAGAATAACCATCAGCAAGGAAACTACAAACAATAAATGCTGAAGGTGTTGTGGAGAAATGCATACCCTCAACTTCAAGTGGGACATAACTTGAAAAGGGCCACGAATGAGAACAGAATGGAGGTGCCTTAAAAAGGTAAACATTGAGCTACCGTATGATCCAGCAGGCCCACTCCTCGACCTATAATCTAAGAAGAAAGAATTGGAAAGACACAGGCAGGCAAATCTGCATGGCACAGTATTACAATAGCCAAGATATGGAAGTAACCAAAAAGTCCACCAACAGATGGGTGGACAAAGAAGAACTCCTCCATGTACAGATGGAATATTCGCTAGTGAAAAAAATGAAACAATGCCATTTGCAGCACCATACATGAGTCTAGACGTAATCACGCAACCTGTAGTCAGTGAGAAAGCAAAAGACACATATCCTATCATATCACTTTTAGGAGTTACTTAAAAATTGATACCAATGAAGATATTTCCACAGAGAAAGGCAATCACAGATTCATTAAAAAAACTTATGGTTCACCAAATAGAAAGGGATGAAGATTGGATATATTACCATATTGGGGTTAACAGAGATATACATACCATGTGAAATATATAATCACCAAAGACGTACGGAAGACCAGGAGAAGACTACTCAACATTGTGTCATAACCTACATGGGAAAAGGATGCGAGGAAGAATAGATTCACGTATATGTGTGAAAGAACCACATCTTGCACACCTAGAACAAACAAACCATTGTAATCAAATTTGCTGGGATAAAAAATAAAAAGTAAATTACAATTATGAACAAGAAGTAATGAGACATAAACATAAAGTGCTTTTTTCCTGGCACATTCCATTCGAATTTACAACCTAGAACACCACTTCCATTAAGGCTCTGTTTCCCCAGTTACCAAATTTGGTAAAGGAGAAATGCTGCCACCTTGTGGCCGTTTCCTGCAAGAGCAGCTTTAAACTCACAGCTAATGGTCACTTAACATTCAGAAGGACTCAGGGCTGTAAAGGACACCTGCCCTAAAAAATTGTGCTGAAGTAGGGAATGGACAAAAAAATTCAAAACAGGCAAATGTTTCAAGAAGAGGGTATGAGGAGTTAAGTTTTACTCACGCTCTTTTAAAAAAAAAAAGGAAAATGGATAAAAGCTCAACCTCAGGGAGTGTTAGACCCATGCAATCTAATCTACAAAAAGGTTCAACTTAGACCAGTCGACTGACCATCAGCAAAATGTCTACAAACAATAAATGCTGATGGGGTTTTCAAGAACTGTATCCCCTCTACCTGCTGGTGAGACGTAAAGGGGTAACATCCAATAATGAGAAGAGAAAGGAGCTGTGTTTAAAAGTAAAAATGGAGGTACCATTCAATCCAGCAGGCGCACCATTGGACCTCTCACCTGAGAAGACAAGAATCGAGAAGACACAGGCCGCAAAAGCTGCAGTGCAGCCTTATTCACAATAGCCAAGGCAGTGAAGCAATCAAAATATCCAACAAGAGGTGAATGGATAAAGAAGAAGTGGTCCATGTACACAATGGAATATTAGCCATGGAAAACAATGAACCATTGCTCTTTGAGGCACCACAAATGGGTCTGGAGATAATCACGAAACATGAGGTAGCTCGGAAACCAAAGGCCTGTATTCTATGATATCTCTTATAGGCGTTATCTAATAACTGACACAAATGAATATATTTCCACAGAGAAAGACACTCACAGACTTGAAAACAAACTATGCTCATCTAAAAGGAAAGGTGGGGGGAATGGATAAGTTAAGATTAGTGTTGCTCTATGTATACAAACACATAGTATATACATATCTCAAAAAGACCGACCATGGAGCAAGGGAGGTCTGTGGAACCCTCTGTAACATTTTACATGGGAAGAGGATCTGTACTTGAATAGACATATATAATGTACAAATGAACCAGATTGTGTACACCTAGGACAGACAATATTCGAAGCTTTACCACAATTAAAAAAAAAAATTAAAACCAAGAAGAAATAATGAGACATAAACTTATGGGGGTTTCTCCAGGCACATTCCAATTTAATTTACAACCTAGGAACACGACTTCCAGAAAGGCTCTGCTGCCCTAGTACCCAGATTTGGGAGTGGAGAAATGCTGCCTGCTTGAGGCCACTTCCCACAACAGCAGCTTTAAACCCATTGCTAAGGGTCACTAAATATTCACCAAACTTGCAGTTCGGGAAATGACACCTGCTCTCTAAAAAAATTCTGAGGTGGAAAATCGACCAAAAATTTCAAAATAGGGCAACCTTCCAAGAAGACAATTTCAAGAAATATATTGTACTCCCAACTGTTTCCTTTTTTTTAACAGAAAAGAAAACGGTGGAGAAACATGATGAGTTTTACGAATTTTCAAAGACATGCAAACCCAAATTACAAAACCCTATCAGCACACAGCAGCCAGTAGGGCCATTAGCATAAAGGCAGCAAACAATAAATGCTAAATCGATTGTGGAGAAATGCATACCCTCGATTCTAAGGGGGACGTGGTAAGAGCCACTAATGAAAACACAAAGAAGGTGCTTTGAAAAGGGAAACACGGTGCTACCAGTCAATCAGTCACACCCACTGCTGGGCCTATCAACTGAGAAAATGAGAATCAAAAAGTCACAGGCTGGCAATCCTGCACTCCAACAATATTTACCATAGCCAACACTTGGAAGCAATGAAAATGTCCATCAACCGAGGAATGCGCAAAGTAGAAGTGGTCCACGTGCACACTGGGGAATTACTCCAATAAAAACTAAAAATTAAATTTAAAAATCCAACAAAAGTAAGGAGACATCAGCTTGTGTGGGTTTGTCCGGGCACACTCCACTCTAATTTATAACCGAGAAACACCACAGGCCGCTAGGGCTTTTCCCTAGTTACCATGGTGGGGACATAGAAAGGCTGCCGCCCTCTGGCATTTACCTGCAAAAGCAGCTTTAAAGCCTGTGCTAATGGTCATTTCTTAGGAACAAG
Organism: Eschrichtius robustus; assembly: GCF_028021215.1. Taxonomy (NCBI): domain Eukaryota; kingdom Metazoa; phylum Chordata; class Mammalia; order Artiodactyla; family Eschrichtiidae; genus Eschrichtius; species Eschrichtius robustus. The sequence continues at coordinate 78,508,352 of NC_090832.1, forward strand.
TACTGCAGAACTGTAAATGAAACCTGCCCTCAAAATGTCTTGAGGGAGGTAATGGCCAAAACATTTCAAAATTTGACACATACTTTAAGATAACACTTTGAAGAACTAAGGGGTAATCACAGGTTGAAAAATAGAAAGGACATGCCTTAAAGCTCAATTTCAACGGATTATGAGGCACAGGCGAATTCAACCACAAAGAGGTATCAGCTCACACTTGTCAGAATAACCATCAGCAAGGAAACTACAAACAATAAATGCTGAAGGTGTTGTGGAGAAATGCATACCCTCAACTTCAAGTGGGACATAACTTGAAAAGGGCCACGAATGAGAACAGAATGGAGGTGCCTTAAAAAGGTAAAAATTGAGCTACCGTATGATCCAGCAGGCCCACTCCTCGACCTATAATCTAAGAAGAAAGAATTGGAAAGACACAGGCAGGCAAATCTGCATGGCACAGTATTACAATAGCCAAGATATGGAAGTAACCAAAAAGTCCACCAACAGATGGGTGGACAAAGAAGAACTCCTCCATGTACAGATGGAATATTCGCTAGTGAAAAAAATGAAACAATGCCATTTGCAGCACCATACATGAGTCTAGACGTAATCATGCCACCTGTAGTCAGTGAGAAAGCAAAAGACACATATCCTATCATATCACTTTTAGGAGTTACTTAAAAATTGATACCAATGAAGATATTTCCACAGAGAAAGGCAATCACAGATTCATTAAAAAAACTTATGGTTCACCAAATAGAAAGGGATGAGGATTGGATACATTACCATATTGGGGTTAACAGAGATATACATACCATGTGAAATATATAATCACCAAAGACGTACGGAAGACCAGGAGAAGACTACTCAACATTGTGTCATAACCTACATGGGAAAAGGATGCGAGGAAGAATAGATACACGTATATGTGTGAAAGAACCACATCTTGCACACCTAGAACAAACAAACCATTGTAATCAAATTTGCTGGGATAAAAAATAAAAAGTAAATTACAATTATGAACAAGAAGTAATGAGACATAAACATAAAGTGCTTTTTTCCTGGCACATTCCATTCGAATTTACAACCTAGAACACCACTTCCATTAAGGCTCTGTTTCCCCAGTTACCAAATTTGGTAAAGGAGAAATGCTGCCACCTTGTGGCCGTTTCCTGCAAGAGCAGCTTTAAACTCACAGCTAATGGTCACTTAACATTCACAAGGACTCAGGGCTGTAAAGGACACCTGCCCTAAAAAATTGTGCTGAAGTAGGGAATGGACAAAAAAATTCAAAACAGGCAAATGTTTCAAGAAGAGAGTATGAGGAGTTAAGTTTTACTCACGCTCTTTTAAAAAAAAAGGAAAATGGATAAAAGCTCAACCTCAGGGAGTGTTAGACCCATGCAATCTAATCTACAAAAAGGTTCAACTTAGACCAGTCGACTGACCATCAGCAAAATGTCTACAAACAATAAATGCTGACGGGGTTTTCAAGAACTGTATCCCCTCTACCTGCTGGTGAGACGTAAAGGGGTAACAGCCAATAATGAGAAGAGAAAGGAGCTGTGTTTAAAAGTAAAAATGGAGGTACCATTCAATCCAGCAGGCGCACCATTGGACCTCTCACCTGAGAAGACAAGAATCGAGAAGACACAGGCCGCAAAAACTGCAGTGCAGCCTTATTCACAATAGCCAAGACAGTGAAGCAATCAAAATATCCAACAAGAGGTGAATGGATAAAGAAGAAGTGGTCCATGTACACAATGGAATATTAGCCATGGAAAACAATGAACCATTGCTCTTTGAGGCACCACAAATGGGTCTGGAGATAATCACGAAAAATGAGGTAACTCGGAAACCAAAGACCTGTATTCTATGATATCACTTATAGGCGTTATCTAATAACTGACACAAATGAATATATTTCCACAGAGAAAGACACTCACAGACTTGAAAACAAACTATGCTCATCTAAAAGGAAAGGTGGGGGGAATGGATAAGTTAAGATTAGTGTTGCTCTATGTATACAAACACATAGTATATACATATCTCAAAAAGACCGACCATGGAGCAAGGGAGGTCTGTGGAACCCTCTGTAACATTTTACATGGGAAGAAGATGTGTACTTGAATAGATATATATAATGTACAAATGAACCAGATTGTGTACACCTAGGACAGACAATATTCGAAGCTTTACCACAATTAAAAAAAAATTAAAACCAAGAAGAAATAATGAGACATAAACTTATGGGGGTTTCTCCAGGCACATTCCAATTTAATTTACAACCTAGGAACACGACTTCCAGAAAGGCTCTGCTGCCCCAGCACCCAGATTTGGGAGTGGAGAAATGCTGCCTGCTTGAGGCCACTTCCCACAACAGCAGCTTTAAACCCATTGCTAAGGGTCACTAAATATTCACCAAACTTGCAGTTCGGGAAATGACACCTGCTCTCTAAAAAAATTCTGAGGTGGAAAATCGACCAAAAATTTCAAAATAGGGCAACCTTCCAAGAAGACAATTTCAAGAAATATATTGTACTCCCAACTGTTTCCTTTTTTTTAACAGAATAGAAAACGGTGGAGAAACATGATCAGTTTTACGAATTTTCAAAGACATGCAAACCCAAATTACAAAACCCTATCAGCACACAGCAGCCAGTAGGGCCATTAGCATAAAGGCAGCAAACAATAAATGCTAAATCGATTGTGGAGAAATGCATACCCTCGATTCTAAGGGGGACGTGGTAAGAGCCACTAATGAAAACACAAAGAAGGTGCTTTGAAAAGGGAAACACGGTGCTACCAGTCAATCAATCACACCCACTGCTGGGCCTATCAACTGAGAAAATGAGAATCAAAAAGTCACAGGCTGGCAATCCTGCACTCCAACAATATTTACCATAGCCAACACTTGGAAGCAATGAAAATGTCCATCAACCGAGGAATGCGCAAAGTAGAAGTGGTCCACGTGCACACTGGGGAATTACTCCAATAAAAACTAAAAATTAAATTTAAAAATCCAACAAAAGTAAGGAGACATCAGCTTGTGTGGGTTTGTCCGGGCACACTCCACTCTAATTTATAACCGAGAAACACCACAGGCCGCAAGGGCTTTTCCCTAGTTACCATGGTGGGGACATAGAAAGGCTGCCGCCCTCTGGCATTTACCTGCAAAAGCAGCTTTAAAGCCTGTGCTAATGGTCATTTCATAGGAACAAGTACTGCAGAACTGTAAATGAAACCTGCCCTCAAAATGTCTTGAGGGAGGTAATGGCCAAAACATTTCAAAATGTGACACATACTTTAAGAGAACACTTTGAAGAACTAAGGGGTAATCACAGGTTGAAAAATAAAAAGGACATGCCTTATAGCTCAATTTCAACGGATTATGAGGCACAGGCGAATTCAACCACAAAGAGGTATCAGCTCACACTTGTCAGAATAACCATCAGCATGTAAACTACAAACAATAAATGCTGAAGGTGTTGTGGAGAAATGCATACCCTCAACTTCAAGTGGGACATAACTTGAAAAGGGCCACGAATGAGAACAGAATGGAGGTGCCTTAAAAAGGTAAACATTGAGCTACCATATGATCCAGCAGGCCCACTCCTCGACCTATAATCTAAGAAGAAAGAATTGGAAAGACACAGGCAGGCAAATCTGCATGGCACAGTATTACAATAGCCAAGATATGGAAGTAACCAAAAAGTCCACCAACAGATGGGTGGACAAAGAAGAACTCCTCCATGTACAGATGGAATATTCGCTAGTGAAAAAAATGAAACAATGCCATTTGCAGCACCATACATGAGTCTAGACGTAATCACGCCACCTGTAGTCAGTGAGAAAGCAAAAGACACATATCCTATCATATCACTTTTAGGAGTTACTTAAAAATTGATACCAATGAAGATATTTCCACAGAGAAAGGCAATCACAGATTCATTAAAAAAACTTATGGTTCACCAAATAGAAAGGGATGAGGATTGGATACATTCCCATATTGGGGTTAACAGAGATATACATACCATGTGAAATATATAATCACCAAAGACGTACGGAAGACCAGGAGAAGACTACTCAACATTGTGTCATAACCTACATGGGAAAAGGATGCGAGGAAGAATAGATACACGTATATGTGTGAAAGAACCACATCTTGCACACCTAGAACAAACAAACCATTGTAATCAAATTTGCTGGGATAAAAAATAAAAAGTAAATTACAATTATGAACAAGAAGTAATGAGACATAAACATAAAGTGCTTTTTTCCTGGCACATTCCATTCGAATTTACAACCTAGAACACCACTTCCATTAAGGCTCTGTTTCCCCAGTTACCAAATTTGGTAAAGGAGAAATGCTGCCACATTGTGGCCGTTTCCTGCAAGAGCAGCTTTAAACTCACAGCTAATGGTCACTTAACATTCACAAGGACTCAGGGCTGTAAAGGACACCTGCCCTAAAAAATTGTGCTGAAGTAGGGAATGGACAAAAAAATTCAAAACAGGCAAATGTTTCAAGAAGAGAGTATGAGGAGTTAAGTTTTACTCACGCTCTTTTTAAAAAAAAGGAAAATGGATAAAAGCTCAACCTCAGGGTGTGTTAGACCCATGCAATCTAATCTACAAAAAGTTTCAACTTAGACCAGTCGACTGACCATCAGCAAAATGTCTACAAACAATAAATGCTGACGGGGTTTTCAAGAACTGTATCCCCTCTACCTGCTGGTGAGACGTAAAGGGGTAACAGCCAATAATGAGAAGAGAAAGGAGCTGTGTTTAAAAGTAAAAATGGAGGTACCATTCAATCCAGCAGGCGCACCATTGGACCTCTCACCTGAGAAGACAAGAATCGAGAAGACACAGGCCGCAAAAGCTGCAGTGCAGCCTTATTCACAATAGCCAAGACAGTGAAGCAATCAAAATATCCAACAAGAGGTGAATGGATAAAGAAGAAGTGGTCCATGTACACAATGGAATATTAGCCATGGAAAACAATGAACCATTGCTCTTTGAGGCACCACAAATGGGTCTGGAGATAATCACGAAACATGAGGTAGCTCGGAAACCAAAGACCTGTATTCTATGATATCACTTATAGGCGTTATCTAATAACTGACACAAATGAATATATTTCCACAGAGAAAGACACTCACAGACTTAGAAAACAAACTATGCTCATCTAAAAGGAAAGTTGGGGGGAATGGATAAGTTAAGATTAGTGTTGCTCTATGTATACAAACACATAGTATATACATATCTCAAAAAGACCGACGATGGAGCAAGGGAGGTCTGTGGAACCCTCTGTAACATTTTACATGGGAAGAGGATCTGTACTTGAATAGACATATATAATGTACAAATGAACCAGATTGTGTACACCTAGGACAGACAATATTCGAAGCTTTACCACAATTAAAAAAAAATTTAAAACCAAGAAGAAATAATGAGACATAAACTTATGGGGGTTTCTCCAGGCACATTCCAATTTAATTTACAACCTAGGAACACGACTTCCAGAAAGGCTCTGCTGCCCTAGTACCCAGATTTGGGAGTGGAGAAATGCTGCCTGCTTGAGGCCACTTCCCACAACAGCAGCTTTAAACCCATTGCTAAGGGTCACTAAATATTCACCAAACTTGCAGTTCGGGAAATGACACCTGCTCTCTAAAAAAATTCTGAGGTGGAAAATCGACCAAAAATTTCAAAATAGGGCAACCTTCCAAGAAGACAATTTCAAGAAATATATTGTACTCCCAACTGTTTCCTTTTTTTTAACAGAAAAGAAAACGGTGGAGAAACATGATGAGTTTTACGAATTTTCAAAGACATGCAAACCCAAATTACAAAACCCTATCAGCACACAGCAGCCAGTAGGGCCATTAGCATAAAGGCAGCAAACAATAAATGCTAAATCGATTGTGGAGAAATGCATACCCTCGATTCTAAGGGGGACGTGGTAAGAGCCACTAATGAAAACACAAAGAAGGTGCTTTGAAAAGGGAAACACGGTGCTACCAGTCAATCAGTCACACCCACTGCTGGGCCTATCAACTGAGAAAATGAGAATCAAAAAGTCACAGGCTGGCAATCCTGCACTCCAACAATATTTACCATAGCCAACACTTGGAAGCAATGAAAATGTCCATCAACCGAGGAATGCGCAAAGTAGAAGTGGTCCACGTGCACACTGGGGAATTACTCCAATAAAAACTAAAAATTAAATTTAAAAATCCAACAAAAGTAAGGAGACATCAGCTTGTGTGGGTTTGTCCGGGCACACTCCACTCTAATTTATAACCGAGAAACACCACAGGCCGCAAGGGCTTTTCCCTAGTTACCATGGTGGGGACATAGAAAGGCTGCCGCCCTCTGGCATTTACCTGCAAAAGCAGCTTTAAAGCCTGTGCTAATGGTCATTTCATAGGAACAAGTACTGCAGAACTCTAAATGAAACCTGCCCTCAAAATGTCTTGAGGGAGGTAATGGCCAAAACATTTCAAAATGTGATACATACTTTAAGAGAACACTTTGAAGAACTAAGGGGTAATCACAGGTTGAAAAATAAAAAGGACATGCCTTAAAGCTCAATTTCAACGGATTATGAGGCACAGGCGAATTCAACCACAAAGAGGTATCAGCTGACACTTGTCAGAATAACCATCAGCAAGGAAACTACAAACAATAAATGCTGAAGGTGTTGTGGAGAAATGCATACTCTCAACTTCAAGTGGGACATAACTTGAAAAGGGCCACGAATGAGAACAGAATGGAGGTGCCTTAAAAAGGTAAACATTGAGCTACCATATGATCCAGCAGGCCCACTCCTCGACCTATAATCTAAGAAAAAAGAATTGGAAAGACACAGGCAGGCAAATCTGCATGGCACAGTATTACAATAGCCAAGATATGGAAGTAACCAAAAAGTCCACCAACAGATGGGTGGACAAAGAAGAACTCCTCCATGTACAGATGGAATATTCGCTAGTGAAAAAAATGAAACAATGCCATTTGCAGCACCATACATGAGTCTAGACGTAATCACGCCACCTGTAGTCAGTGAGAAAGCAAAAGACACATATCCTATCATATCACTTTTAGGAGTTACTTAAAAATTGATACCAATGAAGATATTTCCACAGAGAAAGGCAATCACAGATTCATTAAAAAAACTTATGGTTCACCAAATAGAAAGGGATGAGGATTTGATACATTACCATATTGGGGTTAACAGAGATATACATACCATGTGAAATATATAATCACCAAAGACGTACGGAAGACCAGGAGAAGACTACTCAACATTGTGTCATAACCTACATGGGAAAAGGATGCGAGGAAGAATAGATACACGTATATGTGTGAAAGAACCACATCTTGCACACCTAGAACAAACAAACCATTGTAATCAAATTTGCTGCGATAAAAAATAAAAAGTAAATTACAATTATGAACAAGAAGTAATGAGACATAAACATAAAGTGCTTTTTTCCTGGCACATTCCATTCGAATTTACAACCTAGAACACCACTCCCATTAAGGCTATGTTTCCCCAGTTACCAAATTTGGTAAAGGAGAAATGCTGCCACCTTGTGGCCGTTTCCTGCAAGAGCAGCTTTAAACTCACAGCTAATGGTCACTTAACATTCACAAGGACTCAGGGCTGTAAAGGACACCTGCCCTAAAAAATTGTGCTGAAGTAGGGAATGGACAAAAAAATTCAAAACAGGCAAATGTTTCAAGAAGAGAGTATGAGGAGTTAAGTTTTACTCACGCTCTTTTAAAAAAAAAGGAAAATGGATAAAAGCCCAACCTCAGGGAGTGTTAGACCCATGCAATCTAATCTACAAAAAGTTTCAACTTAGACCAGTCGACTGACCATCAGCAAAATGTCTACAAACAATAAATGCTGACGGGGTTTTCAAGAACTGTATCCCCTCTACCTGCTGGTGAGACGTAAAGGGGTAACAGCCAATAATGAGAAGAGAAAGGAGCTGTGTTTAAAAGTAAAAATGGAGGTACCATTCAATCCAGCAGCCGCACCATTGGACCTCTCACCTGAGAAGACAAGAATCGAGAAGACACAGGCCGCAAAAGCTGCAGTGCAGACTTATTCACAATAGCCATGACAGTGAAGCAATCAAATATCCAACAAGAGGTGAATGGATAAAGAAGAAGTGGTCCATGTACACAATGGAATATTAGCCATGGAAAACAATGAACCATTGCTCTTTGAGGCACCACAAATGGGTCTGGAGATAATCACGAAACATGAGGTAGCTCGGAAACCAAAGACCTGTATTCTATGATATCACTTATAGGCGTTATCTAATAACTGACACAAATGAATATATTTCCACAGAGAAAGACACTCACAGACTTAGAAAACAAACTATGCTCATCTAAAAGGAAAGGTGGGGGGAATGGATAAGTTAAGATTAGTGTTGCTCTATGTATACAAACACATAGTATATACATATCTCAAAAAGACCGACCATGGAGCAAGGGAGGTCTGTGGAACCCTCTGTAACATTTTACATGGGAAGAGGATCTGTACTTGAATAGACATATATAATGTACAAATGAACCAGATTGTGTACACCTAGGACAGACAATATTTGAAGCTTTACCACAATTAAAAAAAAAATTAAAACCAAGAAGAAATAATGAGACATAAACTTATGGGGGTTTCTCCAGGCACATTCCAATTTAATTTACAACCTAGGAACACGACTTCCAGAAAGGCTCTGCTGCCCTAGTACCCAGATTTGGGAGTGGAGAAATGCTGCCTGCTTGAGGCCACTTCCCACAACAGCAGCTTTAAACCCATTGCTAAGGGTCACTAAATATTCACCAAACTTGCAGTTCGGGAAATGACACCTGCTCTCTAAAAAAATTCTGAGGTGGAAAATCGACCAAAAATTTGAAAATAGGGCAACCTTCCAAGAAGACAATTTCAAGAAATATATTGTACTCCCAACTGTTTCCTTTTTTTTAACAGAAAAGAAAACGGTGGAGAAACATGATGAGTTTTACGAATTTTCAAAGACATGCAAACCCAAATTACAAAACCCTATCAGCACACAGCAGCCAGTAGGGCCATTAGCATAAAGGCAGCAAACAATAAATGCTAAATCGATTGTGGAGAAATGCATACCCTCGATTCTAAGGGGGACGTGGTAAGAGCCACTAATGAAAACACAAAGAAGGTGCTTTGAAAAGGGAAACACGGTGCTACCAGTCAATCAGTCACACCCACTGCTGGGCCTATCAACTGAGAAAATGAGAATCAAAAAGTCACAGGCTGGCAATCCTGCATCCAACAATATTTACCATAGCCAACACTTGGAAGCAATGAAAATGTCCATCAACCGAGGAATGCGCAAAGTAGAAGTGGTCCACGTGCACACTGGGGAATTACTCCAATAAAAACTAAAAATTAAATTTAAAAATCCAACAAAAGTAAGGAGACATCAGCTTGTGTGGGTTTGTCCGGGCACACTCCACTCTAATTTATAACCGAGAAATACCACAGGCCGCAAGGGCTTTTCCCTATTTACCATGGTGGGGACATAGAAAGGCTGCCGCCCTCTGGCATTTACCTGCAAAAGCAGCTTTAAAGCCTGTGCTAATGGTCATTTCATAGGAACAAGTACTGCAGAAATGTAAATGAAACCTGCCCTCAAAATGTCTTGAGGGAGGTAATGGCCAAAACATTTCAAAATGTGACACATACTTTAAGAGAACACTTTGAAGAACTAAGGGGTAATCACAGGTTGAAAAATAAAAAGGACATGCCTTAAAGCTCAATTTCAACGGATTATGAGGCACAGGCGAATTCAACCACAAAGAGGTATCAGCTCACACTTGTCAGATTAACCATCAGCAAGGAAACTACAAACAATAAATGCTGAAGGTGTTGTGGAGAAATGCATACCCTCAACTTCAAGTGGGACGAACTTGAAAAGGGCCACGAATGAGAACAGAATGGAGGTGCCTTAAAAAGGTAAACATTGAGCTACCGTATGATCCAGCAGGCCCACTCCTCGACCTATAATCTAAGAAGAAAGAATTGGAAAGACACAGGCAGGCAAATCTGCATGGCACAGTATTACAATAGCCAAGATATGGAAGTAACCAAAAAGTCCACCAACAGATGGGTGGACAAAGAATAACTCCTCCATGTACAGATGGAATATTCGCTAGTGAAAAAAATGAAACAATGCCATTTGCAGCACCATACATGAGACTAGACGTAATCACGCCACCTGTAGTCAGTCAGAAAGCAAAAGACACATATCCTATCATATCACTTTTAGGAGTTACTTAAAAATTGATACCAATGAAGATATTTCCACCGAGAAAGGCAATCACAGATTCATTAAAAAAACTTATGGTTCACCAAATAGAAAGGGATGAGGATTGGATATATTACCATATTGGGGTTAACAGAGTTATACATATCATGTGAAATATATAATCACCAAAGACGTACGGAAGACCAGGAGAAGACTACTCAACATTGTGTCATAACCTACATGGGAAAAGGATGCGAGGAAGAATAGATTCACGTATATGTGTGAAAGAACCACATCTTGCACACCTAGAACAAACAAACCATTGTAATCAAATTTGCTGGGATAAAAAATAAAAAGTAAATTACAATTATGAACAAGAAGTAATGAGACATAAACATAAAGTGCTTTTTTCCTGGCACATTCCATTCGAATTTACAACCTAGAACACCACTTCCATTAAGGCTCTGTTTCCCCAGTTACCAAATTTGGTAAAGGAGAAATGCTGCCACCTTGTGGCCGTTTCCTGCAAGAGCAGCTTTAAACTCACAGCTAATGGTCACTTAACATTCACAAGGACTCAGGGCTGTAAAGGACACCTGCCCTAAAAAATTGTGCTGAAGTAGGGAATGGACAAAAAAATTCAAAACAGGCAAATGTTTCAAGAAGAGGGTATGAGGAGTTAAGTTTTACTCACGCTCTTTTAAAAAAAAAGGAAAATGGATAAAAGCTCAACCTCAGGGAGTGTTAGACCCATGCAATCTAATCTACAAAAAGGTTCAACTTAGACCAGTCGACTGACCATCAGCAAAATGTCTACAAACAATAAATGCTGACGGGGTTTTCAAGAACTGTATCCCCTCTACCTGCTGGTGAGACGTAAAGGGGTAACAGCCAATAATGAGAAGAGAAAGGAGCTGTGTTTAAAAGTAAAAATGGAGGTACCATTCAATCCAGCAGCCGCACCATTGGACCTCTCACCTGAGAAGACAAGAATCGAGAAGACACAGGCCGCAAAAGCTGCAGTGCAGACTTATTCACAATAGCCATGACAGTGAAGCAATCAAATATCCAACAAGAGGTGAATGGATAAAGAAGAAGTGGTCCATGTACACAATGGAATATTAGCCATGGAAAACAATGAACCATTGCTCTTTGAGGCACCACAAATGGGTCTGGAGATAATCACGAAACATGAGGTAGCTCGGAAACCAAAGACCTGTATTCTATGATATCACTTATAGGCGTTATCTAATAACTGACACAAATGAATATATTTCCACAGAGAAAGACACTCACAGACTTAGAAAACAAACTATGCTCATCTAAAAGGAAAGGTGGGGGGAATGGATAAGTTAAGATTAGTGTTGCTCTATGTATACAAACACATAGTATATACATATCTCAAAAAGACCGACCATGGAGCAAGGGAGGTCTGTGGAACCCTCTGTAACATTTTACATGGGAAGAGGATCTGTACTTGAATAGACATATATAATGTACAAATGAACCAGATTGTGTACACCTAGGACAGACAATATTCGAAGCTTTACCACAATTAAAAAAAAATTTAAAACCAAGAAGAAATAATGAGACATAAACTTATGGGGGTTTCTCCAGGCACATTCCAATTTAATTTACAACCTAGGAACACGACTTCCAGAAAGGCTCTGCTGCCCTAGTACCCAGATTTGGGAGTGGAGAAATGCTGCCTGCTTGAGGCCACTTCCCACAACAGCAGCTTTAAACCCATTGCTAAGGGTCACTAAATATTCACCAAACTTGCAGTTCGGGAAATGACACCTGCTCTCTAAAAAAATTCTGAGGTGGAAAATCGACCAAAAATTTGAAAATAGGGCAACCTTCCAAGAAGACAATTTCAAGAAATATATTGTACTCCCAACTGTTTCCTTTTTTTTAACAGAAAAGAAAACGGTGGAGAAACATGATGAGTTTTACGAATTTTCAAAGACATGCAAACCCAAATTACAAAACCCTATCAGCACACAGCAGCCAGTAGGGCCATTAGCATAAAGGCAGCAAACAATAAATGCTAAATCGATTGTGGAGAAATGCATACCCTCGATTCTAAGGGGGACGTGGTAAGAGCCACTAATGAAAACACAAAGAAGGTGCTTTGAAAAGGGAAACACGGTGCTACCAGTCAATCAGTCACACCCACTGCTGGGCCTATCAACTGAGAAAATGAGAATCAAAAAGTCACAGGCTGGCAATCCTGCACTCCAACAATATTTACCATAGCCAACACTTGGAAGCAATGAAAATGTCCATCAACCGAGGAATGCGCAAAGTAGAAGTGGTCCACGTGCACACTGGGGAATTACTCCAATAAAAACTAAAAATTAAATTTAAAAATCCAACAAAAGTAAGGAGACATCAGCTTGTGTGGGTTTGTCCGGGCACACTCCACTCTAATTTATAACCGAGAAACACCACAGGCCGCAAGGGCTTTTCCCTAGTTACCATGGTGGGGACATAGAAAGGCTGCCGCCCTCTGGCATTTACCTGCAAAAGCAGCTTTAAAGCCTGTGCTAATGGTCATTTCATAGGAACAAGTACTGCAGAACTGTAAATGAAACCTGCCCTCAAAATGTCTTGAGGGAGGTAATGGCCAAAACATTTCAAAATGTGACACATACTTTAAGAGAACACTTTGAAGAACTAAGGGGTAATCACAGGTTGAAAAATAAAAAGGACATGCCTTAAAGCTCAATTTCAACGGATTATGAGGCACAGGCGAATTCAACCACAAAGAGGTATCAGCTCACACTTGTCAGATTAACCATCAGCAAGGAAACTACAAACAATAAATGCTGAAGGTGTTGTGGAGAAATGCATACCCTCAACTTCAAGTGGGACGAACTTGAAAAGGGCCACGAATGAGAACAGAATGGAGGTGCCTTAAAAAGGTAAACATTGAGCTACCGTATGATCCAGCAGGCCCACTCCTCGACCTATAATCTAAGAAGAAAGAATTGGAAAGACACAGGCAGGCAAATCTGCATGGCACAGTATTACAATAGCCAAGATATGGAAGTAACCAAAAAGTCCACCAACAGATGGGTGGACAAAGAAGAACTCCTCCATGTACAGATGGAATATTCGCTAGTGAAAAAAATGAAACAATGCCATTTGCAGCACCATACATGAGACTAGACGTAATCACGCCACCTGTAGTCAGTCAGAAAGCAAAAGACACATATCCTATCATATCACTTTTAGGAGTTACTTAAAAATTGATACCAATGAAGATATTTCCACCGAGAAAGGCAATCACAGATTCATTAAAAAAACTTATGGTTCACCAAATAGAAAGGGATGAGGATTGGATATATTACCATATTGGGGTTAACAGAGATATACATACCATGTGAAATATATAATCACCAAAGACGTACGGAAGACCAGGAGAAGACTACTCAACATTGTGTCATAACCTACATGGGAAAAGGATGCGAGGAAGAATAGATTCACGTATATGTGTGAAAGAACCACATCTTGCACACCTAGAACAAACAAACCATTGTAATCAAATTTGCTGGGATAAAAAATAAAAAGTAAATTACAATTATGAACAAGAAGTAATGAGACATAAACATAAAGTGCTTTTTTCCTGGCACATTCCATTCGAATTTACAACCTAGAACACCACTTCCATTAAGGCTCTGTTTCCCCAGTTACCAAATTTGGTAAAGGAGAAATGCTGCCACCTTGTGGCCGTTTCCTGCAAGAGCAGCTTTAAACTCACAGCTAATGGTCACTTAACATTCACAAGGACTCAGGGCTGTAAAGGACACCTGCCCTAAAAAATTGTGCTGAAGTAGGGAATGGACAAAAAAATTCAAAACAGGCAAATGTTTCAAGAAGAGAGTATGAGGAGTTAAGTTTTACTCACGCTCTTTTTAAAAAAAAGGAAAATGGATAAAAGCTCAACCTCAGGGTGTGTTAGACCCATGCAATCTAATCTACAAAAAGTTTCAACTTAGACCAGTCAACTGACCATCAGCAAAATGTCTACAAACAATAAATGCTGACGGGGTTTTCAAGAACTGTATCCCCTCTACCTGCTGGTGAGACGTAAAGGGGTAACAGCCAATAATGAGAAGAGAAAGGAGCTGTGTTTAAAAGTAAAAATGGAGGTACCATTCAATCCAGCAGGCGCACCATTGGACCTCTCACCTGAGAAGACAAGAATCGAGAAGACACAGGCCGCAAAAGCTGCAGTGCAGCCTTATTCACAATAGCCAAGACAGTGAAGCAATCAAAATATCCAACAAGAGGTGAATGGATAAAGAAGAAGTGGTCCATGTACACAATGGAATATTAGCCATGGAAAACAATGAACCATTGCTCTTTGAGGCACCACAAATGGGTCTGGAGATAATCACGAAACATGAGGTAGCTCGGAAACCAAAGACCTGTATTCTATGATATCACTTATAGGCGTTATCTAATAACTGACACAAATGAATATATTTCCACAGAGAAAGACACTCACAGACTTAGAAAACAAACTATGCTCATCTAAAAGGAAAGGTGGGGGGAATGGATAAGTTAAGATTAGTGTTGCTCTATGTATACAAACACATAGTATATACATATCTCAAAAAGACCGACCATGGAGCAAGGGAGGTCTGTGGAACCCTCTGTAACATTTTACATGGGAAGAGGATCTGTACTTGAATAGACATATATAATGTACAAATGAACCAGATTGTGTATACCTAGGACAGACAATATTCGAAGCTTTACCACAATTAAAAAAAAATTTAAAACCAAGAAGAAATAATGAGACATAAACTTATGGGGGTTTCTCCAGGCACATTCCAATTTAATTTACAACCTAGGAACACGACTTCCAGAAAGGCTCTGCTGCCCTAGTACCCAGATTTGGGAGTGGAGAAATGCTGCCTGCTTGAGGCCACTTCCCACAACAGCAGCTTTAAACCCATTGCTAAGGGTCACTAAATATTCACCAAACTTGCAGTTCGGGAAATGACACCTGCTCTCTAAAAAAATTCTGAGGTGGAAAATCGACCAAAAATTTCAAAATAGGGCAACCTTCCAAGAAGACAATTTCAAGAAATATATTGTACTCCCAACTGTTTCCTTTTTTTTAACAGAAAAGAAAACGGTGGAGAAACATGATGAGTTTTACGAATTTTCAAAGACATGCAAACCCAAATTACAAAACCCTATCAGCACACAGCAGCCAGTAGGGCCATTAGCATAAAGGCAGCAAACAATAAATGCTAAATCGATTGTGGAGAAATGCATACCCTCGATTCTAAGGGGGACGTGGTAAGAGCCACTAATGAAAACACAAAGAAGGTGCTTTGAAAAGGGAAACACGGTGCTACCAGTCAATCAATCACACCCACTGCTGGGCCTATCAACTGAGAAAATGAGAATCAAAAAGTCACAGGCTGGCAATCCTGCACTCCAACAATATTTACCATAGCCAACACTTGGAAGCAATGAAAATGTCCATCAACCGAGGAATGCGCAAAGTAGAAGTGGTCCACGTGCACACTGGGGAATTACTCCAATAAAAACTAAAAATTAAATTTAAAAATCCAACAAAAGTAAGGAGACATCAGCTTGTGTGGGTTTGTCCGGGCACACTCCACTCTAATTTATAACCGAGAAACACCACAGGCCGCAAGGGCTTTTCCCTAGTTACCATGGTGGGGACATAGAAAGGCTGCCGCCCTCTGGCATTTACCTGCAAAAGCAGCTTTAAAGCCTGTGCTAATGGTCATTTCTTAGGAACAAGTACTGCAGAACTGTAAATGAAACCTGCCCTCAAAATGTCTTGAGGGAGGTAATGGCCAAAACATTTCAAAATTTGACACATACTTTAAGAGAACACTTTGAAGAACTAAGGGGTAATCACAGGTTGAAAAATAAAAAGGACATGCCTTAAAGCTCAATTTCAACGGATTATGAGGCACAGGCGAATTCAACCACAAAGAGGTATCAGCTCACACTTGTCAGAATAACCATCAGCAAGGAAACTACAAACAATAAATGCTGAAGGTGTTGTGGAGAAATGCATACCCTCAACTTCAAGTGGGACATAACTTGAAAAGGGCCACGAATGAGAACAGAATGGAGGTGCCTTAAAAAGGTAAACATTGAGCTACCGTATGATCCAGCAGGCCCACTCCTCGACCTATAATCTAAGAAGAAAGAATTGGAAAGACACAGGCAGGCAAATCTGCATGGCACAGTATTACAATAGCCAAGATATGGAAGTAACCAAAAAGTCCACCAACAGATGGGTGGACAAAGAAGAACTCCTCCATGTACAGATGGAATATTCGCTAGTGAAAAAAATGAAACAATGCCATTTGCAGCACCATACATGAGTCTAGACGTAATCACGCCACCTGTAGTCAGTGAGAAAGCAAAAGACACATATCCTATCATATCACTTTTAGGAGTTACTTAAAAATTGATACCAATGAAGATATTTCCACAGAGAAAGGCAATCACAGATTCATTAAAAAAACTTATGGTTCACCAAATAGAAAGGGATGAGGATTGGATACATTACCATATTGGGGTTAACAGAGATATACATACCATGTGAAATATATAATCACCAAAGACGTACGGAAGACCAGGAGAAGACTACTCAACATTGTGTCATAACCTACATGGGAAAAGGATGCGAGGAAGAATAGATACACGTATATGTGTGAAAGAACCACATCTTGCACACCTAGAACAAACAAACCATTGTAATCAAATTTGCTGGGATAAAAAATAAAAAGTAAATTACAATTATGAACAAGAAGTAATGAGACATAAACATAAAGTGCTTTTTTCCTGGCACATTCCATTCGAATTTACAACCTAGAACACCACTCCCATTAAGGCTCTGTTTCCCCAGTTACCAAATTTGGTAAAGGAGAAATGCTGCCACCTTGTGGCCGTTTCCTGCAAGAGCAGCTTTAAACTCACAGCTAATGGTCACTTAACATTCACAAGGACTCAGGGCTGTAAAGGACACCTGCCCTAAAAAATTGTGCTGAAGTAGGGAATGGACAAAAAAATTCAAAACAGGCAAATGTTTCAAGAAGAGAGTATGAGGAGTTAAGTTTTACTCACGCTCTTTTAAAAAAAAAGGAAAATGGATAAAAGCTCAACCTCAGGGAGTGTTAGACCCATGCAATCTAATCTACAAAAAGTTTCAACTTAGACCAGTCGACTGACCATCAGCAAAATGTCTACAAACAATAAATGCTGACGGGGTTTTCAAGAACTGTATCCCCTCTACCTGCTGGTGAGACGTAAAGGGGTAACAGCCAATAATGAGAAGAGAAAGGAGCTGTGTTTAAAAGTAAAAATGGAGGTACCATTCAATCCAGCAGCCGCACCATTGGACCTCTCACCTGAGAAGACAAGAATCGAGAAGACACAGGCCGCAAAAGCTGCAGTGCAGACTTATTCACAATAGCCATGACAGTGAAGCAATCAAATATCCAACAAGAGGTGAATGGATAAAGAAGAAGTGGTCCATGTACACAATGGAATATTAGCCATGGAAAACAATGAACCATTGCTCTTTGAGGCACCACAAATGGGTCTGGAGATAATCACGAAACATGAGGTAGCTCGGAAACCAAAGACCTGTATTCTATGATATCACTTATAGGCGTTATCTAATAACTGACACAAATGAATATATTTCCACAGAGAAAGACACTCACAGACTTAGAAAACAAACTATGCTCATCTAAAAGGAAAGGTGGGGGGAATGGATAAGTTAAGATTAGTGTTGCTCTATGTATACAAACACATAGTATATACATATCTCAAAAAGACCGACCATGGAGCAAGGGAGGTCTGTGGAACCCTCTGTAACATTTTACATGGGAAGAGGATCTGTACTTGAATAGACATATATAATGTACAAATGAACCAGATTGTGTACACCTAGGACAGACAATATTCGAAGCTTTACCACAATTAAAAAAAAATTTAAAACCAAGAAGAAATAATGAGACATAAACTTATGGGGGTTTCTCCAGGCACATTCCAATTTAATTTACAACCTAGGAACACGACTTCCAGAAAGGCTCTGCTGCCCTAGTACCCAGATTTGGGAGTGGAGAAATGCTGCCTGCTTGAGGCCACTTCCCACAACAGCAGCTTTAAACCCATTGCTAAGGGTCACTAAATATTCACCAAACTTGCAGTTCGGGAAATGACACCTGCTCTCTAAAAAAATTCTGAGGTGGAAAATCGACCAAAAATTTCAAAATAGGGCAACCTTCCAAGAAGACAATTTCAACAAATATATTGTACTCCCAACTGTTTCCTTTTTTTTAACAGAAAAGAAAACGGTGGAGAAACATGATGAGTTTTACGAATTTTCAAAGACATGCAAACCCAAATTACAAAACCCTATCAGCACACAGCAGCCAGTAGGGCCATTAGCATAAAGGCAGCAAACAATAAATGCTAAATCGATTGTGGAGAAATGCATACCCTCGATTCTAAGGGGGACGTGGTAAGAGCCACTAATGAAAACACAAAGAAGGTGCTTTGAAAAGGGAAACACGGTGCTACCAGTCAATCAGTCACACCCACTGCTGGGCCTATCAACTGAGAAAATGAGAATCAAAAAGTCACAGGCTGGCAATCCTGCACTCCAACAATATTTACCATAGCCAACACTTGGAAGCAATGAAAATGTCCATCAACCGAGGAATGCGCAAAGTAGAAGTGGTCCACGTGCACACTGGGGAATTACTCCAATAAAAACTAAAAATTAAATTTAAAAATCCAACAAAAGTAAGGAGACATCAGCTTGTGTGGGTTTGTCCGGGCACACTCCACTCTAATTTATAACCGAGAAACACCACAGGCCGCAAGGGCTTTTCCCTAGTTACCATGGTGGGGACATAGAAAGGCTGCCGCCCTCTGGCATTTACCTGCAAAAGCAGCTTTAAAGCCTGTGCTAATGGTCATTTCTTAGGAACAAGTACTGCAGAACTGTAAATGAAACCTGCCCTCAAAATGTCTTGAGGGAGGTAATGGCCAAAACATTTCAAAATTTGACACATACTTTAAGAGAACACTTTGAAGAACTAAGGGGTAATCACAGGTTGAAAAATAAAAAGGACATGCCTTAAAGCTCAATTTCAACGGATTATGAGGCACAGGCAAATTCAACCACAAAGAGGTATCAGCTCACACTTGTCAGAATAACCATCAGCAAGGAAACTACAAACAATAAATGCTGAAGGTGTTGTGGAGAAATGCATACCCTCAACTTCAAGTGGGACATAACTTGAAAAGGGCCACGAATGAGAACAGAATGGAGGTGCCTTAAAAAGGTAAACATTGAGCTACCGTATGATCCAGCAGGCCCACTCCTCGACCTATAATCTAAGAAGAAAGAATTGGAAAGACACAGGCAGGCAAATCTGCATGGCACAGTATTACAATAGCCAAGATATGGAAGTAACCAAAAAGTCCACCAACAGATGGGTGGACAGAGAAGAACTCCTCCATGTACAGATGGAATATTCGCTAGTGAAAAAAATGAAACAATGCCATTTGCAGCACCATACATGAGTCTAGACGTAATCACGCCACCTGTAGTCAGTGAGAAAGCAAAAGACACATATCCTATCATATCACTTTTAGGAGTTACTTAAAAATTGATACCAATGAAGATATTTCCACAGAGAAAGGCAATCACAGATTCATTAAAAAAACTTATGGTTCACCAAATAGAAAGGGATGAGGATTGGATACATTACCATATTGGGGTTAACAGAGATATACATACCATGTGAAATATATAATCACCAAAGACGTACGGAAGACCAGGAGAAGACTACTCAACATTGTGTCATAACCTACATGGGAAAAGGATGCGAGGAAGAATAGATACACGTATATGTGTGAAAGAACCACATCTTGCACACCTAGAACAAACAAACCATTGTAATCAAATTTGCTGGGATAAAAAATAAAAAGTAAATTACAATTATGAACAAGAAGTAATGAGACATAAACATAAAGTGCTTTTTTCCTGGCACATTCCATTCGAATTTACAACCTAGAACACCACTCCCATTAAGGCTCTGTTTCCCCAGTTACCAAATTTGGTAAAGGAGAAATGCTGCCACCTTGTGGCCGTTTCCTGCAAGAGCAGCTTTAAACTCACAGCTAATGGTCACTTAACATTCACAAGGACTCAGGGCTGTAAAGGACACCTGCCCTAAAAAATTGTGCTGAAGTAGGGAATGGACAAAAAAATTCAAAACAGGCAAATGTTTCAAGAAGAGAGTATGAGGAGTTAAGTTTTACTCACGCTCTTTTAAAAAAAAAGGAAAATGGATAAAAGCTCAACCTCAGGGAGTGTTAGACCCATGCAATCTAATCTACAAAAAGTTTCAACTTAGACCAGTCGACTGACCATCAGCAAAATGTCTACAAACAATAAATGCTGACGGGGTTTTCAAGAACTGTATCCCCTCTACCTGCTGGTGAGACGTAAAGGGGTAACAGCCAATAATGAGAAGAGAAAGGAGCTGTGTTTAAAAGTAAAAATGGAGGTGCCATTCAATCCAGCAGCCGCACCATTGGACCTCTCACCTGAGAAGACAAGAATCGAGAAGACACAGGCCGCAAAAGCTGCAGTGCAGACTTATTCACAATAGCCATGACAGTGAAGCAATCAAATATCCAACAAGAGGTGAATGGATAAAGAAGAAGTGGTCCATGTACACAATGGAATATTAGCCATGGAAAACAATGAACCATTGCTCTTTGAGGCACCACAAATGGGTCTGGAGATAATCACGAAACATGAGGTAGCTCGGAAACCAAAGACCTGTATTCTATGATATCACTTATAGGCGTTATCTAATAACTGACACAAATGAATATATTTCCACAGAGAAAGACACTCACAGACTTAGAAAACAAACTATGCTCATCTAAAAGGAAAGGTGGGGGGAATGGATAAGTTAAGATTAGTGTTGCTCTATGTATACAAACACATAGTATATACATATCTCAAAAAGACCGACCATGGAGCAAGGGAGGTCTGTGGAACCCTCTGTAACATTTTACATGGGAAGAGGATCTGTACTTGAATAGACATATATAATGTACAAATGAACCAGATTGTGTACACCTAGGACAGACAATATTCGAAGCTTTACCAAAATTAAAAAAAAAATTTAAAACCAAGAAGAAATAATGAGACATAAACTTATGGGGGTTTCTCCAGGCACATTCCAATTTAATTTACAACCTAGGAACACGACTTCCAGAAAGGCTCTGCTGCCCTAGTACCCAGATTTGGGAGTGGAGAAATGCTGCCTGCTTGAGGCCACTTCCCACAACAGCAGCTTTAAACCCATTGCTAAGGGTCACTAAATATTCACCAAACTTGCAGTTCGGGAAATGACACCTGCTCTCTAAAAAAATTCTGAGGTGGAAAATCGACCAAAAATTTCAAAATAGGGCAACCTTCCAAGAAGACAATTTCAACAAATATATTGTACTCCCAACTGTTTCCTTTTTTTTAACAGAAAAGAAAACGGTGGAGAAACATGATGAGTTTTACGAATTTTCAAAGACATGCAAACCCAAATTACAAAACTATATCAGCACACAGCAGCCAGTAGGGCCATTAGCATAAAGGCAGCAAACAATAAATGCTAAATCGATTGTGGAGAAATGCATACCCTCGATTCTAAGGGGGACGTGGTAAGAGCCACTAATGAAAACACAAAGAAGGTGCTTTGAAAAGGGAAACACGGTGCTACCAGTCAATCAATCACACCCACTGCTGGGCCTATCAACTGAGAAAATGAGAATCAAAAAGTCACAGGCTGGCAATCCTGCACTCCAACAATATTTACCATAGCCAACACTTGGAAGCAATGAAAATGTCCATCAACCGAGGAATGCGCAAAGTAGAAGTGGTCCACGTGCACACTGGGGAATTACTCCAATAAAAACTAAAAATTAAATTTAAAAATCCAACAAAAGTAAGGAGACATCAGCTTGTGTGGGTTTGTCCGGGCACACTCCACTCTAATTTATAACCGAGAAACACCACAGGCCGCAAGGGCTTTTCCCTAGTTACCATGGTGGGGACATAGAAAGGCTGCCGCCCTCTGGCATTTACCTGCAAAAGCAGCTTTAAAGCCTGTGCTAATGGTCATTTCTTAGGAACAAGTACTGCAGAACTGTAAATGAAACCTGCCCTCAAAATGTCTTGAGGGAGGTAATGGCCAAAACATTTCAAAATTTGACACATACTTTAAGAGAACACTTTGAAGAACTAAGGGGTAATCACAGGTTGAAAAATAAAAAGGACATGCCTTAAAGCTCAATTTCAACGGATTATGAGGCACAGGCAAATTCAACCACAAAGAGGTATCAGCTCACACTTGTCAGAATAACCATCAGCAAGGAAACTACAAACAATAAATGCTGAAGGTGTTGTGGAGAAATGCATACCCTCAACTTCAAGTGGGACATAACTTGAAAAGGGCCACGAATGAGAACAGAATGGAGGTGCCTTAAAAAGGTAAACATTGAGCTACCGTATGATCCAGCAGGCCCACTCCTCGACCTATAATCTAAGAAGAAAGAATTGGAAAGACACAGGCAGGCAAATCTGCATGGCACAGTATTACAATAGCCAAGATATGGAAGTAACCAAAAAGTCCACCAACAGATGGGTGGACAAAGAAGAACTCCTCCATGTACAGATGGAATATTCGCTAGTGAAAAAAATGAAACAATGCCATTTGCAGCACCATACATGAGTCTAGACGTAATCACGCCACCTGTAGTCAGTGAGAAAGCAAAAGACACATATCCTATCATATCACTTTTAGGAGTTACTTAAAAATTGATACCAATGAAGATATTTCCACAGAGAAAGGCAATCACAGATTCATTAAAAAAACTTATGGTTCACCAAATAGAAAGGGATGAGGATTGGATACATTACCATATTGGGGTTAACAGAGATATACATACCATGTGAAATATATAATCACCAAAGACGTACGGAAGACCAGGAGAAGACTACTCAACATTGTGTCATAACCTACATGGGAAAAGGATGCGAGGAAGAATAGATACACGTATATGTGTGAAAGAACCACATCTTGCACACCTAGAACAAACAAACCATTGTAATCAAATTTGCTGGGATAAAAAATAAAAAGTAAATTACAATTATGAACAAGAAGTAATGAGACATAAACATAAAGTGCTTTTTTCCTGGCACATTCCATTCGAATTTACAACCTAGAACACCACTCCCATTAAGGCTCTGTTTCCCCAGTTACCAAATTTGGTAAAGGAGAAATGCTGCCACCTTGTGGCCGTTTCCTGCAAGAGCAGCTTTAAACTCACAGCTAATGGTCACTTAACATTCACAAGGACTCAGGGCTGTAAAGGACACCTGCCCTAAAAAATTGTGCTGAAGTAGGGAATGGACAAAAAAATTCAAAACAGGCAAATGTTTCAAGAAGAGAGTATGAGGAGTTAAGTTTTACTCACGCTCTTTTAAAAAAAAAGGAAAATGGATAAAAGCTCAACCTCAGGGAGTGTTAGACCCATGCAATCTAATCTACAAAAAGTTTCAACTTAGACCAGTCGACTGACCATCAGCAAAATGTCTACAAACAATAAATGCTGACGGGGTTTTCAAGAACTGTATCCCCTCTACCTGCTGGTGAGACGTAAAGGGGTAACAGCCAATAATGAGAAGAGAAAGGAGCTGTGTTTAAAAGTAAAAATGGAGGTACCATTCAATCCAGCAGCCGCACCATTGGACCTCTCACCTGAGAAGACAAGAATCGAGAAGACACAGGCCGCAAAAGCTGCAGTGCAGACTTATTCACAATAGCCATGACAGTGAAGCAATCAAATATCCAACAAGAGGTGAATGGATAAAGAAGAAGTGGTCCATGTACACAATGGAATATTAGCCATGGAAAACAATGAACCATTGCTCTTTGAGGCACCACAAATGGGTCTGGAGATAATCACGAAACATGAGGTAGCTCGGAAACCAAAGACCTGTATTCTATGATATCACTTATAGGCGTTATCTAATAACTGACACAAATGAATATATTTCCACAGAGAAAGACACTCACAGACTTAGAAAACAAACTATGCTCATCTAAAAGGAAAGGTGGGGGGAATGGATAAGTTAAGATTAGTGTTGCTCTATGTATACAAACACATAGTATATACATATCTCAAAAAGACCGACCATGGAGCAAGGGAGGTCTGTGGAACCCTCTGTAACATTTTACATGGGAAGAGGATCTGTACTTGAATAGACATATATAATGTACAAATGAACCAGATTGTGTACACCTAGGACAGACAATATTCGAAGCTTTACCAAAATTAAAAAAAATTTAAAACCAAGAAGAAATAATGAGACATAAACTTATGGGGGTTTCTCCAGGCACATTCCAATTTAATTTACAACCTAGGAACACGACTTCCAGAAAGGCTCTGCTGCCCTAGTACCCAGATTTGGGAGTGGAGAAATGCTGCCTGCTTGAGGCCACTTCCCACAACAGCAGCTTTAAACCCATTGCTAAGGGTCACTAAATATTCACCAAACTTGCAGTTCGGGAAATGACACCTGCTCTCTAAAAAAATTCTGAGGTGGAAAATCGACCAAAAATTTCAAAATAGGGCAACCTTCCAAGAAGACAATTTCAAGAAATATATTGTACTCCCAACTGTTTCCTTTTTTTTAACAGAAAAGAAAACGGTGGAGAAACATGATGAGTTTTACGAATTTTCAAAGACATGCAAACCCAAATTACAAAACCCTATCAGCACACAGCAGCCAGTAGGGCCATTAGCATAAAGGCAGCAAACAATAAATGCTAAATCGATTGTGGAGAAATGCATACCCTCGATTCTAAGGGGGACGTGGTAAGAGCCATTAATGAAAACACAAAGAAGGTGCTTTGAAAAGGGAAACACGGTGCTACCAGTCAATCAATCACACCCACTGCTGGGCCTATCAACTGAGAAAATGAGAATCAAAAAGTCACAGGCTGGCAATCCTGCACTCCAACAATATTTACCATAGCCAACACTTGGAAGCAATGAAAATGTCCATCAACCGAGGAATGCGCAAAGTAGAAGTGGTCCACGTGCACACTGGGGAATTACTCCAATAAAAACTAAAAATTAAATTTAAAAATCCAACAAAAGTAAGGAGACATCAGCTTGTGTGGGTTTGTCCGGGCACACTCCACTCTAATTTATAACCGAGAAACACCACAGGCCGCAAGGGCTTTTCCCTAGTTACCATGGTGGGGACATAGAAAGGCTGCCGCCCTCTGGCATTTACCTGCAAAAGCAGCTTTAAAGCCTGTGCTAATGGTCATTTCTTAGGAACAAGTACTGCAGAACTGTAAATGAAACCTGCCCTCAAAATGTCTTGAGGGAGGTAATGGCCAAAACATTTCAAAATTTGACACATACTTTAAGAGAACACTTTGAAGAACTAAGGGGTAATCACAGGTTGAAAAATAAAAAGGACATGCCTTAAAGCTCAATTTCAACGGATTATGAGGCACAGGCGAATTCAACCACAAAGAGGTATCAGCTCACACTTGTCAGAATAACCATCAGCAAGGAAACTACAAACAATAAATGCTGAAGGTGTTGTGGAGAAATGCATACCCT
The DNA here is from genome assembly GCF_028021215.1 of Eschrichtius robustus. NCBI lineage: Eukaryota > Metazoa > Chordata > Mammalia > Artiodactyla > Eschrichtiidae > Eschrichtius > Eschrichtius robustus. The sequence continues at coordinate 78,534,397 of NC_090832.1, forward strand.
CAACTTCAAGTGGGACATAACTTGAAAAGGGCCACGAATGAGAACAGAATGGAGGTGCCTTAAAAAGGTAAACATTGAGCTACCGTATGATCCAGCAGGCCCACTCCTCGACCTATAATCTAAGAAGAAAGAATTGGAAAGACACAGGCAGGCAAATCTGCATGGCACAGTATTACAATAGCCAAGATATGGAAGTAACCAAAAAGTCCACCAACAGATGGGTGGACAAAGAAGAACTCCTCCATGTACAGATGGAATATTCGCTAGTGAAAAAAATGAAACAATGCCATTTGCAGCACCATACATGAGTCTAGACGTAATCACGCCACCTGTAGTCAGTGAGAAAGCAAAAGACACATATCCTATCATATCACTTTTAGGAGTTACTTAAAAATTGATACCAATGAAGATATTTCCACAGAGAAAGGCAATCACAGATTCATTAAAAAAACTTATGGTTCACCAAATAGAAAGGGATGAGGATTGGATACATTACCATATTGGGGTTAACAGAGATATACATACCATGTGAAATATATAATCACCAAAGACGTACGGAAGACCAGGAGAAGACTACTCAACATTGTGTCATAACCTACATGGGAAAAGGATGCGAGGAAGAATAGATACACGTATATGTGTGAAAGAACCACATCTTGCACACCTAGAACAAACAAACCATTGTAATCAAATTTGCTGGGATAAAAAATAAAAAGTAAATTACAATTATGAACAAGAAGTAATGAGACATAAACATAAAGTGCTTTTTTCCTGGCACATTCCATTCGAATTTACAACCTAGAACACCACTCCCATTAAGGCTCTGTTTCCCCAGTTACCAAATTTGGTAAAGGAGAAATGCTGCCACCTTGTGGCCGTTTCCTGCAAGAGCAGCTTTAAACTCACAGCTAATGGTCACTTAACATTCACAAGGACTCAGGGCTGTAAAGGACACCTGCCCTAAAAAATTGTGCTGAAGTAGGGAATGGACAAAAAAATTCAAAACAGGCAAATGTTTCAAGAAGAGAGTATGAGGAGTTAAGTTTTACTCACGCTCTTTTAAAAAAAAAGGAAAATGGATAAAAGCTCAACCTCAGGGAGTGTTAGACCCATGCAATCTAATCTACAAAAAGTTTCAACTTAGAGCAGTCGACTGACCATCAGCAAAATGTCTACAAACAATAAATGCTGACGGGGTTTTCAAGAACTGTATCCCCTCTACCTGCTGGTGAGACGTAAAGGGGTAACAGCCAATAATGAGAAGAGAAAGGAGCTGTGTTTAAAAGTAAAAATGGAGGTACCATTCAATCCAGCAGCCGCACCATTGGACCTCTCACCTGAGAAGACAAGAATCGAGAAGATACAGGCCGCAAAAGCTGCAGTGCAGACTTATTCACAATAGCCATGACAGTGAAGCAATCAAATATCCAACAAGAGGTGAATGGATAAAGAAGAAGTGGTCCATGTACACAATGGAATATTAGCCATGGAAAACAATGAACCATTGCTCTTTGAGGCACCACAAATGGGTCTGGAGATAATCACGAAACATGAGGTAGCTCGGAAACCAAAGACCTGTATTCTATGATATCACTTATAGGCGTTATCTAATAACTGACACAAATGAATATATTTCCACAGAGAAAGACACTCACAGACTTAGAAAACAAACTATGCTCATCTAAAAGGAAAGGTGGGGGGAATGGATAAGTTAAGATTAGTGTTGCTCTATGTATACAAACACATAGTATATACATATCTCAAAAAGACCGACGATGGAGCAAGGGAGGTCTGTGGAACCCTCTGTAACATTTTACATGGGAAGAGGATCTGTACTTGAATAGACATATATAATGTACAAATGAACCAGATTGTGTACACCTAGGACAGACAATATTCGAAGCTTTACCACAATTAAAAAAAAATTTAAAACCAAGAAGAAATAATGAGACATAAACTTATGGGGGTTTCTCCAGGCACATTCCAATTTAATTTACAACCTAGGAACACGACTTCCAGAACGGCTCTGCTGCCCTAGTACCCAGATTTGGGAGTGGAGAAATGCTGCCTGCTTGAGGCCACTTCCCACAACAGCAGCTTTAAACCCATTGCTAAGGGTCACTAAATATTCACCAAACTTGCAGTTCGGGAAATGACACCTGCTCTCTAAAAAAATTCTGAGGTGGAAAATCGACCAAAAATTTCAAAATAGGGCAACCTTCCAAGAAGACAATTTCAAGAAATATATTGTACTCCCAACTGTTTCCTTTTTTTTAACAGAAAAGAAAACGGTGGAGAAACATGATGAGTTTTACGAATTTTCAAAGACATGCAAACCCAAATTACAAAACCCTATCAGCACACAGCAGCCAGTAGGGCCATTAGCATAAAGGCAGCAAACAATAAATGCTAAATCGATTGTGGAGAAATGCATACCCTCGATTCTAAGGGGGACGTGGTAAGAGCCACTAATGAAAACACAAAGAAGGTGCTTTGAAAAGGGAAACACGGTGCTACCAGTCAATCAGTCACACCCACTGCTGGGCCTATCAACTGATAAAATGAGAATCAAAAAGTCACAGGCTGGCAATCCTGCACTCCAACAATATTTACCATAGCCAACACTTGGAAGCAATGAAAATGTCCATCAACCGAGGAATGCGCAAAGTAGAAGTGGTCCACGTGCACACTGGGGAATTACTCCAATAAAAACTAAAAATTAAATTTAAAAATCCAACAAAAGTAAGGAGACATCAGCTTGTGTGGGTTTGTCCGGGCACACTCCACTCTAATTTATAACCGAGAAACACCACAGGCCGCAAGGGCTTTTCCCTAGTTACCATGGTGGGGACATAGAAAGGCTGCCGCCCTCTGGCATTTACCTGCAAAAGCAGCTTTAAAGCCTGTGCTAATGGTCATTTCTTAGGAACAAGTACTGCAGAACTGTAAATGAAACCTGCCCTCAAAATGTCTTGAGGGAGGTAATGGCCAAAACATTTCAAAATTTGACACATACTTTAAGAGAACACTTTGAAGAATTAAGGGGTAATCACAGGTTGAAAAATAAAAAGGACATGCCTTAAAGCTCAATTTCAACGGATTATGAGGCACAGGCAAATTCAACCACAAAGAGGTATCAGCTCACACTTGTCAGAATAACCATCAGCAAGGAAACTACAAACAATAAATGCTGAAGGTGTTGTGGAGAAATGCATACCCTCAACTTCAAGTGGGACATAACTTGAAAAGGGCCACGAATGAGAACAGAATGGAGGTGCCTTAAAAAGGTAAACATTGAGCTACCGTATGATCCAGCAGGCCCACTCCTCGACCTATAATCTAAGAAGAAAGAATTGGAAAGACACAGGCAGGCAAATCTGCATGGCACAGTATTACAATAGCCAAGATATGGAAGTAACCAAAAAGTCCACCAACAGATGGGTGGACAAAGAAGAACTCCTCCATGTACAGATGGAATATTCGCTAGTGAAAAAAATGAAACAATGCCATTTGCAGCACCATACATGAGTCTAGACGTAATCACGCCACCTGTAGTCAGTGAGAAAGCAAAAGACACATATCCTATCATATCACTTTTAGGAGTTACTTAAAAATTGATACCAATGAAGATATTTCCACAGAGAAAGGCAATCACAGATTCATTAAAAAAACTTATGGTTCACCAAATAGAAAGGGATGAGGATTGGATACATTACCATATTGGGGTTAACAGAGATATACATACCATGTGAAATATATAATCACCAAAGACGTACGGAAGACCAGGAGAAGACTACTCAACATTGTGTCATAACCTACATGGGAAAAGGATGCGAGGAAGAATAGATACACGTATATGTGTGAAAGAACCACATCTTGCACACCTAGAACAAACAAACCATTGTAATCAAATTTGCTGGGATAAAAAATAAAAAGTAAATTACAATTATGAACAAGAAGTAATGAGACATAAACATAAAGTGCTTTTTTCCTGGCACATTCCATTCGAATTTACAACCTAGAACACCACTCCCATTAAGGCTCTGTTTCCCCAGTTACCAAATTTGGTAAAGGAGAAATGCTGCCACCTTGTGGCCGTTTCCTGCAAGAGCAGCTTTAAACTCACAGCTAATGGTCACTTAACATTCACAAGGACTCAGGGCTGTAAAGGACACCTGCCCTAAAAAATTGTGCTGAAGTAGGGAATGGACAAAAAAATTCAAAACAGGCAAATGTTTCAAGAAGAGAGTATGAGGAGTTAAGTTTTACTCACGCTCTTTTAAAAAAAAAGGAAAATGGATAAAAGCTCAACCTCAGGGAGTGTTAGACCCATGCAATCTAATCTACAAAAAGTTTCAACTTAGAGCAGTCGACTGACCATCAGCAAAATGTCTACAAACAATAAATGCTGACGGGGTTTTCAAGAACTGTATCCCCTCTACCTGCTGGTGAGACGTAAAGGGGTAACAGCCAATAATGAGAAGAGAAAGGAGCTGTGTTTAAAAGTAAAAATGGAGGTACCATTCAATCCAGCAGCCGCACCATTGGACCTCTCACCTGAGAAGACAAGAATCGAGAAGACACAGGCCGCAAAAGCTGCAGTGCAGACTTATTCACAATAGCCATGACAGTGAAGCAATCAAATATCCAACAAGAGGTGAATGGATAAAGAAGAAGTGGTCCATGTACACAATGGAATATTAGCCATGGAAAACAATGAACCATTGCTCTTTGAGGCACCACAAATGGGTCTGGAGATAATCACGAAACATGAGGTAGCTCGGAAACCAAAGACCTGTATTCTATGATATCACTTATAGGCGTTATCTAATAACTGACACAAATGAATATATTTCCACAGAGAAAGACACTCACAGACTTAGAAAACAAACTATGCTCATCTAAAAGGAAAGGTGGGGGGAATGGATAAGTTAAGATTAGTGTTGCTATATGTATACAAACACATAGTATATACATATCTCAAAAAGACCGACCATGGAGCAAGGGAGGTCTGTGGAACCCTCTGTAACATTTTACATGGGAAGAGGATCTGTACTTGAATAGACATATATAATGTACAAATGAACCAGATTGTGTACACCTAGGACAGACAATATTCGAAGCTTTACCACAATTAAAAAAAAATTTAAAACCAAGAAGAAATAATGAGACATAAACTTATGGGGGTTTCTCCAGGCACATTCCAATTTAATTTACAACCTAGGAACACGACTTCCAGAAAGGCTCTGCTGCCCTAGTACCCAGATTTGGGAGTGGAGAAATGCTGCCTGCTTGAGGCCACTTCCCACAACAGCAGCTTTAAACCCATTGCTAAGGGTCACTAAATATTCACCAAACTTGCAGTTCGGGAAATGACACCTGCTCTCTAAAAAAATTCTGAGGTGGAAAATCGACCAAAAATTTCAAAATAGGGCAACCTTCCAAGAAGACAATTTCAACAAATATATTGTACTCCCAACTGTTTCCTTTTTTTTAACAGAAAAGAAAACGGTGGAGAAACATGATGAGTTTTACGAATTTTCAAAGACATGCAAACCCAAATTACAAAACCCTATCAGCACACAGCAGCCAGTAGGGCCATTAGCATAAAGGCAGCAAACAATAAATGCTAAATCGATTGTGGAGAAATGCATACCCTCGATTCTAAGGGGGACGTGGTAAGAGCCACTAATGAAAACACAAAGAAGGTGCTTTGAAAAGGGAAACACGGTGCTACCAGTCAATCAATCACACCCACTGCTGGGCCTATCAACTGAGAAAATGAGAATCAAAAAGTCACAGGCTGGCAATCCTGCACTCCAACAATATTTACCATAGCCAACACTTGGAAGCAATGAAAATGTCCATCAACCGAGGAATGCGCAAAGTAGAAGTGGTCCACGTGCACACTGGGGAATTACTCCAATAAAAACTAAAAATTAATTTTAAAAATCCAACAAAAGTAAGGAGACATCAGCTTGTGTGGGTTTGTCCGGGCACACTCCACTCTAATTTATAACCGAGAAACACCACAGGCCGCAAGGGCTTTTCCCTAGTTACCATGGTGGGGACATAGAAAGGCTGCCGCCCTCTGGCATTTACCTGCAAAAGCAGCTTTAAAGCCTGTGCTAATGGTCATTTCTTAGGAACAAGTACTGCAGAACTGTAAATGAAACCTGCCCTCAAAATGTCTTGAGGGAGGTAATGGCCAAAACATTTCAAAATTTGACACATACTTTAAGAGAACACTTTGAAGAACTAAGGGGTAATCACAGGTTGAAAAATAAAAAGGACATGCCTTAAAGCTCAATTTCAACGGATTATGAGGCACAGGCGAATTCAACCACAAAGAGGTATCAGCTCACACTTGTCAGAATAACCATCAGCAAGGAAACTACAAACAATAAATGCTGAAGGTGTTGTGGAGAAATGCATACCCTCAACTTCAAGTGGGACATAACTTGAAAAGGGCCACGAATGAGAACAGAATGGAGGTGCCTTAAAAAGGTAAACATTGAGCTACCGTATGATCCAGCAGGCCCACTCCTCGACCTATAATCTAAGAAGAAAGAATTGGAAAGACACAGGCAGGCAAATCTGCATGGCACAGTATTACAATAGCCAAGATATGGAAGTAACCAAAAAGTCCACCAACAGATGGGTGGACAAAGAAGAACTCCTCCATGTACAGATGGAATATTCGCTAGTGAAAAAAATGAAACAATGCCATTTGCAGCACCATACATGAGTCTAGACGTAATCACGCCACCTGTAGTCAGTGAGAAAGCAAAAGACACATATCCTATCATATCACTTTTAGGAGTTACTTAAAAATTGATACCAATGAAGATATTTCCACAGAGAAAGGCAATCACAGATTCATTAAAAAAACTTATGGTTCACCAAATACAAAGGGATGAGGATTGGATACATTACCATATTGGGGTTAACAGAGATATACATACCATGTGAAATATATAATCACCAAAGACGTACGGAAGACCAGGAGAAGACTACTCAACATTGTGTCATAACCTACATGGGAAAAGGATGCGAGGAAGAATAGATACACGTATATGTGTGAAAGAACCACATCTTGCACACCTAGAACAAACAAACCATTGTAATCAAATTTGCTGGGATAAAAAATAAAAAGTAAATTACAATTATGAACAAGAAGTAATGAGACATAAACATAAAGTGCTTTTTTCCTGGCACATTCCATTCGAATTTACAACCTAGAACACCACTCCCATTAAGGCTCTGTTTCCCCAGTTACCAAATTTGGTAAAGGAGAAATGCTGCCACCTTGTGGCCGTTTCCTGCAAGAGCAGCTTTAAACTCACAGCTAATGGTCACTTAACATTCACAAGGACTCAGGGCTGTAAAGGACACCTGCCCTAAAAAATTGTGCTGAAGTAGGGAATGGACAAAAAAATTCAAAACAGGCAAATGTTTCAAGAAGAGAGTATGAGGAGTTAAGTTTTACTCACGCTCTTTTAAAAAAAAAGGAAAATGGATAAAAGCTCAACCTCAGGGAGTGTTAGACCCATGCAATCTAATCTACAAAAAGTTTCAACTTAGAGCAGTCGACTGACCATCAGCAAAATGTCTACAAACAATAAATGCTGACGGGGATTTCAAGAACTGTATCCCCTCTACCTGCTGGTGAGACGTAAAGGGGTAACAGCCAATAATGAGAAGAGAAAGGAGCTGTGTTTAAAAGTAAAAATGGAGGTACCATTCAATCCAGCAGCCGCACCATTGGACCTCTCACCTGAGAAGACAAGAATCGAGAAGACACAGGCCGCAAAAGCTGCAGTGCAGACTTATTCACAATAGCCATGACAGTGAAGCAATCAAATATCCAACAAGAGGTGAATGGATAAAGAAGAAGTGGTCCATGTACACAATGGAATATTAGCCATGGAAAACAATGAACCATTGCTCTTTGAGGCACCACAAATGGGTCTGGAGATAATCACGAAACATGAGGTAGCTCGGAAACCAAAGACCTGTATTCTATGATATCACTTATAGGCGTTATCTAATAACTGACACAAATGAATATATTTCCACAGAGAAAGACACTCACAGACTTAGAAAACAAACTATGCTCATCTAAAAGGAAAGGTGGGGGGAATGGATAAGTTAAGATTAGTGTTGCTCTATGTATACAAACACATAGTATATACATATCTCAAAAAGACCGACCATGGAGCAAGGGAGGTCTGTGGAACCCTCTGTAACATTTTACATGGGAAGAGGATCTGTACTTGAATAGACATATATAATGTACAAATGAACCAGATTGTGTACACCTAGGACAGACAATATTCGAAGCTTTACCACAATTAAAAAAAAATTTAAAACCAAGAAGAAATAATGAGACATAAACTTATGGGGGTTTCTCCAGGCACATTCCAATTTAATTTACAACCTAGGAACACGACTTCCAGAAAGGCTCTGCTGCCCTAGTACCCAGATTTGGGAGTGGAGAAATGCTGCCTGCTTGAGGCCACTTCCCACAACAGCAGCTTTAAACCCATTGCTAAGGGTCACTAAATATTCACCAAACTTGCAGTTCGGGAAATGACACCTGCTCTCTAAAAAAATTCTGAGGTGGAAAATCGACCAAAAATTTCAAAATAGGGCAACCTTCCAAGAAGACAATTTCAAGAAATATATTGTACTCCCAACTGTTTCCTTTTTTTTAACAGAAAAGAAAACGGTGGAGAAACATGATGAGTTTTACGAATTTTCAAAGACATGCAAACCCAAATTACAAAACCCTATCAGCACACAGCAGCCAGTAGGGCCATTAGCATAAAGGCAGCAAACAATAAATGCTAAATCGATTGTGGAGAAATGCATACCCTCGATTCTAAGGGGGACGTGGTAAGAGCCACTAATGAAAACACAAAGAAGGTGCTTTGAAAAGGGAAACACGGTGCTACCAGTCAATCAATCACACCCACTGCTGGGCCTATCAACTGAGAAAATGAGAATCAAAAAGTCACAGGCTGGCAATCCTGCACTCCAACAATATTTACCATAGCCAACACTTGGAAGCAATGAAAATGTCCATCAACCGAGGAATGCGCAAAGTAGAAGTGGTCCACGTGCACACTGGGGAATTACTCCAATAAAAACTAAAAATTAAATTTAAAAATCCAACAAAAGTAAGGAGACATCAGCTTGTGTGGGTTTGTCCGGGCACACTCCACTCTAATTTATAACCGAGAAACACCACAGGCCGCAAGGGCTTTTCCCTAGTTACCATGGTGGGGACATAGAAAGGCTGCCGCCCTCTGGCATTTACCTGCAAAAGCAGCTTTAAAGCCTGTGCTAATGGTCATTTCTTAGGAACAAGTACTGCAGAACTGTAAATGAAACCTGCCCTCAAAATGTCTTGAGGGAGGTAATGGCCAAAACATTTCAAAATTTGACACATACTTTAAGAGAACACTTTGAAGAACTAAGGGGTAATCACAGGTTGAAAAATAAAAAGGACATGCCTTAAAGCTCAATTTCAACGGATTATGAGGCACAGGCGAATTCAACCACAAAGAGGTATCAGCTCACACTTTTCAGAATAACCATCAGCAAGGAAACTACAAACAATAAATGCTGAAGGTGTTGTGGAGAAATGCATACCCTCAACTTCAAGTGGGACATAACTTGAAAAGGGCCACGAATGAGAACAGAATGGAGGTGCCTTAAAAAGGTAAACATTGAGCTACCGTATGATCCAGCAGGCCCACTCCTCGACCTATAATCTAAGAAGAAAGAATTGGAAAGACACAGGCAGGCAAATCTGCATGGCACAGTATTACAATAGCCAAGATATGGAAGTAACCAAAAAGTCCACCAACAGATGGGTGGACAAAGAAGAACTCCTCCATGTACAGATGGATTATTCGCTAGTGAAAAAAATGAAACAATGCCATTTGCAGCACCATACATGAGCCTAGACGTAATCACGCCACCTGTAGTCAGTGAGAAAGCAAAAGACACATATCCTATCATATCACTTTTAGGAGTTACTTAAAAATTGATACCAATGAAGATATTTCCACAGAGAAAGGCAATCACAGATTCATTAAAAAAACTTATGGTTCACCAAATAGAAAGGGATGAGGATTGGATACATTACCATATTGGGGTTAACAGAGATATACATACCATGTGAAATATATAATCACCAAAGACGTACGGAAGACCAGGAGAAGACTACTCAACATTGTGTCATAACCTACATGGGAAAAGGATGCGAGGAAGAATAGATACACGTATATGTGTGAAAGAACCACATCTTGCACACCTAGAACAAACAAACCATTGTAATCAAATTTGCTGGGGTAAAAAATAAAAAGTAAATTACAATTATGAACAAGAAGTAATGAGACATAAACATAAAGTGCTTTTTTCCTGGCACATTCCATTCGAATTTACAACCTAGAACACCACTCCCATTAAGGCTCTGTTTCCCCAGTTACCAAATTTGGTAAAGGAGAAATGCTGCCACCTTGTGGCCGTTTCCTGCAAGAGCAGCTTTAAACTCACAGCTAATGGTCACTTAACATTCACAAGGACTCAGGGCTGTAAAGGACACCTGCCCTAAAAAATTGTGCTGAAGTAGGGAATGGACAAAAAAATTCAAAACAGGCAAATGTTTCAAGAAGAGAGTATGAGGAGTTAAGTTTTACTCACGCTCTTTTAAAAAAAAAGGAAAATGGATAAAAGCTCAACCTCAGGGAGTGTTAGACCCATGCAATCTAATCTACAAAAAGTTTCAACTTAGACCAGTCGACTGACCATCAGCAAAATGTCTACAAACAATAAATGCTGACGGGGTTTTCAAGAACTCTATCCCCTCTACCTGCTGGTGAGACGTAAAGGGGTAACAGCCAATAATGAGAAGAGAAAGGAGCTGTGTTTAAAAGTAAAAATGGAGGTACCATTCAATCCAGCAGCCGCACCATTGGACCTCTCACCTGAGAAGACAAGAATCGAGAAGACACAGGCCGCAAAAGCTGCAGTGCAGACTTATTCACAATAGCCAAGACAGTGAAGCAATCAAATATCCAACAAGAGGTGAATGGATAAAGAAGAAGTGGTCCATGTACACAATGGAATATTAGCCATGGAAAACAATGAACCATTGCTCTTTGAGGCACCACAAATGGGTCTGGAGATAATCACGAAACATGAGGTAGCTCGGAAACCAAAGACCTGTATTCTATGATATCACTTATAGGCGTTATCTAATAACTGACACAAATGAATATATTTCCACAGAGAAAGACACTCACAGACTTAGAAAACAAACTATGCTCATCTAAAAGGAAAGGTGGGGGGAATGGATAAGTTAAGATTAGTGTTGCTCTATGTATACAAACACATAGTATATACATATCTCAAAAAGACCGACCATGGAGCAAGGGAGGTCTGTGGAACCCTCTGTAACATTTTACATGGGAAGAGGATCTGTACTTGAATAGACATATATAATGTACAAATGAACCAGATTGTGTACACCTAGGACAGACAATATTCGAAGCTTTACCACAATTAAAAAAAAATTTAAAACCAAGAAGAAATAATGAGACATAAACTTATGGGGGTTTCTCCAGGCACATTCCAATTTAATTTACAACCTAGGAACAGGACTTCCAGAAAGGCTCTGCTGCCCTAGTACCCAGATTTGGGAGTGGAGAAATGCTGCCTGCTTGAGGCCACTTCCCACAACAGCAGCTTTAAACCCATTGCTAAGGGTCACTAAATATTCACCAAACTTGCAGTTCGGGAAATGACACCTGCTCTCTAAAAAAATTCTGAGGTGGAAAATCGACCAAAAATTTCAAAATAGGGCAACCTTCCAAGAAGACAATTTCAAGAAATATATTGTACTCCCAACTGTTTCCTTTTTTTTAACAGAAAAGAAAACGGTGGAGAAACATGATGAGTTTTACGAATTTTCAAAGACATGCAAACCCAAATTACAAAACCCTATCAGCACACAGCAGCCAGTAGGGCCATTAGCATAAAGGCAGCAAACAATAAATGCTAAATCGATTGTGGAGAAATGCATACCCTCGATTCTAAGGGGGACGTGGTAAGAGCCACTAATGAAAACACAAAGAAGGTGCTTTGAAAAGGGAAACACGGTGCTACCAGTCAATCAATCACACCCACTGCTGGGCCTATCAACTGAGAAAATGAGAATCAAAAAGTCACAGGCTGGCAATCCTGCACTCCAACAATATTTACCATAGCCAACACTTGGAAGCAATGAAAATGTCCATCAACCGAGGAATGCGCAAAGTAGAAGTGGTCCACGTGCACACTGGGGAATTACTCCAATAAAAACTAAAAATTAAATTTAAAAATCCAACAAAAGTAAGGAGACATCAGCTTGTGTGGGTTTGTCCGGGCACACTCCACTCTAATTTATAACCGAGAAACACCACAGGCCGCAAGGGCTTCTCCCTAGTTACCATGGTGGGGACATAGAAAGGCTGCCGCCCTCTGGCATTTACCTGCAAAAGCAGCTTTAAAGCCTGTGCTAATGGTCATTTCTTAGGAACAAGTACTGCAGAACTGTAAATGAAACCTGCCCTCAAAATGTCTTGAGGGAGGTAATGGCCAAAACATTTCAAAATTTGACACATACTTTAAGAGAACACTTTGAAGAACTAAGGGGTAATCACAGGTTGAAAAATAAAAAGGACATGCCTTAAAGCTCAATTTCAACGGATTATGAGGCACAGGCGAATTCAACCACAAAGAGGTATCAGCTCACACTTGTCAGATTAACCATCAGCAAGGAAACTACAAACAATAAATGCTGAAGGTGTTGTGGAGAAATGCATACCCTCAACTTCAAGTGGGACATAACTTGAAAAGGGCCACGAATGAGAACAGAATGGAGGTGCCTTAAAAAGGTAAACATTGAGCTACCGTATGATCCAGCAGGCCCACTCCTCGACCTATAATCTAAGAAGAAAGAATTGGAAAGACACAGGCAGGCAAATCTGCATGGCACAGTATTACAATAGCCAAGATATGGAAGTAACCAAAAAGTCCACCAACAGATGGGTGGACAAAGAAGAACTCCTCCATGTACAGATGGAATATTCGCTAGTGAAAAAAATGAAACAATGCCATTTGCAGCACCATACATGAGTCTAGACGTAATCACGCCACCTGTAGTCAGTGAGAAAGCAAAAGACACATATCCTATCATATCACTTTTAGGAGTTACTTAAAAATTGATACCAATGAAGATATTTCCACAGAGAAAGGCAATCACAGATTCATTAAAAAAACTTATGGTTCACCAAATAGAAAGGGATGAGGATTGGATACATTACCATATTGGGGTTAACAGAGATATACATACCATGTGAAATATATAATCACCAAAGACGTACGGAAGACCAGGAGAAGACTACTCAACATTGTGTCATAACCTACATGGGAAAAGGATGCGAGGAAGAATAGATACACGTATATGTGTGAAAGAACCACATCTTGCACACCTAGAACAAACAAACCATTGTAATCAAATTTGCTGGGATAAAAAATAAAAAGTAAATTACAATTATGAACAAGAAGTAATGAGACATAAACATAAAGTGCTTTTTTCCTGGCACATTCCATTCGAATTTACAACCTAGAACACCACTTCCATTAAGGCTCTGTTTCCCCAGTTACCAAATTTGGTAAAGGAGAAATGCTGCCACCTTGTGGCCGTTTCCTGCAAGAGCAGCTTTAAACTCACAGCTAATGGTCACTTAACATTCACAAGGACTCAGGGCTGTAAAGGACACCTGCCCTAAAAAATTGTGCTGAAGTAGGGAATGGACAAAAAAATTCAAAACAGGCAAATGTTTCAAGAAGAGAGTATGAGGAGTTAAGTTTTACTCACGCTCTTTTAAAAAAAAAGGAAAACGGATAAAAGCTCAACCTCAGGGAGTGTTAGACCCATGCAATCTAATCTACAAAAAGGTTCAACTTAGACCAGTCGACTGACCATCAGCAAAATGTCTACAAACAATAAATGCTGACGGGGTTTTCAAGAACTGTATCCCCTCTACCTGCTGGTGAGACGTAAAGGGGTAACAGCCAATAATGAGAAGAGAAAGGAGCTGTGTTTAAAAGTAAAAATGGAGGTACCATTCAATCCAGCAGCCGCACCATTGGACCTCTCACCTGAGAAGACAAGAATCGAGAAGACACAGGCCGCAAAAGCTGCAGTGCAGACTTATTCACAATAGCCAAGACAGTGAAGCAATCAAATATCCAACAAGAGGTGAATGGATAAAGAAGAAGTGGTCCATGTACACAATGGAATATTAGCCATGGAAAACAATGAACCATTGCTCTTTGAGGCACCACAAATGGGTCTGGAGATAATCACGAAACATGAGGTAGCTCGGAAACCAAAGACCTGTATTCTATGATATCACTTATAGGCGTTATCTAATAACTGACACAAATGAATATATTTCCACAGAGAAAGACACTCACAGACTTAGAAAACAAACTATGCTCATCTAAAAGGAAAGGTGGGGGGAATGGATAAGTTAACATTAGTGTTGCTCTATGTATACAAACACATAGTATATACATATCTCAAAAAGACCGACCATGGAGCAAGGGAGGTCTGTGGAACCCTCTGTAACATTTTACATGGGAAGAGGATCTGTACTTGAATAGACATATATAATGTACAAATGAACCAGATTGTGTACACCTAGGACAGACAATATTCGAAGCTTTACCACAATTAAAAAAAAATTAAAACCAAGAAGAAATAATGAGACATAAACTTATGGGGGTTTCTCCAGGCACATTCCAATTTAATTTACAACCTAGGAACACGACTTCCAGAAAGGCTCTGCTGCCCTAGTACCCAGATTTGGGAGTGGAGAAATGCTGCCTGCTTGAGGCCACTTCCCACAACAGCAGCTTTAAACCCATTGCTAAGGGTCACTAAATATTCACGAAACTTGCAGTTCGGGAAATGACACCTGCTCTCTAAAAAAATTCTGAGGTGGAAAATCGACCAAAAATTTCAAAATAGGGCAACCATCCAAGAAGACAATTTCAAGAAATATATTGTACTCCCAACTGTTTCCTTTTTTTTAACAGAAAAGAAAACGGTGGAGAAACATGATGAGTTTTACGAATTTTCAAAGACATGCAAACCCAAATTACAAAACCCTATCAGCACACAGCAGCCAGTAGGGCCATTAGCATAAAGGCAGCAAACAATAAATGCTAAATCGATTGTGGAGAAATGCATACCCTCGATTCTAAGGGGGACGTGGTAAGAGCCACTAATGAAAACACAAAGAAGGTGCTTTGAAAAGGGAAACACGGTGCTACCAGTCAATCAATCACACCCACTGCTGGGCCTATCAACTGAGAAAATGAGAATCAAAAAGTCACAGGCTGGCAATCCTGCACTCCAACAATATTTACCATAGCCAACACTTGGAAGCAATGAAAATGTCCATCAACCGAGGAATGCGCAAAGTAGAAGTGGTCCACGTGCACACTGGGGAATTACTCCAATAAAAACTAAAAATTAAATTTAAAAATCCAACAAAAGTAAGGAGACATCAGCTTGTGTGGGTTTGTCCGGGCACACTCCACTCTAATTTATAACCGAGAAACACCACAGGCCGCAAGGGCTTTTCCCTAGTTACCATGGTGGGGACATAGAAAGGCTGCCGCCCTCTGGCATTTACCTGCAAAAGCAGCTTTAAAGCCTGTGCTAATGGTCATTTCATAGGAACAAGTACTGCAGAACTGTAAATGAAACCTGCCCTCAAAATGTCTTGAGGGAGGTAATGGCCAAAACATTTCAAAATGTGACACATACTTTAAGAGAACACTTTGAAGAACTAAGGGGTAATCACAGGTTGAAAAATAAAAAGGACATGCCTTAAAGCTCAATTTCAACGGATTATGAGGCACAGGCGAATTCAACCACAAAGAGGTATCAGCTCACACTTGTCAGAATAACCATCAGCATGGAAACTACAAACAATAAATGCTGAAGGTGTTGTGGAGAAATGCATACCCTCAACTTCAAGTGGGACATAACTTGAAAAGGGCCACGAATGAGAACAGAATGGAGGTGCCTTAAAAAGGTAAACATTGAGCTACCGTATGATCCAGCAGGCCCACTCCTCGACCTATAATCTAAGAAGAAAGAATTGGAAAGACACAGGCAGGCAAATCTGCATGGCACAGTATTACAATAGCCAAGATATGGAAGTAACCAAAAAGTCCACCAACAGATGGGTGGACAAAGAAGAACTCCTCCATGTACAGATGGAATATTCGCTAGTGAAAAAAATGAAACAATGCCATTTGCAGCACCATACATGAGTCTAGACGTAATCACGCCACCTGTAGTCAGTGAGAAAGCAAAAGACACATATCCTATCATATCACTTTTAGGAGTTACTTAAAAATTGATACCAATGAAGATATTTCCACAGAGAAAGGCAATCACAGATTCATTAAAAAAACTTATGGTTCACCAAATAGAAAGGGATGAGGATTGGATACATTACCATATTGGGGTTAACAGAGATATACATACCATGTGAAATATATAATCACCAAAGACGTACGGAAGACCAGGAGAAGACTACTCAACATTGTGTCATAACCTACATGGGAAAAGGATGCGAGGAAGAATAGATACACGTATATGTGTGAAAGAACCACATCTTGCACACCTAGAACAAACAAACCATTGTAATCAAATTTGCTGGGATAAAAAATAAAAAGTAAATTACAATTATGAACAAGAAGTAATGAGACATAAACATAAAGTGCTTTTTTCCTGGCACATTCCATTCGAATTTACAACCTAGAACACCACTTCCATTAAGGCTCTGTTTCCCCAGTTACCAAATTTGGTAAAGGAGAAATGCTGCCACCTTGTGGCCGTTTCCTGCAAGAGCAGCTTTAAACTCACAGCTAATGGTCACTTAACATTCACAAGGACTCAGGGCTGTAAAGGACACCTGCCCTAAAAAATTGTGCTGAAGTAGGGAATGGACAAAAAAATTCAAAACAGGCAAATGTTTCAAGAAGAGAGTATGAGGAGTTAAGTTTTACTCACGCTCTTTTAAAAAAAAAGGAAAATGGATAAAAGCTCAACCTCAGGGAGTGTTAGACCCATGCAATCTAATCTACAAAGAGGTTCAACTTAGACCAGTCGACTGACCATCAGCAAAATGTCTACAAACAATAAATGCTGACGGGGTTTTCAAGAACTGTATCCCCTCTACCTGCTGGTGAGACGTAAAGGGGTAACAGCCAATAATGAGAAGAGAAAGGAGCTG
The DNA here is from genome assembly GCF_028021215.1 of Eschrichtius robustus. Taxonomy (NCBI): domain Eukaryota; kingdom Metazoa; phylum Chordata; class Mammalia; order Artiodactyla; family Eschrichtiidae; genus Eschrichtius; species Eschrichtius robustus. Next base: position 78,551,772 of record NC_090832.1, read on the forward strand.
TGTTTAAAAGTAAAAATGGAGGTACCATTCAATCCAGCAGCCGCACCATTGGACCTCTCACCTGAGAAGACAAGAATCGAGAAGACACAGGCCGCAAAAGCTGCAGTGCAGACTTATTCACAATAGCCAAGACAGTGAAGCAATCAAATATCCAACAAGAGGTGAATGGATAAAGAAGAAGTGGTCCATGTACACAATGGAATATTAGCCATGGAAAACAATGAACCATTGCTCTTTGAGGCACCACAAATGGGTCTGGAGATAATCACGAAACATGAGGTAGCTCGGAAACCAAAGACCTGTATTCTATGATATCACTTATAGGCGTTATCTAATAACTGACACAAATGAATATATTTCCACAGAGAAAGACACTCACAGACTTAGAAAACAAACTATGCTCATCTAAAAGGAAAGGTGGGGGGAATGGATAAGTTAAGATTAGTGTTGCTCTATGTATACAAACACATAGTATATACATATCTCAAAAAGACCGACCATGGAGCAAGGGAGGTCTGTGGAACCCTCTGTAACATTTTACATGGGAAGAGGATCTGTACTTGAATAGACATATATAATGTACAAATGAACCAGATTGTGTACACCTAGGACAGACAATATTCGAAGCTTTACCACAATTAAAAAAAAATTTAAAACCAAGAAGAAATAATGAGACATAAACTTATGGGGGTTTCTCCAGGCACATTCCAATTTAATTTACAACCTAGGAACACGACTTCCAGAAAGGCTCTGCTGCCCTAGTACCCAGATTTGGGAGTGGAGAAATGCTGCCTGCTTGAGGCCACTTCCCACAACAGCAGCTTTAAACCCATTGCTAAGGGTCACTAAATATTCACCAAACTTGCAGTTCGGGAAATGACACCTGCTCTCTAAAAAAATTCTGAGGTGGAAAATCGACCAAAAATTTCAAAATAGGGCAACCTTCCAAGAAGACAATTTCAAGAAATATATTGTACTCCCAACTGTTTCCTTTTTTTTAACAGAAAAGAAAACGGTGGAGAAACATGATGAGTTTTACGAATTTTCAAAGACATGCAAACCCAAATTACAAAACCCTATCAGCACACAGCAGCCAGTAGGGCCATTAGCATAAAGGCAGCAAACAATAAATGCTAAATCGATTGTGGAGAAATGCATACCCTCGATTCTAAGGGGGACGTGGTAAGAGCCACTAATGAAAACACAAAGAAGGTGCTTTGAAAAGGGAAACACGGTGCTACCAGTCAATCAATCACACCCACTGCTGGGCCTATCAACTGAGAAAATGAGAATCAAAAAGTCACAGGCTGGCAATCCTGCACTCCAACAATATTTACCATAGCCAACACTTGGAAGCAATGAAAATGTCCATCAACCGAGGAATGCGCAAAGTAGAAGTGGTCCACGTGCACACTGGGGAATTACTCCAATAAAAACTAAAAATTAAATTTAAAAATCCAACAAAAGTAAGGAGACATCAGCTTGTGTGGGTTTGTCCGGGCACACTCCACTCTAATTTATAACCGAGAAACACCACAGGCCGCAAGGGCTTTTCCCTAGTTACCATGGTGGGGACATAGAAAGGCTGCCGCCCTCTGGCATTTACCTGCAAAAGCAGCTTTAAAGCCTGTGCTAATGGTCATTTCATAGGAACAAGTACTGCAGAACTGTAAATGAAACCTGCCCTCAAAATGTCTTGAGGGAGGTAATGGCCAAAACATTTCAAAATGTGACACATACTTTAAGAGAACACTTTGAAGAACTAAGGGGTAATCACAGGTTGAAAAATAAAAAGGACATGCCTTAAAGCTCAATTTCAACGGATTATGAGGCACAGGCGAATTCAACCACAAAGAGGTATCAGCTCACACTTGTCAGAATAACCATCAGCAAGGAAACTACAAACAATAAATGCTGAAGGTGTTGTGGAGAAATGCATACCCTCAACTTCAAGTGGGACGAACTTGAAAAGGGCCACGAATGAGAACAGAATGGAGGTGCCTTAAAAAGGTAAACATTGAGCTACCGTATGATCCAGCAGGCCCACTCCTCGACCTATAATCTAAGAAGAAAGAATTGGAAAGACACAGGCAGGCAAATCTGCATGGCACAGTATTACAATAGCCAAGATATGGAAGTAACCAAAAAGTCCACCAACAGATGGGTGGACAAAGAAGAACTCCTCCATGTACAGATGGAATATTCGCTAGTGAAAAAAATGAAACAATGCCATTTGCAGCACCATACATAAGTCTAGACGTAATCACGCCACCTGTAGTCAGTGAGAAAGCAAAAGACACATATCCTATCATATCACTTTTAGGAGTTACTTAAAAATTGATACCAATGAAGATATTTCCACAGAGAAAGGCAATCACAGATTCATTAAAAAAACTTATGGTTCACCAAATAGAAAGGGATGAGGATTGGATACATTACCATATTGGGGTTAACAGAGATATACATACCATGTGAAATATATAATCACCAAAGACGTACGGAAGACCAGGAGAAGACTACTCAACATTGTGTCATAACCTACATGGGAAAAGGATGCGAGGAAGAATAGATACACGTATATGTGTGAAAGAACCACATCTTGCACACCTAGAACAAACAAAGCATTGTAATCAAATTTGCTGGGATAAAAAATAAAAAGTAAATTACAATTATGAACAAGAAGTAATGAGACATAAACATAAAGTGCTTTTTTCCTGGCACATTCCATTCGAATTTACAACCTAGAACACCACTTCCATTAAGGCTCTGTTTCCCCAGTTACCAAATTTGGTAAAGGAGAAATGCTGCCACCTTGTGGCCGTTTCCTGCAAGAGCAGCTTTAAACTCACAGCTAATGGTCACTTAACATTCACAAGGACTCAGGGCTGTAAAGGACACCTGCCCTAAAAAATTGTGCTGAAGTAGGGAATGGACAAAAAAATTCAAAACAGGCAAATGTTTCAAGAAGAGAGTATGAGGAGTTAAGTTTTACTCACGCTCTTTTTAAAAAAAAGGAAAATGGATAAAAGCTCAACCTCAGGGAGTGTTAGACCCATGCAATCTAATCTACAAAAAGTTTCAACTTAGACCAGTCGACTGACCGTCAGCAAAATGTCTACAAACAATAAATGCTGACGGGGTTTTCAAGAACTGTATCCCCTCTACCTGCTGGTGAGACGTAAAGGGGTAACAGCCAATAATGAGAAGAGAAAGGAGCTGTGTTTAAAAGTAAAAATGGAGGTACCATTCAATCCAGCAGGCGCACCATTGGACCTCTCACCTGAGAAGACAAGAATCGAGAAGACACAGGCCGCAAAAGCTGCAGTGCAGCCTTATTCACAATAGCCAAGACAGTGAAGCAATCAAAATATCCAACAAGAGGTGAATGGATAAAGAAGAAGTGGTCCATGTACACAATGGAATATTAGCCATGGAAAACAATGAACCATTGCTCTTTGAGGCACCACAAATGGGTCTGGAGATAATCACGAAACATGAGGTAGCTCGGAAACCAAAGACCTGTATTCTATGATATCACTTATAGGCATTATCTAATAACTGACACAAATGAATATATTTCCACAGAGAAAGACACTCACAGACTTAGAAAACAAACTATGCTCATCTAAAAGGAAAGGTGGGGGGAATGGATAAGTTAAGATTAGTGTTGCTCTATGTATACAAACACATAGTATATACATATCTCAAAAAGACCGACCATGGAGCAAGGGAGGTCTGTGGAACCCTCTGTAACATTTTACATGGGAAGAGGATCTGTACTTGAATAGACATATATAATGTACAAATGAACCAGATTGTGTATACCTAGGACAGACAATATTCGAAGCTTTACCACAATTAAAAAAAAATTTAAAACCAAGAAGAAATAATGAGACATAAACTTATGGGGGTTTCTCCAGGCACATTCCAATTTAATTTACAACCTAGGAACACGACTTCCAGAAAGGCTCTGCTGCCCTAGTACCCAGATTTGGGAGTGGAGAAATGCTGCCTGCTTGAGGCCACTTCCCACAACAGCAGCTTTAAACCCATTGCTAAGGGTAACTAAATATTCACGAAACTTGCAGTTCAGGAAATGACACCTGCTCTCTAAAAAAATTCTGAGGTGGAAAATCGACCAAAAATTTCAAAATAGGGCAACCTTCCAAGAAGACAATTTCAAGAAATATATTGTACTCCCAACTGTTTCCTTTTTTTTAACAGAAAAGAAAACGGTGGAGAAACATGATGAGTTTTACGAATTTTCAAAGACATGCAAACCCAAATTACAAAACCCTATCAGCACACAGCAGCCAGTAGGGCCATTAGCATAAAGGCAGCAAACAATAAATGCTAAATCGATTGTGGAGAAATGCATACCCTCGATTCTAAGGGGGACGTGGTAAGAGCCACTAATGAAAACACAAAGAAGGTGCTTTGAAAAGGGAAACACGGTGCTACCAGTCAATCAGTCACACCCACTGCTGGGCCTATCAACTGAGAAAATGAGAATCAAAAAGTCACAGGCTGGCAATCCTGCACTCCAACAATATTTACCATAGCCAACACTTGGAAGCAATGAAAATGTCCATCAACCGAGGAATGCGCAAAGTAGAAGTGGTCCACGTGCACACTGGGGAATTACTCCAATAAAAACTAAAAATTAAATTTAAAAATCCAACAAAAGTAAGGAGACATCAGCTTGTGTGGGTTTGTCCGGGCACACTCCACTCTAATTTATAACCGAGAAACACCACAGGCCGCAAGGGCTTTTCCCTAGTTACCATGGTGGGGACATAGAAAGGCTGCCGCCCTCTGGCATTTACCTGCAAAAGCAGCTTTAAAGCCTGTGCTAATGGTCATTTCATAGGAACAAGTACTGCAGAACTGTAAATGAAACCTGCCCTCAAAATGTCTTGAGGGAGGTAATGGCCAAAACATTTCAAAATGTGACACATACTTTAAGAGAACACTTTGAAGAACTAAGGGGTAATCACAGGTTGAAAAATAAAAAGGACATGCCTTAAAGCTCAATTTCAACGGATTATGAGGCACAGGCGAATTCAACCACAAAGAGGTATCAGCTCACACTTGTCAGAATAACCATCAGCAAGGAAACTACAAACAATAAATGCTGAAGGTGTTGTGGAGAAATGCATACCCTCAACTTCAAGTGGGACATAACTTGAAAAGGGCCACGAATGAGAACAGAATGGAGGTGCCTTAAAAAGGTAAACATTGAGCTACCGTATGATCCAGCAGGCCCACTCCTCGACCTATAATCTAAGAAGAAAGAATTGGAAAGACACAGGCAGGCAAATCTGCATGGCACAGTATTACAATAGCCAAGATATGGAAGTAACCAAAAAGTCCACCAACAGATGGGTGGACAAAGAAGAACTCCTCCATGTACAGATGGAATATTCGCTAGTGAAAAAAATGAAACAATGCCATTTGCAGCACCATACATGAGCCTAGACGTAATCACGCCACCTGCAGTCAGTGAGAAAGCAAAAGACACATATCCTATCATATCACTTTTAGGAGTTACTTAAAAATTGATACCAATGAAGATATTTCCACAGAGAAAGGCAATCACAGATTCATTAAAAAAACTTATGGTTCACCAAATACAAAGGGATGAGGATTGGATACATTACCATATTGGGGTTAACAGAGATATACATACCATGTGAAATATATAATCACCAAAGACGTACGGAAGACCAGGAGAAGACTACTCAACATTGTGTCATAACCTACATGGGAAAAGGATGCGAGGAAGAATAGATACACGTATATGTGTGAAAGAACCACATCTTGCACACCTAGAACAAACAAACCATTGTAATCAAATTTGCTGGGATAAAAAATAAAAAGTAAATTACAATTATGAACAAGAAGTAATGAGACATAAACATAAAGTGCTTTTTTCCTGGCACATTCCATTCGAATTTACAACCTAGAACACCACTCCCATTAAGGCTATGTTTCCCCAGTTACCAAATTTGGTAAAGGAGAAATGCTGCCACCTTGTGGCCGTTTCCTGCAAGAGCAGCTTTAAACTCACAGCTAATGGTCACTTAACATTCACAAGGACTCAGGGCTGTAAAGGACACCTGCCCTAAAAAATTGTGCTGAAGTAGGGAATGGACAAAAAAATTCAAAACAGGCAAATGTTTCAAGAAGAGAGTATGAGGAGTTAAGTTTTACTCACGCTCTTTTAAAAAAAAAGGAAAATGGATAAAAGCTCAACCTCAGGGAGTGTTAGACCCATGCAATCTAATCTACAAAAAGGTTCAACTTAGACCAGTCAACTGACCATCAGCAAAATGTCTACAAACAATAAATGCTGACGGGGTTTTCAAGAACTGTATCCCCTCTACCTGCTGGTGAGACGTAAAGGGGTAACAGCCAATAATGAGAAGAGAAAGGAGCTGTGTTTAAAAGTAAAAATGGAGGTACCATTCAATCCAGCAGGCGCACCATTGGACCTCTCACCTGAGAAGACAAGAATCGAGAAGACACAGGCCGCAAAAGCTGCAGTGCAGCCTTACTCACAATAGCCAAGACAGTGAAGCAATCAAAACATCCAACAAGAGGTGAATGGATAAAGAAGAAGTGGTCCATGTACACAATGGAATATTAGCCATGGAAAACAATGAACCATTGCTCTTTGAGGCACCACAAATGGGTCTGGAGATAATCACGAAACATGAGGTAGCTCGGAAACCAAAGACCTGTATTCTATGATATCACTTATAGGCGTTATCTAATAACTGACACAAATGAATATATTTCCACAGAGAAAGACACTCACAGACTTAGAAAACAAACTATGCTCATCTAAAAGGAAAGGTGGGGGGAATGGATAAGTTAAGATTAGTGTTGCTCTATGTATACAAACACATAGTATATACATATCTCAAAAAGACCGACCATGGAGCAAGGGAGGTCTGTGGAACCCTCTGTAACATTTTACATGGGAAGAGGATCTGTACTTGAATAGACATATATAATGTACAAATGAACCAGATTGTGTATACCTAGGACAGACAATATTCGAAGCTTTACCACAATTAAAAAAAAATTTAAAACCAAGAAGAAATAATGAGACATAAACTTATGGGGGTTTCTCCAGGCACATTCCAATTTAATTTACAACCTAGGAACACGACTTCCAGAAAGGCTCTGCTGCCCTAGTACCCAGATTTGGGAGTGGAGAAATGCTGCCTGCTTGAGGCCACTTCCCACAACAGCAGCTTTAAACCCATTGCTAAGGGTCACTAAATATTCACCAAACTTGCAGTTCAGGAAATGACACCTGCTCTCTAAAAAAATTCTGAGGTGGAAAATCGACCAAAAATTTCAAAATAGGGCAACCTTCCAAGAAGACAATTTCAAGAAATATATTGTACTCCCAACTGTTTCCTTTTTTTTAACAGAAAAGAAAACGGTGGAGAAACATGATGAGTTTTACGAATTTTCAAAGACATGCAAACCCAAATTACAAAACCCTATCAGCACACAGCAGCCAGTAGGGCCATTAGCATAAAGGCAGCAAACAATAAATGCTAAATCGATTGTGGAGAAATGCATACCCTCGATTCTAAGGGGGACGTGGTAAGAGCCACTAATGAAAACACAAAGAAGGTGCTTTGAAAAGGGAAACACGGTGCTACCAGTCAATCAGTCACACCCACTGCTGGGCCTATCAACTGAGAAAATGAGAATCAAAAAGTCACAGGCTGGCAATCCTGCACTCCAACAATATTTACCATAGCCAACACTTGGAAGCAATGAAAATGTCCATCAACCGAGGAATGCGCAAAGTAGAAGTGGTCCACATGCACACTGGGGAATTACTCCAATAAAAACTAAAAATTAAATTTAAAAATCCAACAAAAGTAAGGAGACATCAGCTTGTGTGGGTTTGTCCGGGCACACTCCACTCTAATTTATAACCGAGAAACACCACAGGCCGCAAGGGCTTTTCCCTTGTTACCATGGTGGGGATATAGAAAGGCTGCCGCCCTCTGGCATTTACCTGCAAAAGCAGCTTTAAAGCCTGTGCTAATGGTCATTTCATAGGAACAAGTACTGCAGAACTGTAAATGAAACCTGCCCTCAAAATGTCTTGAGGGAGGTAATGGCCAAAACATTTCAAAATGTGACACATACTTTAAGAGAACACTTTGAAGAACTAAGGTGTAATCACAGGTTGAAAAATAAAAATGGACATGCCTTAAATCTCAATTTCAACGGATTATGAGGCACAGGCGAATTCAACCACAAAGAGGTATCAGCTCACACTTGTCAGAATAACCATCAGCAAGGAAACTACAAACAATAAATGCTGAAGGTGTTGTGGAGAAATGCATACCCTCAACTTCAAGTGGGACATAACTTGAAAAGGGCCACGAATGAGAACAGAATGGAGGTGCCTTAAAAAGGTAAACATTGAGCTACCATATGATCCAGCAGGCCCACTCCTCGACCTATAATCTAAGAAGAAAGAATTGGAAAGACACAGGCAGGCAAATCTGCATGGCACAGTATTACAATAGCCAAGATATGGAAGTAACCAAAAAGTCCACCAACAGATGGGTGGACAAAGAAGAACTCCTCCATGTACAGATGGAATATTCGCTAGTGAAAAAAATGAAACAATGCCATTTGCAGCACCATACATGAGTCTAGACGTAATCACGCCACCTTTAGTCAGTGAGAAAGCAAAAGACACATATCCTATCATATCACTTTTAGGAGTTACTTAAAAATTGATACCAATGAAGATATTTCCACAGAGAAAGGCAATCACAGATTCATTAAAAAAACTTATGGTTCACCAAATAGAAAGGGATGAGGATTGGATACATTACCATATTGGGGTTAACAGAGATATACATACCATGTGAAATATATAATCACCAAAGACGTACGGAAGACCAGGGGAAGACTACTCAACATTGTGTCATAACCTACATGGGAAAAGGATGCGAGGAAGAATAGATACACGTATATGTGTGAAAGAACCACATCTTGCACACCTAGAACAAACAAACCATTGTAATCAAATTTGCTGGGATAAAAAATAAAAAGTAAATTACAATTATGAACAAGAAGTAATGAGACATAAACATAAAGTGCTTTTTTCCTGGCACATTCCATTCGAATTTACAACCTAGAACACCACTCCCATTAAGGCTCTGTTTCCCCAGTTACCAAATTTGGTAAAGGAGAAATGCTGCCAACTTGTGGCCGTTTCCTGCAAGAGCAGCTTTAAACTCACAGCTAATGGTCACTTAACATTCACAAGGACTCAGGGCTGTAAAGGACACCTGCCCTAAAAAAATGTGCTGAAGTAGGGAATGGACAAAAAAATTCAAAACAGGCAAATGTTTCAAGAAGAGAGTATGAGGAGTTAAGTTTTACTCACGCTCTTTTAAAAAAAAAGGAAAATGGATAAAAGCTCAACCTCAGGGAGTGTTAGACCCATGCAATCTAATCTACAAAAAGTTTCAACTTAGAGCAGTCGACTGACCATCAGCAAAATGTCTACAAACAATAAATGCTGACGGGGTTTTCAAGAACTGTATCCCCTCTACCTGCTGGTGAGACGTAAAGGGGTAACAGCCAATAATGAGAAGAGAAAGGAGCTGTGTTTAAAAGTAAAAATGGAGGTACCATTCAATCCAGCAGCCGCACCATTGGACCTCTCACCTGAGAAGACAAGAATCGAGAAGACACAGGCCGCAAAAGCTGCAGTGCAGCCTTATTCACAATAGCCAAGACAGTGAAGCAATCAAATATCCAACAAGAGGTGAATGGATAAAGAAGAAGTGGTCCATGTACACAATGGAATATTAGCCATGGAAAACAATGAACCATTGCTCTTTGAGGCACCACAAATGGGTCTGGAGATAATCACGAAACATGAGGTAGCTCGGAAACCAAAGACCTGTATTCTATGATATCACTTATAGGCGTTATCTAATAACTGACACAAATGAATATATTTCCACAGAGAAAGACACTCACAGACTTAGAAAACAAACTATGCTCATCTAAAAGGAAAGGTGGGGGGAATGGATAAGTTAAGATTAGTGTTGCTCTATGTATACAAACACATAGTATATACATATCTCAAAAAGACCGACCATGGAGCAAGGGAGGTCTGTGGAACCCTCTGTAACATTTTACATGGGAAGAGGATCTGTACTTGAATAGACATATATAATGTACAAATGAACCAGATTGTGTACACCTAGGACAGACAATATTCGAAGCTTTACCACAATTAAAAAAATATTTAAAACCAAGAAGAAATAATGAGACATAAACTTATGGGGGTTTCTCCAGGCACATTCCAATTTAATTTACAACCTAGGAACACGACTTCCAGAAAGGCTCTGCTGCCCTAGTACCCAGATTTGGGAGTGGAGAAATGCTGCCTGCTTGAGGCCACTTCCCACAACAGCAGCTTTAAACCCATTGCTAAGGGTCACTAAATATTCACCAAACTTGCAGTTCGGGAAATGACACCTGCTCTCTAAAAAAATTCTGAGGTGGAAAATCGACCAAAAATTTCAAAATAGGGCAACCTTCCAAGAAGACAATTTCAAGAAATATATTGTACTCCCAACTGTTTCCTTTTTTTTAACAGAAAAGAAAACGGTGGAGAAACATGATGAGTTTTACGAATTTTCAAAGACATGCAAACCCAAATTACAAAACCCTATCAGCACACAGCAGCCAGTAGGGCCATTAGCATAAAGGCAGCAAACAATAAATGCTAAATCGATTGTGGAGAAATGCATACCCTCGATTCTAAGGGGGACGTGGTAAGAGCCACTAATGAAAACACAAAGAAGGTGCTTTGAAAAGGGAAACACGGTGCTACCAGTCAATCAATCACACCCACTGCTGGGCCTATCAACTGAGAAAATGAGAATCAAAAAGTCACAGGCTGGCAATCCTGCACTCCAACAATATTTACCATAGCCAACACTTGGAAGCAATGAAAATGTCCATCAACCGAGGAATGCGCAAAGTAGAAGTGCTCCACGTGCACACTGGGGAATTACTCCAATAAAAACTAAAAATTAAATTTAAAAATCCAACAAAAGTAAGGAGACATCAGCTTGTGTGGGTTTGTCCGGGCACACTCCACTCTAATTTATAACCGAGAAACACCACAGGCCGCAAGGGCTTTTCCCTAGTTACCATGGTGGGGACATAGAAAGGCTGCCGCCCTCTGGCATTTACCTGCAAAAGCAGCTTTAAAGCCTGTGCTAATGGTCATTTCATAGGAACAAGTACTGCAGAACTGTAAATGAAACCTGCCCTCAAAATGTCTTGAGGGAGGTAATGGCCAAAACATTTCAAAATGTGACACATACTTTAAGAGAACACTTTGAAGAACTAAGGGGTAATCACAGGTTGAAAAATAAAAAGGACATGCCTTAAAGCTCAATTTCAACGGATTATGAGGCACAGGCGAATTCAACCACAAAGAGGTATCAGCTCACACTTGTCAGAATAACCATCAGCATGGAAACTACAAACAATAAATGCTGAAGGTGTTGTGGAGAAATGCATACCCTCAACTTCAAGTGGGACATAACTTGAAAAGGGCCACGAATGAGAACAGAATGGAGGTGCCTTAAAAAGGTAAACATTGAGCTACCGTATGATCCAGCAGGCCCACTCCTCGACCTATAATCTAAGAAGAAAGAATTGGAAAGACACAGGCAGGCAAATCTGCATGGCACAGTATTACAATAGCCAAGATATGGAAGTAACCAAAAAGTCCACCAACAGATGGGTGGACAAAGAAGAACTCCTCCATGTACAGATGGAATATTCGCTAGTGAAAAAAATGAAACAATGCCATTTGCAGCACCATACATGAGCCTAGACGTAATCACGCCACCTGTAGTCAGTGAGAAAGCAAAAGACACATATCCTATCATATCACTTTTAGGAGTTACTTAAAAATTGATACCAATGAAGATATTTCCACAGAGAAAGGCAATCACAGATTCATTAAAAAAACTTATGGTTCACCAAATAGAAAGGGATGAGGATTGGATACATTACCATATTGGGGTTAACAGAGATATACATACCATGTGAAATATATAATCACCAAAGACGTACGGAAGACCAGGAGAAGACTACTCAACATTGTGTCATAACCTACATGGGAAAAGGATGCGAGGAAGAATAGATACACGTATATGTGTGAAAGAACCACATCTTGCACACCTAGAACAAACAAACCATTGTAATCAAATTTGCTGGGATAAAAAATAAAAAGTAAATTACAATTATGAACAAGAAGTAATGAGACATAAACATAAAGTGCTTTTTTCCTGGCACATTCCATTCGAATTTACAACCTAGAACACCACTCCCATTAAGGCTCTGTTTCCCCAGTTACCAAATTTGGTAAAGGAGAAATGCTGCCACCTTGTGGCCGTTTCCTGCAAGAGCAGCTTTAAACTCACAGCTAATGGTCACTTAACATTCACAAGGACTCAGGGCTGTAAAGGACACCTGCCCTAAAAAATTGTGCTGAAGTAGGGAATGGACAAAAAAATTCAAAACAGGCAAATGTTTCAAGAAGAGAGTATGAGGAGTTAAGTTTTACTCACGCTCTTTTAAAAAAAAAGGAAAACGGATAAAAGCTCAACCTCAGGGAGTGTTAGACCCATGCAATCTAATCTACAAAAAGGTTCAACTTAGACCAGTCGACTGACCATCAGCAAAATGTCTACAAACAATAAATGCTGACGGGGTTTTCAAGAACTGTATCCCCTCTACCTGCTGGTGAGACGTAAAGGGGTAACAGCCAATAATGAGAAGAGAAAGGAGCTGTGTTTAAAAGTAAAAATGGAGGTACCATTCAATCCAGCAGCCGCACCATTGGACCTCTCACCTGAGAAGACAAGAATCGAGAAGACACAGGCCGCAAAAGCTGCAGTGCAGACTTATTCACAATAGCCAAGACAGTGAAGCAATCAAATATCCAACAAGAGGTGAATGGATAAAGAAGAAGTGGTCCATGTACACAATGGAATATTAGCCATGGAAAACAATGAACCATTGCTCTTTGAGGCACCACAAATGGGTCTGGAGATAATCACGAAACATGAGGTAGCTCGGAAACCAAAGACCTGTATTCTATGATATCACTTATAGGCGTTATCTAATAACTGACACAAATGAATATATTTCCACAGAGAAAGACACTCACAGACTTGAAAACAAACTATGCTCATCTAAAAGGAAAGGTGGGGGGAATGGATAAGTTAAGATTAGTGTTGCTCTATGTATACAAACACATAGTATATACATATCTCAAAAAGACCGACCATGGAGCAAGGGAGGTCTGTGGAACCCTCTGTAACATTTTACATGGGAAGAGGATCTGTACTTGAATAGACATATATAATGTACAAAAGAACCAGATTGTGTACACCGAGGACAGACAATATTCGAAGCCTTACCACAATTAAAAAAAAAATTAAAACCAAGAAGAAATAATGAGACATAAACTTATGGGGGTTTCTCCAGGCACATTCCAATTTAATTTACAACCTAGGAACACGACTTCCAGAAAGGCTCTGCTGCCCTAGTACCCAGATTTGGGAGTGGAGAAATGCTGCCTGCTTGAGGCCACTTCCCACAACAGCAGCTTTAAACCCATTGCTAAGGGTCACTAAATATTCACCAAACTTGCAGTTCGGGAAATGACACCTGCTCTCTAAAAAAATTCTGAGGTGGAAAATCGACCAAAAATTTCAAAATAGGGCAACCTTCCAAGAAGACAATTTCAAGAAATATATTGTACTCCCAACTGTTTCCTTTTTTTTAACAGAAAAGAAAACGGTGGAGAAACATGATGAGTTTTACGAATTTTCAAAGACATGCAAACCCAAATTACAAAACCCTATCAGCACACAGCAGCCAGTAGGGCCATTAGCATAAAGGCAGCAAACAATAAATGCTAAATCGATTGTGGAGAAATGCATACCCTCGATTCTAAGGGGGATGTGGTAAGAGCCACTAATGAAAACACAAAGAAGGTGCTTTGAAAAGGGAAACACGGTGCTACCAGTCAATCAATCACACCCACTGCTGGGCCTATCAACTGAGAAAATGAGAATCAAAAAGTCACAGGCTGGCAATCCTGCACTCCAACAATATTTACCATAGCCAACACTTGGAAGCAATGAAAATGTCCATCAACCGAGGAATGCGCAAAGTAGAAGTGGTCCACGTGCACACTGGGGAATTACTCCAATAAAAACTAAAAATTAAATTTAAAAATCCAACAAAAGTAAGGAGACATCAGCTTGTGTGGGTTTGTCCGGGCACACTCCACTCTAATTTATAACCGAGAAACACCACAGGCCGCAAGGGCTTTTCCCTAGTTACCATGGTGGGGACATAGAAAGGCTGCCGCCATCTGGCATTTACCTGCAAAAGCAGCTTTAAAGCCTGTGCTAATGGTCATTTTATAGGAACAAGTACTGCAGAACTGTAAATGAAACCTGCCCTCAAAATGTCTTGAGGGAGGTAATGGCCAAAACATTTCAAAATGTGACACATACTTTAAGAGAACACTTTGAAGAACTAAGGTGTAATCACAGGTTGAAAAATAAAAAGGACATGCCTTTAAGCTCAATTTCAACGGATTATGAGGCACAGGCGAATTCAACCACAAAGAGGTATCAGCTCACACTTGTCAGAATAACCATCAGCAAGGAAACTACAAACAATAAATGCTGAAGGTGTTTTGGAGAAATGCATACCCTCAACTTCAAGTGGGACATAACTTGAAAAGGGCCACGAATGAGAACAGAATGGAGGTGCCTTAAAAAGGTAAACATTGAGCTACCGTATGATCCAGCAGGCCCACTCCTCGACCTATAATCTAAGAAGAAAGAATTGGAAAGACACAGGCAGGCAAATCTGCATGGCACAGTATTACAATAGCCAAGATATGGAAGTAACCAAAAAGTCCACCAACAGATGGGTGGACAAAGAAGAACTCCTCCATGTACAGATGGAATATTCGCTAGTGAAAAAAATGAAACAATGCCATTTGCAGCACCATACATGAGTCTAGACGTAATCACGCCACCTTTAGTCAGTGAGAAAGCAAAAGACACATATCCTATCATATCACTTTTAGGAGTTACTTAAAAATTGATACCAATGAAGATATTTCCACAGAGAAAGGCAATCACAGATTCATTAAAAAAACTTATGGTTCACCAAATAGAAAGGGATGAGGATTGGATACATTACCATATTGGGGTTAACAGAGATATACATACCATGTGAAATATATAATCACCAAAGACGTACGGAAGACCAGGAGAAGACTACTCAACATTGTGTCATAACCTACATGGGAAAAGGATGCGAGGAAGAATAGATACACGTATATGTGTGAAAGAACCACATCTTGCACACCTAGAACAAACAAACCATTGTAATCAAATTTGCTGGGATAAAAAATAAAAAGTAAATTACAATTATGAACAAGAAGTAATGAGGCATAAACATAAAGTGCTTTTTTCCTGGCACATTCCATTCGAATTTACAACCTAGAACACCACTTCCATTAAGGCTCTGTTTCCCCAGTTACCAAATTTGGTAAAGGAGAAATGCTGCCACCTTGTGGCCGTTTCCTGCAAGAGCAGCTTTAAACTCACAGCTAATGGTCACTTAACATTCACAAGGACTCAGGGCTGTAAAGGACACCTGCCCTAAAAAATTGTGCTGAAGAAGGGAATGGACAAAAAAATTCAAAACAGGCAAATGTTTCAAGAAGAGAGTATGAGGAGTTAAGTTTTACTCACGCTCTTTTTAAAAAAAAGGAAAATGGATAAAAGCTCAACCTCAGGGAGTGTTAGACCCATGCAATCTAATCTACAAAAAGTTTCAACTTAGACCAGTCGACTGACCATCAGCAAAATGTCTACAAACAATAAATGCTGACGGGGTTTTCAAGAACTGTATCCCCTCTACCTGCTGGTGAGACGTAAAGGGGTAACAGCCAATAATGAGAAGAGAAAGGAGCTGTGTTTAAAAGTAAAAATGGAGGTACCATTCAATCCAGCAGGCGCACCATTGGACCTCTCACCTGAGAAGACAAGAATCGAGAAGACACAGGCCGCAAAAGCTGCAGTGCAGCCTTATTCACAATAGCCAAGACAGTGAAGCAATCAAAATATCCAACAAGAGGTGAATGGATAAAGAAGAAGTGGTCCATGTACACAATGGAATATTAGCCATGGAAAACAATGAACCATTGCTCTTTGAGGCACCACAAATGGGTCTGGAGATAATCACGAAACATGAGGTAGCTCGGAAACCAAAGACCTGTATTCTATGATATCACTTATAGGCGTTATCTAATAACTGACACAAATGAATATATTTCCACAGAGAAAGACACTCACAGACTTGAAAACAAACTATGCTCATCTAAAAGGAAAGGTGGGGGGAATGGATAAGTTAAGATTAGTGTTGCTCTATGTATACAAACACATAGTATATACATATCTCAAAAAGACCGACCATGGAGCAAGGGAGGTCTGTGGAACCCTCTGTATCATTTTACATGGGAAGAGGATCTGTACTTGAATAGACATATATAATGTACAAATGAACCAGATTGTGTACACCTAGGACAGACAATATTCGAAGCTTTACCACAATTAAAAAAAAATTTAAAACCAAGAAGAAATAATGAGACATAAACTTATGGGGGTTTCTCCAGGCACATTCCAATTTAATTTACAACCTAGGAACACGACTTCCAGAAAGGCTCTGCTGCCCTAGTACCCAGATTTGGGAGTGGAGAAATGCTGCCTGCTTGAGGCCACTTCCCACAACAGCAGCTTTAAACCCATTGCTAAGGGTCACTAAATATTCACCAAACTTGCAGTTCGGGAAATGACACCTGCTCTTTAGAAAAATTCTGAGGTGGAAAATCGACCAAAAATTTCAAAATAGGGCAACCTTCCAAGAAGACAATTTCAAGAAATATATTGTACTCCCAACTGTTTCCTTTTTTTTAACAGAAAAGAAAACGGTGGAGAAACATGATGAGTTTTACGAATTTTCAAAGACATGCAAACCCAAATTACAAAACCCTATCAGCACACAGCAGCCAGTAGGGCCATTAGCATAAAGGCAGCAAACAATAAATGCTAAATCGATTGTGGAGAAATGCATACCCTCGATTCTAAGGGGGACGTGGTAAGAGCCACTAATGAAAACACAAAGAAGGTGCTTTGAAAAGGGAAACACGGTGCTACCAGTCAATCAATCACACCCACTGCTGGGCCTATCAACTGAGAAAATGAGAATCAAAAAGTCACAGGCTGGCAAACCTGCACTCCAACAATATTTACCATAGCCAACACTTGGAAGCAATGAAAATGTCCATCAACCGAGGAATGCGCAAAGTAGAAGTGGTCCACGTGCACACTGGGGAATTACTCCAATAAAAACTAAAAATTAAATTTAAAAATCCAACAAAAGTAAGGAGACATCAGCTTGTGTGGGTTTGTCCGGGCACACTCCACTCTAATTTATAACCGAGAAACACCACAGGCCGCAAGGGCTTTTTCCTAGTTACCATGGTGGGGACATAGAAAGGCTGCCGCCCTCTGGCATTTACCTGCAAAAGCAGCTTTAAAGCCTGTGCTAATGGTCATTTCATAGGAACAAGTACTGCAGAACTGTAAATGAAACCTGCCCTCAAAATGTCTTGAGGGAGGTAATGGCCAAAACATTTCAAAATGTGACACAAACTTTAAGAGAACACTTTGAAGAACTAAGGGGTAATCACAGGTTGAAAAATAAAAAGGACATGCCTTAAAGCTCAATTTCAACGGATTATGAGGCACAGGCGAATTCAACCACAAAGAGGTATCAGCTCACACTTGTCAGAATAACCATCAGCATGGAAACTACAAACAATAAATGCTGAAGTTGTTGTGGAGAAATGCATACCCTCAACTTCAAGTGGGACATAACTTGAAAAGGGCCACGAATGAGAACAGAATGGAGGTGCCTTAAAAAGGTAAACATTGAGCTACCATATGATCCAGCAGGCCCACTCCTCGACCTATAATCTAAGAAGAAAGAATTGGAAAGACACAGGCAGGCAAATCTGCATGGCACAGTATTACAATAGCCAAGATATGGAAGTAACCAAAAAGTCCACCAACAGATGGGTGGAGAAAGAAGAACTCCTCCATGTACAGATGGAATATTCGCTAGTGAAAAAAATGAAACAATGCCATTTGCAGCACCATACATGAGTCTAGACGTAATCACGCCACCTGTAGTCAGTGAGAAAGCAAAAGACACATATCCTATCATATCACTTTTAGGAGTTACTTAAAAATTGATACCAATGAAGATATTTCCACAGAGAAAGGCAATCACAGATTCATTAAAAAAACTTATGGTTCACCAAATACAAAGGGATGAGGATTGGATACATTACCATATTGGGGTTAACAGAGATATACATACCATGTGAAATATATAATCACCAAAGACGTACGGAAGACCAGGAGAAGACTACTCAACATTGTGTCATAACCTACATGGGAAAAGGATGCGAGGAAGAATAGATACACGTATATGTGTGAAAGAACCACATCTTGCACACCTAGAACAAACAAACCATTGTAATCAAATTTGCTGGGATAAAAAATAAAAAGTAAATTACAATTATGAACAAGAAGTAATGAGACATAAACATAAAGTGCTTTTTTCCTGGCACATTCCATTCGAATTTACAACCTAGAACACCACTCCCATTAAGGCTCTGTTTCCCCAGTTACCAAATTTGGTAAAGGAGAAATGCTGCCACCTTGTGGCCGTTTCCTGCAAGAGCAGCTTTAAACTCACAGCTAATGGTCACTTAACATTCACAAGGACTCAGGGCTGTAAAGGACACCTGCCCTAAAAAAATGTGCTGAAGTAGGGAATGGACAAAAAAATTCAAAACAGGCAAATGTTTCAAGAAGAGAGTATGAGGAGTTAAGTTTTACTCACGCTCTTTTTAAAAAAAAGGAAAATGGATAAAAGCTCAACCTCAGGGAGTGTTAGACCCATGCAATCTAATCTACAAAAAGGTTCAACTTAGACCAGTCAACTGACCATCAGCAAAATGTCTACAAACAATAAATGCTGACGGGGTTTTCAAGAACTGTATCCCCTCTACCTGCTGGTGAGACGTAAAGGGGTAACAGCCAATAATGAGAAGAGAAAGGAGCTGTGTTTAAAAGTAAAAATGGAGGTACCATTCAATCCAGCAGGCGCACCATTGGACCTCTCACCTGAGAAGACAAGAATCGAGAAGACACAGGCCGCAAAAGCTGCAGTGCAGCCTTACTCACAATAGCCAAGACAGTGAAGCAATCAAAACATCCAACAAGAGGTGAATGGATAAAGAAGAAGTGGTCCATGTACACAATGGAATATTAGCCATGGAAAACAATGAACCATTGCTCTTTGAGGCACCACAAATGGGTCTGGAGATAATCACGAAACATGAGGTAGCTCGGAAACCAAAGACCTGTATTCTATGATATCACTTATAGGCGTTATCTAATAACTGACACAAATGAATATATTTCCACAGAGAAAGACACTCACAGACTTAGAAAACAAACTATGCTCATCTAAAAGGAAAGGTGGGGGGAATGGATAAGTTAAGATTAGTGTTGCTCTATGTATACAAACACATAGTATATACATATCTCAAAAAGACCGACCATGGAGCAAGGGAGGTCTGTGGAACCCTCTGTAACATTTTACATGGGAAGAGGATCTGTACTTGAATAGACATATATAATGTACAAATGAACCAGATTGTGTATACCTAGGACAGACAATATTCGAAGCTTTACCACAATTAAAAAAAAATTTAAAACCAAGAAGAAATAATGAGACATAAACTTATGGGGGTTTCTCCAGGCACATTCCAATTTAATTTACAACCTAGGAACACGACTTCCAGAAAGGCTCTGCTGCCCTAGTACCCAGATTTGGGAGTGGAGAAATGCTGCCTGCTTGAGGCCACTTCCCACAACAGCAGCTTTAAACCCATTGCTAAGGGTCACTAAATATTCACCAAACTTGCAGTTCAGGAAATGACACCTGCTCTCTAAAAAAATTCTGAGGTGGAAAATCGACCAAAAATTTCAAAATAGGGCAACCTTCCAAGAAGACAATTTCAAGAAATATATTGTACTCCCAACTGTTTCCTTTTTTTTAACAGAAAAGAAAACGGTGGAGAAACATGATGAGTTTTACGAATTTTCAAAGACATGCAAACCCAAATTACAAAACCCTATCAGCACACAGCAGCCAGTAGGGCCATTAGCATAAAGGCAGCAAACAATAAATGCTAAATCGATTGTGGAGAAATGCATACCCTCGATTCTAAGGGGGACGTGGTAAGAGCCACTAATGAAAACACAAAGAAGGTGCTTTGAAAAGGGAAACACGGTGCTACCAGTCAATCAGTCACACCCACTGCTGGGCCTATCAACTGAGAAAATGAGAATCAAAAAGTCACAGGCTGGCAATCCTGCACTCCAACAATATTTACCATAGCCAACACTTGGAAGCAATGAAAATGTCCATCAACCGAGGAATGCGCAAAGTAGAAGTGGTCCACATGCACACTGGGGAATTACTCCAATAAAAACTAAAAATTAAATTTAAAAATCCAACAAAAGTAAGGAGACATCAGCTTGTGTGGGTTTGTCCGGGCACACTCCACTCTAATTTATAACCGAGAAACACCACAGGCCGCAAGGGCTTTTCCCTTGTTACCATGGTGGGGATATAGAAAGGCTGCCGCCCTCTGGCATTTACCTGCAAAAGCAGCTTTAAAGCCTGTGCTAATGGTCATTTCATAGGAACAAGTACTGCAGAACTGTAAATGAAACCTGCCCTCAAAATGTCTTGAGGGAGGTAATGGCCAAAACATTTCAAAATGTGACACATACTTTAAGAGAACACTTTGAAGAACTAAGGTGTAATCACAGGTTGAAAAATAAAAATGGACATGCCTTAAATCTCAATTTCAACGGATTATGAGGCACAGGCGAATTCAACCACAAAGAGGTATCAGCTCACACTTGTCAGAATAACCATCAGCAAGGAAACTACAAACAATAAATGCTGAAGGTGTTGTGGAGAAATGCATACCCTCAACTTCAAGTGGGACATAACTTGAAAAGGGCCACGAATGAGAGCAGAATGGAGGTGCCTTAAAAAGGTAAACATTGAGCTACCATATGATCCAGCAGGCCCACTCCTCGACCTATAATCTAAGAAGAAAGAATTGGAAAGACACAGGCAGGCAAATCTGCATGGCACAGTATTACAATAGCCAAGATATGGAAGTAACCAAAAAGTCCACCAACAGATGGGTGGACAAAGAAGAACTCCTCCATGTACAGATGGAATATTCGCTAGTGAAAAAAATGAAACAATGCCATTTGCAGCACCATACATGAGTCTAGACGTAATCACGCCACCTTTAGTCAGTGAGAAAGCAAAAGACACATATCCTATCATATCACTTTTAGGAGTTACTTAAAAATTGATACCAATGAAGATATTTCCACAGAGAAAGGCAATCACAGATTCATTAAAAAAACTTATGGTTCACCAAATAGAAAGGGATGAGGATTGGATACATTACCATATTGGGGTTAACAGAGATATACATACCATGTGAAATATATAATCACCAAAGACGTACGGAAGACCAGGGGAAGACTACTCAACATTGTGTCATAACCTACATGGGAAAAGGATGCGAGGAAGAATAGATACACGTATATGTGTGAAAGAACCACATCTTGCACACCTAGAACAAACAAACCATTGTAATCAAATTTGCTGGGATAAAAAATAAAAAGTAAATTACAATTATGAACAAGAAGTAATGAGACATAAACATAAAGTGCTTTTTTCCTGGCACATTCCATTCGAATTTACAACCTAGAACACCACTCCCATTAAGGCTCTGTTTCCCCAGTTACCAAATTTGGTAAAGGAGAAATGCTGCCAACTTGTGGCCGTTTCCTGCAAGAGCAGCTTTAAACTCACAGCTAATGGTCACTTAACATTCACAAGGACTCAGGGCTGTAAAGGACACCTGCCCTAAAAAAATGTGCTGAAGTAGGGAATGGACAAAAAAATTCAAAACAGGCAAATGTTTCAAGAAGAGAGTATGAGGAGTTAAGTTTTACTCACGCTCTTTTAAAAAAAAAGGAAAATGGATAAAAGCTCAACCTCAGGGAGTGTTAGACCCATGCAATCTAATCTACAAAAAGGTTCAACTTAGACCAGTCAACTGACCATCAGCAAAATGTCTACAAACAATAAATGCTGACGGGGTTTTCAAGAACTGTATCCCCTCTACCTGCTGGTGAGACGTAAAGGGGTAACAGCCAATAATGAGAAGAGAAAGGAGCTGTGTTTAAAAGTAAAAATGGAGGTACCATTCAATCCAGCAGGCGCACCATTGGACCTCTCACCTGAGAAGACAAGAATCGAGAAGACACAGGCCGCAAAAGCTGCAGTGCAGCCTTACTCACAATAGCCAAGACAGTGAAGCAATCAAAACATCCAACAAGAGGTGAATGGATAAAGAAGAAGTGGTCCATGTACACAATGGAATATTAGCCATGGAAAACAATGAACCATTGCTCTTTGAGGCACCACAAATGGGTCTGGAGATAATCACGAAACATGAGGTAGCTCGGAAACCAAAGACCTTTATTCTATGATATCACTTATAGGCGTTATCTAATAACTGACACAAATGAATATATTTCCACAGAGAAAGACACTCACAGACTTAGAAAACAAACTATGCTCATCTAAAAGGAAAGGTGGGGGGAATGGATAAGTTAAGATTAGTGTTGCTCTATGTATACAAACACATAGTATATACATATCTCAAAAAGACCGACCATGGAGCAAGGGAGGTCTGTGGAACCCTCTGTAACATTTTACATGGGAAGAGGATCTGTACTTGAATAGACATATATAATGTACAAATGAACCAGATTGTGTATACCTAGGACAGACAATATTCGAAGCTTTACCACAATTAAAAAAAAATTTAAAACCAAGAAGAAATAATGAGACATAAACTTATGGGGGTTTCTCCAGGCACATTCCAATTTAATTTACAACCTAGGAACACGACTTCCAGAAAGGCTCTGCTGCCCTAGTACCCAGATTTGGGAGTGGAGAAATGCTGCCTGCTTGAGGCCACTTCCCACAACAGCAGCTTTAAACCCATTGCTAAGGGTCACTAAATATTCACCAAACTTGCAGTTCAGGAAATGACACCTGCTCTCTAAAAAAATTCTGAGGTGGAAAATCGACCAAAAATTTCAAAATAGGGCAACCTTCCAAGAAGACAATTTCAAGAAATATATTGTACTCCCAACTGTTTCCTTTTTTTTAACAGAAAAGAAAACGGTGGAGAAACATGATGAGTTTTACGAATTTTCAAAGACATGCAAACCCAAATTACAAAACCCTATCAGCACACAGCAGCCAGTAGGGCCATTAGCATAAAGGCAGCAAACAATAAATGCTAAATCGATTGTGGAGAAATGCATACCCTCGATTCTAAGGGGGACGTGGTAAGAGCCACTAATGAAAACACAAAGAAGGTGCTTTGAAAAGGGAAACACGGTGCTACCAGTCAATCAGTCACACCCACTGCTGGGCCTATCAACTGAGAAAATGAGAATCAAAAAGTCACAGGCTGGCAATCCTGCACTCCAACAATATTTACCATAGCCAACACTTGGAAGCAATGAAAATGTCCATCAACCGAGGAATGCGCAAAGTAGAAGTGGTCCACATGCACACTGGGGAATTACTCCAATAAAAACTAAAAATTAAATTTAAAAATCCAACAAAAGTAAGGAGACATCAGCTTGTGTGGGTTTGTCCGGGCACACTCCACTCTAATTTATAACCGAGAAACACCACAGGCCGCAAGGGCTTTTCCCTTGTTACCATGGTGGGGATATAGAAAGGCTGCCGCCCTCTGGCATTTACCTGCAAAAGCAGCTTTAAAGCCTGTGCTAATGGTCATTTCATAGGAACAAGTACTGCAGAACTGTAAATGAAACCTGCCCTCAAAATGTCTTGAGGGAGGTAATGGCCAAAACATTTCAAAATGTGACACATACTTTAAGAGAACACTTTGAAGAACTAAGGTGTAATCACAGGTTGAAAAATAAAAATGGACATGCCTTAAATCTCAATTTCAACGGATTATGAGGCACAGGCGAATTCAACCACAAAGAGGTATCAGCTCACACTTGTCAGAATAACCATCAGCAAGGAAACTACAAACAATAAATGCTGAAGGTGTTGTGGAGAAATGCATACCCTCAACTTCAAGTGGGACATAACTTGAAAAGGGCCACGAATGAGAACAGAATGGAGGTGCCTTAAAAAGGTAAACATTGAGCTACCATATGATCCAGCAGGCCCACTCCTCGACCTATAATCTAAGAAGAAAGAATTGGAAAGACACAGGCAGGCAAATCTGCATGGCACAGTATTACAATAGCCAAGATATGGAAGTAACCAAAAAGTCCACCAACAGATGGGTGGACAAAGAAGAACTCCTCCATGTACAGATGGAATATTCGCTAGTGAAAAAAATGAAACAATGCCATTTGCAGCACCATACATGAGTCTAGACGTAATCACGCCACCTTTAGTCAGTGAGAAAGCAAAAGACACATATCCTATCATATCACTTTTAGGAGTTACTTAAAAATTGATACCAATGAAGATATTTCCACAGAGAAAGGCAATCACAGATTCATTAAAAAAACTTATGGTTCACCAAATAGAAAGGGATGAGGATTGGATACATTACCATATTGGGGTTAACAGAGATATACATACCATGTGAAATATATAATCACCAAAGACGTACGGAAGACCAGGGGAAGACTACTCAACATTGTGTCATAACCTACATGGGAAAAGGATGCGAGGAAGAATAGATACACGTATATGTGTGAAAGAACCACATCTTGCACACCTAGAACAAACAAACCATTGTAATCAAATTTGCTGGGATAAAAAATAAAAAGTAAATTACAATTATGAACAAGAAGTAATGAGACATAAACATAAAGTGCTTTTTTCCTGGCACATTCCATTCGAATTTACAACCTAGAACACCACTCCCATTAAGGCTCTGTTTCCCCAGTTACCAAATTTGGTAAAGGAGAAATGCTGCCACCTTGTGGCCGTTTCCTGCAAGAGCAGCTTTAAACTCACAGCTAATGGTCACTTAACATTTCACTTAACATTCACAAGGACTCAGGGCTGTAAAGGACACCTGCCCTAAAAAATTGTGCTGAAGTAGGGAATGGACAAAAAAATTCAAAACAGGCATATGTTTCAAGAAGAGAGTATGAGGAGTTAAGTTTTACTCACGCTCTTTTAAAAAAAAGGAAAATGGATAAAAGCTCAACCTCAGGGAGTGTTAGACCCATGCAATCTAATCTACAAAAAGGTTCAACTTAGACCAGTCGACTGACCATCAGCAAAATGTCTACAAACAATAAATGCTGACGGGGTTTTCAAGAACTGTATCCCCTCTACCTGCTGGTGAGACGTAAAGGGGTAACAGCCAATAATGAGAAGAGAAAGGAGCTGTGTTTAAAAGTAAAAATGGAGGTACCATTCAATCCAGCAGGCGCACCATTGGACCTCTCACCTGAGAAGACAAGAATCGAGAAGACACAGGCCGCAAAACTGCAGTGCAGCCTTATTCACATTAGCCAAGACAGTGAAGCAATCAAAATATCCAACAAGAGGTGAATGGATAAAGAAGAAGTGGTCCATGTACACAATGGAATATTAGCCATGGAAAACAATGAACCATTGCTCTTTGAGGCACCACAAATGGGTCTGGAGATAGTCACGAAACATGAGGTAGCTCGGAAACCAAAGACCTGTATTCTATGATATCACTTATAGGCGTTATCTAATAACTGACACAAATGAATATATTTCCACAGAGAAAGACACTCACAGACTTAGAAAACAAACTATGCTCATCTAAAAGGAAAGGTGGGGGGAATGGATAAGTTAAGATTAGTGTTGCTCTATGTATACAAACACATAGTATATACATATCTCAAAAAGACCGACCATCTAGCAAGGGAGGTCTGTGGAACACTCTGTAACATTTAACATGGGAAGAGGATCTGTACTTGAATAGACATATATAATGTACAAATGAACCAGATTGTGTACACCTAGGAGAGACAATATTCGAAGCTTTACCCCAATTAAAAAAAAATTTAAAACCAAGAAGAAATAATGAGACATAAACTTATGGGGGTGTCTCCAGGCACATTCCAATTTAATTTACAACCTAGGAACACGAATTCCAGAAAGGCTCTGCTGCCCTAGTACCCAGATTTGGGAGTGGAGAAATGCTGCCTGCTTGAGGCCACTTCCCACAACAGCAGCTTTAAACCCATTGCTAAGGGTCACTAAATATTCACCAAACTTGCAGTTCGGGAAATGACACCTGCTCTCTAAAAAAATTCTGAGGTGGAAAATCGACCAAAAATTTCAAAATAGGGCAACCTTCCAAGAAGATAGTTTCAAGAGATATATTGTACTCCCAACTGTTTCCTTTTTTTAACAGAAAAGAAAACGGTGGAGAAACATGATGAGTTTTACGAATTTTCAAAGACATGCAAACCCAAATTACAAAACCCTATCAGCACACAGCAGCCAGTAGGGTCATTAGCATAAAGGCAGGAAACAATAAATGCTAAATCGATTGTGGAGAAATGCATACCCTCGATTCTAAGGGGGACGTGGTAAGAGCCACTAATGAAAACACAAAGAAGGTGCTTTGAAAAGGGAAACACGGTGCTACCAGTCAATCAATCACACCCACTGCTGGGCCTATCAACTGAGAAAATGAGAATCAAAAAGTCACAGGCTGGCAATCCTGTACTCCAACAATATTTACCATAGCCAACACTTGGAAGCAATGAAAATGTCCATCAACCGAGGAATGCGCAAAGTAGAAGTGGTCCACGTGCACACTGGGGAATTACTCCAATAAAAACTAAAAATTAAATTTAAAAATCCAACAAAAGTAAGGAGACATCAGCTTGTGTGGGTTTGTCCGGGCACACTCCACTCTAATTTATAACCGAGAAACACCACAGGCCGCAAGGGCTTTTCCCTAGTTACCATGGTGGGGACATAGAAAGGCTGCCGCCCTCTGGCATTTACCTGCAAAAGCAGCTTTAAAGCCTGTGCTAATGGTCATTTCATAGGAACAAGTACTGCAGAAATGTAAATGAAACCTGCCCTCAAAATGTCTTCAGGGAGGTAATGGCCAAAACATTTCAAAATGTGACACATACTTTAAGAGAACACTTTGAAGAACTAAGGGGTAATCACAGGTTGAAAAATAAAAAGGACATGCCTTAAAGCTCAATTTCAACGGATTATGAGGCACAGGCGAATTCAACCACAAAGAGGTATCAGCTCACACTTGTCAGAATAACCATCAGCAAGGAAACTACAAACAATAAATGCTGAAGGTGTTGTGGAGAAATGCATACCCTCAACTTCAAGTGGGACGTAACTTGAAAAGGGCCACGAATGAGAACAGAATGGAGGTGCCTTAAAAAGGTAAACATTGAGCTACCATATGATCCAGCAGGCCCACTCCTCGACCTATAATCTAAGAAGAAAGAATTGGAAAGACACAGGCAGGCAAATCTGCATGGCACAGTATTACAATAGCCAAGATATGGAAGTAACCAAAAAGTCCACCAACAGATGGGTGGACAAAGAAGAACTCCTCCATGTACGGATGGAATATTCGCTAGTGAAAAAAATGAAACAATGCCATTTGCAGCACCATACACGAGTCTAGACGTAATCACGCCACCTGTAGTCAGTGAGAAAGCAAAAGACACATATCCTATCATATCACTTTTAGGAGTTACTTAAAAATTGATACCAATGAAGATATTTCCACAGAGAAAGGCAATCACAGATTCATTAAAAAAACTTATGGTTCACCAAATAGAAAGGGATGAGGATTGGATACATTACCATATTGGGGTTAACAGAGATATACATACCATGTGAAATATATAATCACCAAAGACGTACGGAAGACCAGGAGAAGACTACTCAACATTGTGTCATAACCTACATGGGAAAAGGATGCGAGGAAGAATAGATACACGTATATGTGTGAAAGAACCACATCTTGCACACCTAGAACAAACAAACCATTGTAATCAAATTTGCTGGGATAAAAAATAAAAAGTAAATTACAATTATGAACAAGAAGTAATGAGACATAAACATAAAGTGCTTTTTTCCTGGCACATTCCATTCGAATTTACAACCTAGAACACCACTTCCATTAAGGCTCTGTTTCCCCAGTTACCAAATTTGGTAAAGGAGAAATGCTGCCACCTTGTGGCCGTTTCCTGCAAGAGCAGCTTTAAACTCACAGCTAATGGTCACTTAACATTCACAAGGACTCAGGGCTGTAAAGGACACCTGCCCTAAAAAATTGTGCTGAAGAAGGGAATGGACAAAAAAATTCAAAACAGGCAAATGTTTCAAGAAGAGAGTATGAGGAGTTAAGTTTTACTCACGCTCTTTTAAAAAAAAAGGAAAATGGATAAAAGCTCAACCTCAGGGAGTGTTAGACCCATGCAATCTAATCTACAAAAAGTTTCAACTTAGACCAGTCGACTGACCATCAGCAAAATGTCTACAAACAATAAATGCTGACGGGGTTTTCAAGAACTGTATCCCCTCTACCTGCTGGTGAGACGTAAAGGGGTAACAGCCAATAATGAGAAGAGAAAGGAGCTGTGTTTAAAAGTAAAAATGGAGGTACCATTCAATCCAGCAGGCGCACCATTGGACCTCTCACCTGAGAAGACAAGAATCGAGAAGACACAGGCCGCAAAACTGCAGTGCAGCCTTATTCACATTAGCCAAGACAGTGAAGCAATCAAAATATCCAACAAGAGGTGAATGGATAAAGAAGAAGTGGTCCATGTACACAATGGAATATTAGCCATGGAAAACAATGAACCATTGCTCTTTGAGGCACCACAAATGAGTCTGGAGATAATCACGAAACATGAGGTAACTCGGAAAACAAAGACCTGTATTCTATATCACTTATAGGCGTTATCTAATAACTGACACAAATGAATATATTTCCACAGAGAAAGACACTCACAGACTTAGAAAACAAACTATGCTCATCTAAAAGGAAAGGTGGGGGGAATGGATAAGTTAAGATTAGTGTTGCTCTATGTATACAAACACATAGTATATACATATCTCAAAAAGACCGACCATCTAGCAAGGGAGGTCTGTGGAACACTCTGTAACATTTAACATGGGAAGAGGATCTGTACTTGAATAGACATATATAATGTACAAATGAACCAGATTGTGTACACCTAGGAGAGACAATATTCGAAGCTTTACCCCAATTAAAAAAAAATTTAAAACCAAGAAGAAATAATGAGACATAAACTTATGGGGGTGTCTCCAGGCACATTCCAATTTAATTTACAACCTAGGAACACGAATTCCAGAAAGGCTCTGCTGCCCTAGTACCCAGATTTGGGAGTGGAGAAATGCTGCCTGCTTGAGGCCACTTCCCACAACAGCAGCTTTAAACCCATTGCTAAGGGTCACTAAATATTCACCAAACTTGCAGTTCGGGAAATGACACCTGCTCTCTAAAAAAATTCTGAGGTGGAAAATCGACCAAAAATTTCAAAATAGGGCAACCTTCCAAGAAGATAGTTTCAAGAGATATATTGTACTCCCAACTGTTTCCTTTTTTTTAACAGAAAAGAAAACGGTGGAGAAACATGATGAGTTTTACGAATTTTCAAAGACATGCAAACCCAAATTACAAAACCCTATCAGCACACAGCAGCCAGTAGGGCCATTAGCATAAAGGCAGGAAACAATAAATGCTAAATCGATTGTGGAGAAATGCATACCCTCGATTCTAAGGGGGACGTGGTAAGAGCCACTAATGAAAACACAAAGAAGGTGCTTTGAAAAGGGAAACACGGTGCTACCAGTCAATCAATCACACCCACTGCTGGGCCTATCAACTGAGAAAATGAGAATCAAAAAGTCACAGGCTGGCAATCCTGTACTCCAACAATATTTACCATAGCCAACACTTGGAAGCAATGAAAATGTCCATCAACCGAGGAATGCACAAAGTAGAAGTGGTCCACGTGCACACTGGGGAATTACTCCAATAAAAACTAAAAATTAAATTTAAAAATCCAACAAAAGTAAGGAGACATCAGCTTGTGTGGGTTTGTCCGGGCACACTCCACTCTAATTTATAACCGAGAAACACCACAGGCCGCAAGGGCTTTTCCCTAGTTACCATGGTGGGGACATAGAAAGGCTGCCGCCCTCTGGCATTTACCTGCAAAAGCAGCTTTAAAGCCTGTGCTAATGGTCATTTCATAGGAACAAGTACTGCAGAAATGTAAATGAAACCTGCCCTCAAAATGTCTTCAGGGAGGTAATGGCCAAAACATTTCAAAATGTGACACATACTTTAAGAGAACACTTTGAAGAACTAAGGGGTAAT
The DNA here is from genome assembly GCF_028021215.1 of Eschrichtius robustus. Lineage (NCBI taxonomy): Eukaryota > Metazoa > Chordata > Mammalia > Artiodactyla > Eschrichtiidae > Eschrichtius > Eschrichtius robustus. The sequence continues at coordinate 78,582,538 of NC_090832.1, forward strand.
CACAGGTTGAAAAATAAAAAGGACATGCCTTAAAGCTCAATTTCAACGGATTATGAGGCACAGGCGAATTCAACCACAAAGAGGTATCAGCTCACACTTGTCAGAATAACCATCAGCAAGGAAACTACAAACAATAAATGCTGAAGGTGTTGTGGAGAAATGCATACCCTCAACTTCAAGTGGGACATAACTTGAAAAGGGCCACGAATGAGAACAGAATGGAGGTGCCTTAAAAAGGTAAACATTGAGCTACCATATGATCCAGCAGGCCCACTCCTCGACCTATAATCTAAGAAGAAAGAATTGGAAAGACACAGGCAGGCAAATCTGCATGGCACAGTATTACAATAGCCAAGATATGGAAGTAACCAAAAAGTCCACCAACAGATGGGTGGACAAAGAAGAACTCCTCCATGTACGGATGGAATATTCGCTAGTGAAAAAAATGAAACAATGCCATTTGCAGCACCATACACGAGTCTAGACGTAATCACGCCACCTGTAGTCAGTGAGAAAGCAAAAGACACATATCCTATCATATCACTTTTAGGAGTTACTTAAAAATTGATACCAATGAAGATATTTCCACAGAGAAAGGCAATCACAGATTCATTAAAAAAACTTATGGTTCACCAAATAGAAAGGGATGAGGATTGGATACATTACCATATTGGGGTTAACAGAGATATACATACCATGTGAAATATATAATCACCAAAGACGTACGGAAGACCAGGAGAAGACTACTCAACATTGTGTCATAACCTACATGGGAAAAGGATGCGAGGAAGAATAGATACACGTATATGTGTGAAAGAACCACATCTTGCACACCTAGAACAAACAAACCATTGTAATCAAATTTGCTGGGATAAAAAATAAAAAGTAAATTACAATTATGAACAAGAAGTAATGAGACATAAACATAAAGTGCTTTTTTCCTGGCACATTCCATTCGAATTTACAACCTAGAACACCACTTCCATTAAGGCTCTGTTTCCCCAGTTACCAAATTTGGTAAAGGAGAAATGCTGCCACCTTGTGGCCGTTTCCTGCAAGAGCAGCTTTAAACTCACAGCTAATGGTCACTTAACATTCACAAGGACTCAGGGCTGTAAAGGACACCTGCCCTAAAAAATTGTGCTGAAGAAGGGAATGGACAAAAAAATTCAAAACAGGCAAATGTTTCAAGAAGAGAGTATGAGGAGTTAAGTTTTACTCACGCTCTTTTAAAAAAAAAGGAAAATGGATAAAAGCTCAACCTCAGGGAGTGTTAGACCCATGCAATCTAATCTACAAAAAGTTTCAACTTAGACCAGTCGACTGACCATCAGCAAAATGTCTACAAACAATAAATGCTGACGGGGTTTTCAAGAACTGTATCCCCTCTACCTGCTGGTGAGACGTAAAGGGGTAACAGCCAATAATGAGAAGAGAAAGGAGCTGTGTTTAAAAGTAAAAATGGAGGTACCATTCAATCCAGCAGGCGCACCATTGGACCTCTCACCTGAGAAGACAAGAATCGAGAAGACACAGGCCGCAAAACTGCAGTGCAGCCTTATTCACATTAGCCAAGACAGTGAAGCAATCAAAATATCCAACAAGAGGTGAATGGATAAAGAAGAAGTGGTCCATGTACACAATGGAATATTAGCCATGGAAAACAATGAACCATTGCTCTTTGAGGCACCACAAATGAGTCTGGAGATAATCACGAAACATGAGGTAACTCGGAAACCAAAGACCTGTATTCTATATCACTTATAGGCGTTATCTAATAACTGACACAAATGAATATATTTCCACAGAGAAAGACACTCACAGACTTAGAAAACAAACTATGCTCATCTAAAAGGAAAGGTGGGGGGAATGGATAAGTTAAGATTAGTGTTGCTCTATGTATACAAACACATAGTATATACATATCTCAAAAAGACCGACCATCTAGCAAGGGAGGTCTGTGGAACACTCTGTAACATTTAACATGGGAAGAGGATCTGTACTTGAATAGACATATATAATGTACAAATGAACCAGATTGTGTACACCTAGGAGAGACAATATTCGAAGCTTTACCCCAATTAAAAAAAAATTTAAAACCAAGAAGAAATAATGAGACATAAACTTATGGGGGTGTCTCCAGGCACATTCCAATTTAATTTACAACCTAGGAACACGAATTCCAGAAAGGCTCTGCTGCCCTAGTACCCAGATTTGGGAGTGGAGAAATGCTGCCTGCTTGAGGCCACTTCCCACAACAGCAGCTTTAAACCCATTGCTAAGGGTCACTAAATATTCACCAAACTTGCAGTTCGGGAAATGACACCTGCTCTCTAAAAAAATTCTGAGGTGGAAAATCGACCAAAAATTTCAAAATAGGGCAACCTTCCAAGAAGATAGTTTCAAGAGATATATTGTACTCCCAACTGTTTCCTTTTTTTAACAGAAAAGAAAACGGTGGAGAAACATGATGAGTTTTACGAATTTTCAAAGACATGCAAACCCAAATTACAAAACCCTATCAGCACACAGCAGCCAGTAGGGTCATTAGCATAAAGGCAGGAAACAATAAATGCTAAATCGATTGTGGAGAAATGCATACCCTCGATTCTAAGGGGGACGTGGTAAGAGCCACTAATGAAAACACAAAGAAGGTGCTTTGAAAAGGGAAACACGGTGCTACCAGTCAATCAATCACACCCACTGCTGGGCCTATCAACTGAGAAAATGAGAATCAAAAAGTCACAGGCTGGCAATCCTGTACTCCAACAATATTTACCATAGCCAACACTTGGAAGCAATGAAAATGTCCATCAACCGAGGAATGCGCAAAGTAGAAGTGGTCCACGTGCACACTGGGGAATTACTCCAATAAAAACTAAAAATTAAATTTAAAAATCCAACAAAAGTAAGGAGACATCAGCTTGTGTGGGTTTGTCCGGGCACACTCCACTCTAATTTATAACCGAGAAACACCACAGGCCGCAAGGGCTTTTCCCTAGTTACCATGGTGGGGACATAGAAAGGCTGCCGCCCTCTGGCATTTACCTGCAAAAGCAGCTTTAAAGCCTGTGCTAATGGTCATTTCATAGGAACAAGTACTGCAGAAATGTAAATGAAACCTGCCCTCAAAATGTCTTCAGGGAGGTAATGGCCAAAACATTTCAAAATGTGACACATACTTTAAGAGAACACTTTGAAGAACTAAGGGGTAATCACAGGTTGAAAAATAAAAAGGACATGCCTTAAAGCTCAATTTCAACGGATTATGAGGCACAGGCGAATTCAACCACAAAGAGGTATCAGCTCACACTTGTCAGAATAACCATCAGCAAGGAAACTACAAACAATAAATGCTGAAGGTGTTGTGGAGAAATGCATACCCTCAACTTCAAGTGGGACGTAACTTGAAAAGGGCCACGAATGAGAACAGAATGGAGGTGCCTTAAAAAGGTAAACATTCAGCTACCATATGATCCAGCAGGCCCACTCCTCGACCTATAATCTAAGAAGAAAGAATTGGAAAGACACAGGCAGGCAAATCTGCATGGCACAGTATTACAATAGCCAAGATATGGAAGTAACCAAAAAGTCCACCAACAGATGGGTGGACAAAGAAGAACTCCTCCATGTACGGATGGAATATTCGCTAGTGAAAAAAATGAAACAATGCCATTTGCAGCACCATACACGAGTCTAGACGTAATCACGCCACCTGTAGTCAGTGAGAAAGCAAAAGACACATATCCTATCATATCACTTTTAGGAGTTACTTAAAAATTGATACCAATGAAGATATTTCCACAGAGAAAGGCAATCACAGATTCATTAAAAAAACTTATGGTTCACCAAATAGAAAGGGATGAGGATTGGATACATTACCATATTGGGGTTAACAGAGATATACATACCATGTGAAATATATAATCACCAAAGACGTACGGAAGACCAGGAGAAGACTACTCAACATTGTGTCATAACCTACATGGGAAAAGGATGCGAGGAAGAATAGATACACGTATATGTGTGAAAGAACCACATCTTGCACACCTAGAACAAACAAACCATTGTAATCAAATTTGCTGGGATAAAAAATAAAAAGTAAATTACAATTATGAACAAGAAGTAATGAGACATAAACATAAAGTGCTTTTTTCCTGGCACATTCCATTCGAATTTACAACCTAGAACACCACTTCCATTAAGGCTCTGTTTCCCCAGTTACCAAATTTGGTAAAGGAGAAATGCTGCCACCTTGTGGCCGTTTCCTGCAAGAGCAGCTTTAAACTCACAGCTAATGGTCACTTAACATTCACAAGGACTCAGGGCTGTAAAGGACACCTGCCCTAAAAAATTGTGCTGAAGAAGGGAATGGACAAAAAAATTCAAAACAGGCAAATGTTTCAAGAAGAGAGTATGAGGAGTTAAGTTTTACTCACGCTCTTTTAAAAAAAAAGGAAAATGGATAAAAGCTCAACCTCAGGGAGTGTTAGACCCATGCAATCTAATCTACAAAAAGTTTCAACTTAGACCAGTCGACTGACCATCAGCAAAATGTCTACAAACAATAAATGCTGACGGGGTTTTCAAGAACTGTATCCCCTCTACCTGCTGGTGAGACGTAAAGGGGTAACAGCCAATAATGAGAAGAGAAAGGAGCTGTGTTTAAAAGTAAAAATGGAGGTACCATTCAATCCAGCAGGCGCACCATTGGACCTCTCACCTGAGAAGACAAGAATCGAGAAGACACAGGCCGCAAAACTGCAGTGCAGCCTTATTCACATTAGCCAAGACAGTGAAGCAATCAAAATATCCAACAAGAGGTGAATGGATAAAGAAGAAGTGGTCCATGTACACAATGGAATATTAGCCATGGAAAACAATGAACCATTGCTCTTTGAGGCACCACAAATGAGTCTGGAGATAATCACGAAACATGAGGTAACTCGGAAACCAAAGACCTGTATTCTATATCACTTATAGGCGTTATCTAATAACTGACACAAATGAATATATTTCCACAGAGAAAGACACTCACAGACTTAGAAAACAAACTATGCTCATCTAAAAGGAAAGGTGGGGGGAATGGATAAGTTAAGATTAGTGTTGCTCTATGTATACAAACACATAGTATATACATATCTCAAAAAGACCGACCATCTAGCAAGGGAGGTCTGTGGAACACTCTGTAACATTTAACATGGGAAGAGGATCTGTACTTGAATAGACATATATAATGTACAAATGAACCAGATTGTGTACACCTAGGAGAGACAATATTCGAAGCTTTACCCCAATTAAAAAAAAATTTAAAACCAAGAAGAAATAATGAGACATAAACTTATGGGGGTGTCTCCAGGCACATTCCAATTTAATTTACAACCTAGGAACACGAATTCCAGAAAGGCTCTGCTGCCCTAGTACCCAGATTTGGGAGTGGAGAAATGCTGCCTGCTTGAGGCCACTTCCCACAACAGCAGCTTTAAACCCATTGCTAAGGGTCACTAAATATTCACCAAACTTGCAGTTCGGGAAATGACACCTGCTCTCTAAAAAAATTCTGAGGTGGAAAATCGACCAAAAATTTCAAAATAGGGCAACCTTCCAAGAAGATAGTTTCAAGAGATATATTGTACTCCCAACTGTTTCCTTTTTTTTAACAGAAAAGAAAACGGTGGAGAAACATGATGAGTTTTACGAATTTTCAAAGACATGCAAACCCAAATTACAAAACCCTATCAGCACACAGCAGCCAGTAGGGCCATTAGCATAAAGGCAGGAAACAATAAATGCTAAATCGATTGTGGAGAAATGCATACCCTCGATTCTAAGGGGGACGTGGTAAGAACCACTAATGAAAACACAAAGAAGGTGCTTTGAAAAGGGAAACACGGTGCTACCAGTCAATCAATCACACCCACTGCTGGGCCTATCAACTGAGAAAATGAGAATCAAAAAGTCACAGGCTGGCAATCCTGTACTCCAACAATATTTACCATAGCCAACACTTGGAAGCAATGAAAATGTCCATCAACCGAGGAATGCGCAAAGTAGAAGTGGTCCACGTGCACACTGGGGAATTACTCCAATAAAAACTAAAAATTAAATTTAAAAATCCAACAAAAGTAAGGAGACATCAGCTTGTGTGGGTTTGTCCGGGCACACTCCACTCTAATTTATAACCGAGAAACACCACAGGCCGCAAGGGCTTTTCCCTAGTTACCATGGTGGGGACATAGAAAGGCTGCCGCCCTCTGGCATTTACCTGCAAAAGCAGCTTTAAAGCCTTTGCTAATGGTCATTTCATAGGAACAAGTACTGCAGAACTGTAAATGAAACCTGCCCTCAAAATGTCTTGAGGGAGGTAATGGCCAAAACATTTCAAAATGTGACACATACTTTAAGAGAACACTTTGAAGAACTAAGGGGTAATCACAGGTTGAAAAATAAAAAGGACATGCCTTAAAGCTCAATTTCAACGGATTATGAGGCACAGGCGAATTCAACCACAAAGAGGTATCAGCTCACACTTGTCAGAATAACCATCAGCAAGGAAACTACAAACAATAAATGCTGAAGGTGTTGTGGAGAAATGCATACCCTCAACTTCAAGTGGGACATAACTTGAAAAGGGCCACGAATGAGAACAGAATGGAGGTGCCTTAAAAAGGTAAACATTGAGCTACCATATGATCCAGCAGGCCCACTCCTCGACCTATAATCTAAGAAGAAAGAATTGGAAAGACACAGGCAGGCAAATCTGCATGGCACAGTATTACAATAGCCAAGATATGGAAGTAACCAAAAAGTCCACCAACAGATGGGTGGACAAAGAAGAACTCCTCCATGTACGGATGGAATATTCGCTAGTGAAAAAAATGAAACAATGCCATTTGCAGCACCATACACGAGTCTAGACGTAATCACGCCACCTGTAGTCAGTGAGAAAGCAAAAGACACATATCCTATCATATCACTTTTAGGAGTTACTTAAAAATTGATACCAATGAAGATATTTCCACAGAGAAAGGCAATCACAGATTCATTAAAAAAACTTATGGTTCACCAAATAGAAAGGGATGAGGATTGGATACATTACCATATTGGGGTTAACAGAGATATACATACCATGTGAAATATATAATCACCAAAGACGTACGGAAGACCAGGAGAAGACTACTCAACATTGTGTCATAACCTACATGGGAAAAGGATGCGAGGAAGAATAGATACACGTATATGTGTGAAAGAACCACATCTTGCACACCTAGAACAAACAAACCATTGTAATCAAATTTGCTGGGATAAAAAATAAAAAGTAAATTACAATTATGAACAAGAAGTAATGAGACATAAACATAAAGTGCTTTTTTCCTGGCACATTCCATTCGAATTTACAACCTAGAACACCACTTCCATTAAGGCTCTGTTTCCCCAGTTACCAAATTTGGTAAAGGAGAAATGCTGCCACCTTGTGGCCGTTTCCTGCAAGAGCAGCTTTAAACTCACAGCTAATGGTCACTTAACATTCACAAGGACTCAGGGCTGTAAAGGACACCTGCCCTAAAAAATTGTGCTGAAGAAGGGAATGGACAAAAAAATTCAAAACAGGCAAATGTTTCAAGAAGAGAGTATGAGGAGTTAAGTTTTACTCACGCTCTTTTAAAAAAAAAGGAAAATGGATAAAAGCTCAACCTCAGGGAGTGTTAGACCCATGCAATCTAATCTACAAAAAGTTTCAACTTAGACCAGTCGACTGACCATCAGCAAAATGTCTACAAACAATAAATGCTGACGGGGTTTTCAAGAACTGTATCCCCTCTACCTGCTGGTGAGACGTAAAGGGGTAACAGCCAATAATGAGAAGAGAAAGGAGCTGTGTTTAAAAGTAAAAATGGAGGTACCATTCAATCCAGCAGGCGCACCATTGGACCTCTCACCTGAGAAGACAAGAATCGAGAAGACACAGGCCGCAAAAGCTGCAGTGCAGCCTTATTCACAATAGCCAAGACAGTGAAGCAATCAAAATATCCAACAAGAGGTGAATGGATAAAGAAGAAGTGGTCCATGTACACAATGGAATATTAGCCATGGAAAACAATGAACCATTGCTCTTTGAGGCACCACAAATGGGTCTGGAGATAGTCACGAAACATGAGGTAGCTCGGAAACCAAAGACCTGTATTCTATGATATCACTTATAGGCGTTATCTAATAACTGACCCAAATGAATATATTTCCACAGAGAAAGACACTCACAGACTTAGAAAACAAACTATGCTCATCTAAAAGGAAAGGTGGGGGGAATGGATAAGTTAAGATTAGTGTTGCTCTATGTATACAAACACATAGTATATACATATCTCAAAAAGACCGACCATCTAGCAAGGGAGGTCTGTGGAACACTCTGTAACATTTAACATGGGAAGAGGATCTGTACTTGAATAGACATATATAATGTACAAATGAACCAGATTGTGTACACCTAGGAGAGACAATATTCGAAGCTTTACCCCAATTAAAAAAAAATTTAAAACCAAGAAGAAATAATGAGACATAAACTTATGGGGGTGTCTCCAGGCACATTCCAATTTAATTTACAACCTAGGAACACGAATTCCAGAAAGGCTCTGCTGCCCTAGTACCCAGATTTGGGAGTGGAGAAATGCTGCCTGCTTGAGGCCACTTCCCACAACAGCAGCTTTAAACCCATTGCTAAGGGTCACTAAATATTCACCAAACTTGCAGTTCGGGAAATGACACCTGCTCTCTAAAAAAATTCTGAGGTGGAAAATCGACCAAAAATTTCAAAATAGGGCAACCTTCCAAGAAGATAGTTTCAAGAGATATATTGTACTCCCAACTGTTTCCTTTTTTTTAACAGAAAAGAAAACGGTGGAGAAACATGATGAGTTTTACGAATTTTCAAAGACATGCAAACCCAAATTACAAAACCCTATCAGCACACAGCAGCCAGTAGGGCCATTAGCATAAAGGCAGGAAACAATAAATGCTAAATCGATTGTGGAGAAATGCATACCCTCGATTCTAAGGGGGACGTGGTAAGAGCCACTAATGAAAACACAAAGAAGGTGCTTTGAAAAGGGAAACACGGTGCTACCAGTCAATCAATCACACCCACTGCTGGGCCTATCAACTGAGAAAATGAGAATCAAAAAGTCACAGGCTGGCAATCCTGTACTCCAACAATATTTACCATAGCCAACACTTGGAAGCAATGAAAATGTCCATCAACCGAGGAATGCGCAAAGTAGAAGTGGTCCACGTGCACACTGGGGAATTACTCCAATAAAAACTAAAAATTAAATTTAAAAATCCAACAAAAGTAAGGAGACATCAGCTTGTGTGGGTTTGTCCGGGCACACTCCACTCTAATTTATAACCGAGAAACACCACAGGCCGCAAGGGCTTTTCCCTAGTTACCATGGTGGGGACATAGAAAGGCTGCCGCCCTCTGGCATTTACCTGCAAAAGCAGCTTTAAAGCCTGTGCTAATGGTCATTTCATAGGAACAAGTACTGCAGAAATGTAAATGAAACCTGCCCTCAAAATGTCTTCAGGGAGGTAATGGCCAAAACATTTCAAAATGTGACACATACTTTAAGAGAACACTTTGAAGAACTAAGGGGTAATCACAGGTTGAAAAATAAAAAGGACATGCCTTAAAGCTCAATTTCAACGGATTATGAGGCACAGGCGAATTCAACCACAAAGAGGTATCAGCTCACACTTGTCAGAATAACCATCAGCAAGGAAACTACAAACAATAAATGCTGAAGGTGTTGTGGAGAAATGCATACCCTCAACTTCAAGTGGGACATAACTTGAAAAGGGCCACGAATGAGAACAGAATGGAGGTGCCTTAAAAAGGTAAACATTCAGCTACCATATGATCCAGCAGGCCCACTCCTCGACCTATAATCTAAGAAGAAAGAATTGGAAAGACACAGGCAGGCAAATCTGCATGGCACAGTATTACAATAGCCAAGATATGGAAGTAACCAAAAAGTCCACCAACAGATGGGTGGACAAAGAAGAACTCCTCCATGTACGGATGGAATATTCGCTAGTGAAAAAAATGAAACAATGCCATTTGCAGCACCATACACGAGTCTAGACGTAATCACGCCACCTGTAGTCAGTGAGAAAGCAAAAGACACATATCCTATCATATCACTTTTAGGAGTTACTTAAAAATTGATACCAATGAAGATATTTCCACAGAGAAAGGCAATCACAGATTCATTAAAAAAACTTATGGTTCACCAAATAGAAAGGGATGAGGATTGGATACATTACCATATTGGGGTTAACAGAGATATACATACCATGTGAAATATATAATCACCAAAGACGTACGGAAGACCAGGAGAAGACTACTCAACATTGTGTCATAACCTACATGGGAAAAGGATGCGAGGAAGAATAGATACACGTATATGTGTGAAAGAACCACATCTTGCACACCTAGAACAAACAAACCATTGTAATCAAATTTGCTGGGATAAAAAATAAAAAGTAAATTACAATTATGAACAAGAAGTAATGAGACATAAACATAAAGTGCTTTTTTCCTGGCACATTCCATTCGAATTTACAACCTAGAACACCACTTCCATTAAGGCTCTGTTTCCCCAGTTACCAAATTTGGTAAAGGAGAAATGCTGCCACCTTGTGGCCGTTTCCTGCAAGAGCAGCTTTAAACTCACAGCTAATGGTCACTTAACATTCACAAGGACTCAGGGCTGTAAAGGACACCTGCCCTAAAAAATTGTGCTGAAGAAGGGAATGGACAAAAAAATTCAAAACAGGCAAATGTTTCAAGAAGAGAGTATGAGGAGTTAAGTTTTACTCACGCTCTTTTAAAAAAAAAGGAAAATGGATAAAAGCTCAACCTCAGGGAGTGTTAGACCCATGCAATCTAATCTACAAAAAGTTTCAACTTAGACCAGTCGACTGACCATCAGCAAAATGTCTACAAACAATAAATGCTGACGGGGTTTTCAAGAACTGTATCCCCTCTACCTGCTGGTGAGACGTAAAGGGGTAACAGCCAATAATGAGAAGAGAAAGGAGCTGTGTTTAAAAGTAAAAATGGAGGTACCATTCAATCCAGCAGGCGCACCATTGGACCTCTCACCTGAGAAGACAAGAATCGAGAAGACACAGGCCGCAAAAGCTGCAGTGCAGCCTTATTCACAATAGCCAAGACAGTGAAGCAATCAAAATATCCAACAAGAGGTGAATGGATAAAGAAGAAGTGGTCCATGTACACAATGGAATATTAGCCATGGAAAACAATGAACCATTGCTCTTTGAGGCACCACAAATGGGTCTGGAGATAGTCACGAAACATGAGGTAGCTCGGAAACCAAAGACCTGTATTCTATGATATCACTTATAGGCGTTATCTAATAACTGACCCAAATGAATATATTTCCACAGAGAAAGACACTCACAGACTTAGAAAACAAACTATGCTCATCTAAAAGGAAAGGTGGGGGGAATGGATAAGTTAAGATTAGTGTTGCTCTATGTATACAAACACATAGTATATACATATCTCAAAAAGACCGACCATCTAGCAAGGGAGGTCTGTGGAACACTCTGTAACATTTAACATGGGAAGAGGATCTGTACTTGAATAGACATATATAATGTACAAATGAACCAGATTGTGTACACCTAGGAGAGACAATATTCGAAGCTTTACCCCAATTAAAAAAAAATTTAAAACCAAGAAGAAATAATGAGACATAAACTTATGGGGGTGTCTCCAGGCACATTCCAATTTAATTTACAACCTAGGAACACGAATTCCAGAAAGGCTCTGCTGCCCTAGTACCCAGATTTGGGAGTGGAGAAATGCTGCCTGCTTGAGGCCACTTCCCACAACAGCAGCTTTAAACCCATTGCTAAGGGTCACTAAATATTCACCAAACTTGCAGTTCGGGAAATGACACCTGCTCTCTAAAAAAATTCTGAGGTGGAAAATCGACCAAAAATTTCAAAATAGGGCAACCTTCCAAGAAGATAGTTTCAAGAGATATATTGTACTCCCAACTGTTTCCTTTTTTTTAACAGAAAAGAAAACGGTGGAGAAACATGATGAGTTTTACGAATTTTCAAAGACATGCAAACCCAAATTACAAAACCCTATCAGCACACAGCAGCCAGTAGGGCCATTAGCATAAAGGCAGCAAACAATAAATGCTAAATCGATTGTGGAGAAATGCATACCCTCGATTCTAAGGGGGACGTGGTAAGAGCCACTAATGAAAACACAAAGAAGGTGCTTTGAAAAGGGAAACACGGTGCTACCAGTCAATCAGTCACACCCACTGCTGGGCCTATCAACTGAGAAAATGAGAATCAAAAAGTCACAGGCTGGCAATCCTGCACTCCAACAATATTTACCATAGCCAACACTTGGAAGCAATGAAAATGTCCATCAACCGAGGAATGCGCAAAGTAGAAGTGGTCCACGTGCACACTGGGGAATTACTCCAATAAAAACTAAAAATTAAATTTAAAAATCCAACAAAAGTAAGGAGACATCAGCTTGTGTGGGTTTGTCCGGGCACACTCCACTCTAATTTATAACCGAGAAACACCACAGGCCGCAAGGGCTTTTCCCTAGTTACCATGGTGGGGACATAGAAAGGCTGCCGCCCTCTGGCATTTACCTGCAAAAGCAGCTTTAAAGCCTTTGCTAATGGTCATTTCATAGGAACAAGTACTGCAGAACTGTAAATGAAACCTGCCCTCAAAATGTCTTGAGGGAGGTAATGGCCAAAACATTTCAAAATGTGACACATACTTTAAGAGAACACTTTGAAGAACTAAGGGGTAATCACAGGTTGAAAAATAAAAAGGACATGCCTTAAAGCTCAATTTCAACGGATTATGAGGCACAGACGAATTCAACCACAAAGAGGTATCAGCTCACACTTGTCAGAATAACCATCAGCAAGGAAACTACAAACAATAAATGCTGAAGGTGTTGTGGAGAAATGCATACCCTCAACTTCAAGTGGGACATAACTTGAAAAGGGCCACGAATGAGAACAGAATGGAGGTGCCTTAAAAAGGTAAACATTGAGCTACCATATGATCCAGCAGGCCCACTCCTCGACCTATAATCTAAGAAGAAAGAATTGGAAAGACACAGGCAGGCAAATCTGCATGGCACAGTATTACAATAGCCAAGATATGGAAGTAACCAAAAAGTCCACCAACAGATGGGTGGACAAAGAAGAACTCCTCCATGTACGGATGGAATATTCGCTAGTGAAAAAAATGAAACAATGCCATTTGCAGCACCATACACGAGTCTAGACGTAATCACGCCACCTGTAGTCAGTGAGAAAGCAAAAGACACATATCCTATCATATCACTTTTAGGAGTTACTTAAAAATTGATACCAATGAAGATATTTCCACAGAGAAAGGCAATCACAGATTCATTAAAAAAACTTATGGTTCACCAAATAGAAAGGGATGAGGATTGGATACATTACCATATTGGGGTTAACAGAGATATACATACCATGTGAAATATATAATCACCAAAGACGTACGGAAGACCAGGAGAAGACTACTCAACATTGTGTCATAACCTACATGGGAAAAGGATGCGAGGAAGAATAGATACACGTATATGTGTGAAAGAACCACATCTTGCACACCTAGAACAAACAAAGCATTGTAATCAAATTTGCTGGGATAAAAAATAAAAAGTAAATTACAATTATGAACAAGAAGTAATGAGACATAAACATAAAGTGCTTTTTTCCTGGCACATTCCATTCGAATTTACAACCTAGAACACCACTTCCATTAAGGCTCTGTTTCCCCAGTTACCAAATTTGGTAAAGGAGAAATGCTGCCACCTTGTGGCCGTTTCCTGCAAGAGCAGCTTTAAACTCACAGCTAATGGTCACTTAACATTCACAAGGACTCAGGGCTGTAAAGGACACCTGCCCTAAAAAATTGTGCTGAAGAAGGGAATGGACAAAAAAATTCAAAACAGGCAAATGTTTCAAGAAGAGAGTATGAGGAGTTAAGTTTTACTCACGCTCTTTTAAAAAAAAAGGAAAATGGATAAAAGCTCAACCTCAGGGAGTGTTAGACCCATGCAATCTAATCTACAAAAAGTTTCAACTTAGACCAGTCGACTGACCATCAGCAAAATGTCTACAAACAATAAATGCTGACGGGGTTTTCAAGAACTGTATCCCCTCTACCTGCTGGTGAGACGTAAAGGGGTAACAGCCAATAATGAGAAGAGAAAGGAGCTGTGTTTAAAAGTAAAAATGGAGGTACCATTCAATCCAGCAGGCGCACCATTGGACCTCTCACCTGAGAAGACAAGAATCGAGAAGACACAGGCCGCAAAACTGCAGTGCAGCCTTATTCACATTAGCCAAGGCAGTGAAGCAATCAAAATATCCAACAAGAGGTGAATGGATAAAGAAGAAGTGGTCCATGTACACAATGGAATATTAGCCATGGAAAACAATGAACCATTGCTCTTTGAGGCACCACAAATGAGTCTGGAGATAATCACGAAACATGAGGTAACTCGGAAACCAAAGACCTGTATTCTATATCACTTATAGGCGTTATCTAATAACTGACACAAATGAATATATTTCCACAGAGAAAGACACTCACAGACTTAGAAAACAAACTATGCTCATCTAAAAGGAAAGGTGGGGGGAATGGATAAGTTAAGATTAGTGTTGCTCTATGTATACAAACACATAGTATATACATATCTCAAAAAGACCGACCATCTAGCAAGGGAGGTCTGTGGAACACTCTGTAACATTTAACATGGGAAGAGGATCTGTACTTGAATAGACATATATAATGTACAAATGAACCAGATTGTGTACACCTAGGAGAGACAATATTCGAAGCTTTACCCCAATTAAAAAAAAATTTAAAACCAAGAAGAAATAATGAGACATAAACTTATGGGGGTGTCTCCAGGCACATTCCAATTTAATTTACAACCTAGGAACACGAATTCCAGAAAGGCTCTGCTGCCCTAGTACCCAGATTTGGGAGTGGAGAAATGCTGCCTGCTTGAGGCCACTTCCCACAACAGCAGCTTTAAACCCATTGCTAAGGGTCACTAAATATTCACCAAACTTGCAGTTCGGGAAATGACACCTGCTCTCTAAAAAAATTCTGAGGTGGAAAATCGACCAAAAATTTCAAAATAGGGCAACCTTCCAAGAAGATAGTTTCAAGAGATATATTGTACTCCCAACTGTTTCCTTTTTTTAACAGAAAAGAAAACGGTGGAGAAACATGATGAGTTTTACGAATTTTCAAAGACATGCAAACCCAAATTACAAAACCCTATCAGCACACAGCAGCCAGTAGGGTCATTAGCATAAAGGCAGGAAACAATAAATGCTAAATCGATTGTGGAGAAATGCATACCCTCGATTCTAAGGGGGACGTGGTAAGAGCCACTAATGAAAACACAAAGAAGGTGCTTTGAAAAGGGAAACACGGTGCTACCAGTCAATCAATCACACCCACTGCTGGGCCTATCAACTGAGAAAATGAGAATCAAAAAGTCACAGGCTGGCAATCCTGTACTCCAACAATATTTACCATAGCCAACACTTGGAAGCAATGAAAATGTCCATCAACCGAGGAATGCGCAAAGTAGAAGTGGTCCACGTGCACACTGGGGAATTACTCCAATAAAAACTAAAAATTAAATTTAAAAATCCAACAAAAGTAAGGAGACATCAGCTTGTGTGGGTTTGTCCGGGCACACTCCACTCTAATTTATAACCGAGAAACACCACAGGCCGCAAGGGCTTTTCCCTAGTTACCATGGTGGGGACATAGAAAGGCTGCCGCCCTCTGGCATTTACCTGCAAAAGCAGCTTTAAAGCCTGTGCTAATGGTCATTTCATAGGAACAAGTACTGCAGAAATGTAAATGAAACCTGCCCTCAAAATGTCTTGAGGGAGGTAATGGCCAAAACATTTCAAAATGTGACACATACTTTAAGAGAACACTTTGAAGAACTAAGGGGTAATCACAGGTTGAAAAATAAAAAGGACATGCCTTAAAGCTCAATTTCAACGGATTATGAGGCACAGGCGAATTCAACCACAAAGAGGTATCAGCTCACACTTGTCAGAATAACCATCAGCAAGGAAACTACAAACAATAAATGCTGAAGGTGTTGTGGAGAAATGCATACCCTCAACTTCAAGTGGGACGTAACTTGAAAAGGGCCACGAATGAGAACAGAATGGAGGTGCCTTAAAAAGGTAAACATTGAGCTACCATATGATCCAGCAGGCCCACTCCTCGACCTATAATCTAAGAAGAAAGAATTGGAAAGACACAGGCAGGCAAATCTGCATGGC